>NC_050574.1:346830253-347149628 GCF_011100635.1 Trichosurus vulpecula
AGAAGTCATTGGAGTGTACTTGGTAGGGGATGGGTGGTGGGTGACATGGGGATTTACCCTTTAGAAAAATCATTTGGACTTCCTGATCACAGACTGCTAGCAATAATCACATAAATAGTAAGCTCTGTTGACCACCACAATGTCCTGGCTCGTGGGAAGGTGCGGTAGGAGGAGTCCTGGATTTAGTGAGATGTAGGAGAGTTACATTTCAGTTCTTCCTTGATGTTTGTTAGCTGTGTAAACACAGACAAGTCACCTTACCTCTCTAAACCTCTCAGTTTCTATCATCGTAAAATGGCAATGATGATAATAATAATATACTATCTACCTTATAGACTTGTTAGGGAAGCGCTTTGTAAAGCTAAGATACTATAGCAAGGTGAGCTCTTATTTTACTTTCACCAGTCCTTGCTACAAAGGATCCACCTCACACCTGTGCTTTATGAGAAATAAACATAAAGGGAAGCCCAGCTATATGAAAGTTCTTGTGTGTCTGCCTGGAAAGACCAAGGATGAAGTTCAACCACATGAGAAACGGTATCAAAAATTTCTGTCTTTAGAAGAAAGAAAAAGAGAGTCTTTAGGAATGGAAAACAAAGAAGCAGCAAGGAAAAAAAAGAGATGTAGACATCGAAAGAAAAGTCAAAGGACGTACTCATGATTAATGATATTCAACAAGAAGATTTCCAAAAACAAAAGGAAGAGCAAAGAAAGAAACAGAAATTAACAATTGAAGCCTGGGAAAAGCAGAAAATTGTGGAATTATCTATGAAACAAGCATCTTAATTAAGAGAAGAAGAGGAGGGGCGGAGCCAAGATGGCGGCTGGTAAGCACGGACTAGAGTGAGCTCCGTACCCAAGTCCCTCCAAAAACCTATAAAAATGGCTCTGAACCAATTCTAGAACGGCAGAACCCACAGAACAGCAGAGGGAAGCAGGGCTCCAGCCCAGGACAGCCCGGATGGTCTCTGGGTGAGCTCTATTCCACACGGAGCTGGGAGCTGGGAGCTGGCAGCTGGGAACGGAGTGGAGCAGAGCCCAGCCTGAGCGGCGTGGACGATCCAGACCGGAAGCCGGGCGGAGGGGGCCCTAGCGCCCTGAATATGTGAGCTGCGGCAGTTACGAGACTTCTCAACCCACAAACACCAAAGACTGCGGAGAAGGTTAGTGGGAAAAGCTGCGGGAGTGGAAGGAGTTCGCGGTTCGGCTTCCAGCCCTGGGGGCAGCGGAGGTGGGGCAGTTACAGCTGTTGTTACTTCCGGCTCCAGGCCCACCTGGTGGGAGGAATTAAGTGGCGGATCACAGCAGGGGTGCACAGCCTGCCGAAGATCTGAGCCCAGTCTGGACTGGGGGTCCTTGGGGAAGGAGGAGTGCGGCTCTGATAGAGCTGGCACCTCCCCCCCAAACGTAGAACATAGAACTCTGTAATCTACAAGCAGTCATACCCCACTGAAAAACTCAAGGGTCAAGTTAGTTTGTTGGGAATATGGCCAGGACGCGAAAACGCGCCCAGATTCAGTCTCAGACTTTGGATTCTTTCTTTGGTGACAAAGAAGACCAAAACATACAGCCTAAAGAAGACAACAAAGTCATAGAGCCTACAACCAAAGCCTCCAAGAAAAACATGAACTGGCCCCAGACCATAGAAGAACTCAAAAAGGATTTGGAAAAGCAAGTTAGAGAAGTAGAGGAAAAATTGGGAAGAGAAATAAGAAGGATGCGAGAAAACCATGAAAAACAAGTCAATGACTTGCTAAAGGAGACCCAAAAAAATACTGAAAAATACACTGAAGAAAACAACACCTTAAAAAATAGACTAACTCAAATGGCAAAAGAGCTCCAAAAAGCCAGTGAGGAGAAGAATTCCTTGAAAGGCAGAATTAGCCAAATGGAAAAGGAGGTCCAAAAGACCACTGAAGAAAATACTACTTTAAAAATTAGATTGGAGCAAGTGGAAGCTAGTGACTTTATGAGAAATCAGGATATTATAAAACAGAACCAGAGGAATGAAAAAATGGAAGACAATGTGAAATATCTCCTTGGAAAAACCACTGACCTGGAAAATAGATCCAGGAGAAATAATTTAAAAATTATTGGACTACCTGAAAGCCATGATCAAAAAAAGAGCCTAGATACCATCTTTCAGGAAATTATCAAGGAGAACTGCCCTGATATTCTAGAGCCACAGGGCAAAATAGAAATTGAAAGAATCCATCGATCGCCTCCGCAAATAGATCCCAAAAAGAAATCTCCTAGGAATATTGTTGCCAAATTCCAGAGCTCCCAGATCAAGGAGAAAATACTGCAAGCAGCCAGAAAGAAACAATTTGAGTATTGTGGAAACCCAATCAGAATAACCCAAGATCTGGAAGCTTCTACATTAAGAGATCGAAGGGCTTGGAATGCGATATTCCGGAGGTCAATGGAGCTAGGATTAAAACCTAGAATCACCTACCCAGCAAAACTGAGTATCATGTTCCAAGGCAAAATATGGATTTTCAATAAAATAGAGGACTTTCAAGCTTTCTCAGTGAAAAGACCAGAACTGAATAGAAAATTTGACTTTCAAACACAAGAATCAAGAGAAGCATGAAAAGGTAATCAAGAAATGGAAATTTCAAGGGACTTACTAAAGTTGAACTGTTTTGTTTACATTCCTACATGGAAAGATGATGAGTATGATTCATGAGACCTCAGTATTAGGGTAGTTGAAGGGAATATGCATATATATATATATGTTTAAGTATATATATAAGTGAATGTGAATGTATGTATGTATCTATGTGTATATGTATGTATGTGTATATATATATATATGTAAAAGAGAGAGAGCAGACACAGGGTGAGTTGAGGATGAAGAGAAGATATCTAAAAGAAATAAAATGAAATTAAGGGATGAGAGAGTAACATACTGAGAGAGGGAGATAGGGAGAGATAGAATGGGGTGGATTATCTCGTGTAAAGGTGGCAAGAGGAAGCAGTTCTATGGGAGGAGGGGAGAGGGCAGGTGAGGGGGGAATGAGTGAACCTAGCTCTCATCAGATTTGGCCTGAGGAGGGAATACCATACATACTCAGTTGGGTATCTTACCCCGCAGGAAAGAAGAGGGAGGAAGATAAAAAAAAAATAAAAGGCGGGGGGATGATGGAGTGGAGGGCAGATGGGGGTGGAGGTAATCAAAACAAACACTTTGGAAAGGGGACAGGGTCAAGGGAGAAAATTCAATAAAGCGGGATGGGTTGGGAAGGAGCAAAATGTAGTTAGCCTTTCACAACATGAGTATTGTGGAAGGGTTATACATAATAATACATGTGTGGCCTAGGTTGAATTGCTCAACTTCTTAGGGAGGGTGGGTGGGAAGGGAAGAGGGAAGGGAATTTGGAACTCAAAGTTTTAAAATCAGATGTTCAAAAACAAAAAAACTTTTTGTATGCAACTAAAAAATAAGATACGCAGGCAATGGGGCGTAGAAATTTATCTTGCCCTACAAGAAAGGAAAGGAAAAGGGGATGAGAGGGGAGGGGGGTGATAGAGGGGAGGGCTGACTGGGGAACAGGGCAACCAGAATATACGCCATCTTGGAGTGGGGGGGGAGGACAGAAATGGGGAGAAAATTTGTAATTCAAACTGTTGTGAAAATCAATGCTGAAAACCAAATATGTTAAATAAATAAATTGCATTAAAAAAAAAAAAAAAGAGGGGAGGAAGGACTCCACCAACCTCGAGCTAACCTCTTGCCCACAGAGGACTGTTGACACGGAATCTATGTGATTTCATAATGACTTCGATAGGAGTTGATATAATTCCTCCTTAGCGTTTATATTTTAAAATAAGATTTAGGGGAAATGCACAGCCCCTATATTTCCAAATTAGCATTCTAAGACATTACATTAAAAAAAAAAAAGAGAAGAAGAGGAAAAAGAGAGAAAGCAACAGAGAGAACATCAGCTTCAGTTTCACCTAAAATTACTGCTAGAAGAATATACTCAGTAGAAGAAAGAAGAGGAAGAATTGTTGAAACTTGAAAAGGAGATGAGGAAGGAAGAGAACTAAAAGGGAAGAAAGAAAAAAAATGCTTACAATTGAGATTATTAGGTTTCAAGAGAGAGATTTATGTAAACTTGAATTAAAAATTCTGGAGAGAAAAGATAGAAAAAGAAGGTTGGCAAAATTAAGAGAAAAGGTTGAAGTTAATGTTAGTCATGATCCTTTCAGGTTGTACAAACTTACCAAAGGATGGAATGAACATACAAAAGAGAGAGGTACAACAGGTGCAGGGCTTCTTCTGCATATAACACATAGGGCTATTCCCACTTGGAGACAAGGATTATAGAAGAGAATTTAACGAATAGAAATTGCCATCCAATTAATGTGAATATTGGTATATCCTTTATGCAGGAATAAAAAGTGAAAAACAAACAAACAAAGCCTGTGTTTTAAAAGCTATCGATTTGCCAACTATATAGAGGACAGATTGGCGAGGAGAGAGACTAGATAGATACAGGAAGCCTCATTAGGAGGTTATTGCTTGACCTAGGATGGTAGGAAGAGAAGGGAACATATGTGAAAGATGTTATGGAGGTAAAAGTGACAGTTCTTGTCAACTGATTGGATATTGAGGGAGTGAGTAAGGGAGAGTACAGAGTTGTGATTGTCAATTATAGAGTATATGAATTATGTTGTGAACCTGGGTGACTAGAAGAATGGTGGTGCCCTGGTTATATAAAGGGATGTTAAGAGGAGATGTGGGCTTAGGAGAAATGAGTTCTGTTTTTAGAAATTTAGGAAAATGAATTTAAGATGCTTATGGGACATCTAGGTGGATATGTCAGGCAAGCCATTGAAAATGTAGGACTAGAGGGATAGATATGTAGATTTGGGAGGGAAGGAGAAAGGGAGGGCGAGAGACAGAGAGAGAGAGAGAGAGAGAGAGAGAGAGAGAGAGAGAGAGAGAGAAAGAGAGAGGGAGGGAGAGAGAGGGAGAGAGAGAGAGAGAGAGAGAGAGAGGAGAGAGAGAGAGAGAGAGAGAGGAGAGAGAGAGAGAAGAGAGAGGAGGGAGAGAGAGAGAGAGAGAGAGAGAGAGAGAGAGAGAGTGAGAGAGAGAGAGAGAGAGAGAGAGAGAGAGAGGGGGGGGAGAGAGAGAGGGGGAGAGAATGAAAGAGAGAGAATGATGCTGCTGCCAAGGAGACTGAGATGGATCAGTCATTCAGACAGGATGTGAAAAGTTAGGGAAGAAAGAGCGTCTTGGCAGAAGAGATGGTCAACAATGTCAGGTGCTGCAGAGAGGTAAAGGATGAAGGCTGAAAAAAGCCATTGGATTTAGCAACTATATAAATTATTGGAGACCTTGGGCAGAACAGTTTATTTTGAGTGGTGGGTTGGGGAGTGAATTGAGTGAAAGGTAAGGAAATTATGTGCAAACAGCTTTTTCTAGAAGTTTGTGAAAGGGAGAAGACAGAGGCAGGATGATAACTTGAGGGCATGGTAGCAAGTAAAGGCTTTTTAAGGATGGGGGGAGATGGCCATATTTATAGTTAACACTAGGAGCCAAAAAAATTGTAAAGGAAATAAGAGCTTCTAGAGGAACAGAAAGAGTACTATAGCCTGGTTGATTTGTTTGAAGTTGAAGGGATTAAGGAAATCGAGTCACCAACTAAAAAAGGAACCAAGGATGTCAACAAGATTGAAGGCTCAGACCAAGGCTACTATTAGCCCAAGAGAGAGGAAAATGTACCCAAGAAATTTCTGTGGACAGAATGCAGGAAGGCAGGTAGGTAACAGTGAAAATTTGGAACTGGAGTCAGAAGATCTGAGCTCAGATCTCAACTCTGCCACTTACTACCTGTGTGACTTTGGGCAATCCACTTAACCTCTTTGGTCCTTAATTTCTTGATCTGGAAAATGAGTGAGTTGGACTAGATGAACGCTAAGGTCTTGTCCAATTTCCAATTTTTATCATCTAGTGGATACCAACTGAATCAAGCTTCAGGAGGCTTTGAGGAGTTCAGTTTGTACTTGAAATCAAAGGATCAGGTTGAGAGCCTAGACAGAATAGATCTTGATCCTGCATGGACTAAGGGATGGGGTCAATGGCTTAGTCTTAGAAGGCCTTTAGGATGAGTGACAAAGAAGACAGTGACAAGTGACATCGAGGAAAAAAATAGAAGTTGGAAGAGTAATTAAGCAGTAGATAATGGAAAGGGATTCCTTTGTTGTTTTTTAAAAATTAAATTAGTAACTAACCTTATTGAATAAACTGAAACTGGATACCTGTAAATCTTCTAATCTGTATAATTTGTGCTTTGAGTTTTATTGGAACTGGTATAGAAAAGGATATGTATTCCATAATTGAGTGCTTGTGCTATAATGCATTTGACAGAAAAATATGGCAGTATATCTCCAGGGAAGTGAAAGGGGTGGGGTCATAAATTCCAAATGTGTAGTTTTTGAAAAAGAAAATCACCCCTCCACCCCGACTTTTCGAATAATGTGGGATGATAGTGGAAAGTTATCCTGAGAAACAGTAGAGAGAATATGGAGAGGGGAAGCCTTTTATTTTGAGGAAATCCCAAGGGTAGAGAATGGGGGGTATTTCACAATACAAACTCCTCATAGCTGCTTTCACAAATATTAACTGTTTGTGCCCAATAGGAAAATGATTTACATGGTAGCAGCTGTTTGGTCTTTAAAAATTCACTCTGTAGCCAGAAAGCTCTCTCCCAAATTTGTCTACTCAGCAGGAGAGCAGAAACATGAAGACGAAAATAAGACTGAACAATAGAAGGGAAGACAGACAAAAGCAAAGTACTAAAGACAGCAGAAATGAAACCCATACTTGAAAACTGACTCAGCATCATAGCATTCAGGAGGAAATTCCAGCAGTAAATATGAAAGTTTTTTAAGCAATAGAATTGACTGGCAGTGGCATTAATAATCAACAGGTTACTGAACAGAGTTGTCTCAATCTTGCATTTACCTAGTAATTTTGTATGGTCTTAATTTATGTGTGATCTTAATTTTTGTTGGAGGAGAGCCTTTTAAACTTTTTTTTGGTAATCAACAAATAAGAGACAGTAGAGTGTTATATTCTCTACTTACTTGTGTGACCATGAAGATATAAATCTGCCATGTAAAATAATCTGCAAATTCCTCCCATTTCCATCTCATATTTTAATCAAGGATAACATTTGATCCATGTGTAGATCAATTCTCAATGATTTCATTGAGATTAGAAAGGAAGCATATAGCTTACTAGTTACTGGCATCTTCTCAATCACTATTTTTTAATAGAAATATTATCTATATATATACTTTTTTTCATTTTGGAGATATCTTCATCTTCCTGAGATTCCTTATAAAATGATCTCTCAGTGCTTTCAAGACTATTCTGCCCCCAATATGGACTTCCTCAGTCCATACTTGGCCTGGGGCAATCATTCATCCCAATTTCCTTAAAAGTACTATTTCTACTACTTCATATGGCACAACAGGTATTAAACTCTGAATGTCATGACTGTTACTGGTAATGAAAAGAGATAATTATAAAAACACTGAAAAAATCTATTAAATTTTTCATCTATTTGTTTTTTTTTCTGCCAGTTTCATCTATGAATGATCTGGAGATGATAGCTTAGAAGGTCGGTAATGGCAAGCAAAGTGGGACTTTTTGTTTTACTCTTTTTTCTTTTGGAGTTCTAGTTCTTCTCAGCACTAAGGCAATCAAGTGCCTTTCACTGAGACTTGCCTTTGTTTGAATCAAGAGTCTTTGATTAATCAAGAGTCTTTAAAGACCTGCTTAAGTCACAAGAAAGCTTAAGTCACATAAGTTCGAGTCACATGATTGTGACGCCTTTGTGGGTTGACCCTGACGAAATGTTATGTATACTCTGAAGTTAGCATTTTGCTTTGAGGGCTCAGTCATTGGAAGAGTGTTTGTGTGGAAACTCTGGGTAGCCATTAAGGAACCCTGCCCCAGCTTTGAAAACCCAGATGTTGGTGTTTCTCTCTCTGGTAACTATGTATGTATTGCTATGGACAGAGAGAAGCCTTGTCTGCTGATTTGCGTTATTTGCTCTGTTTATATAATTTCTGCTTGTAATTTCTGTTTGTGTTTTCTCTGAAGTTCAGGGTGCTGACTTTTTTCCCCTGAACTAAGTGAATGATATATGTATGCTTAATTAAAGTGAGATTATAAACCCCTTAAAGTTGCTTTCCTTAGAAAAGCAGACCAAAGAACTTGTGCTAGCAGCCTTCCTGTGTGCTGGTGTTATTGGCCTTACACAGCCACAATAGCTGCAAGTAACATTGTTGTTACAAGGTCTCAAGGCAAACTTGAGGTGATACTACTTGTAATTTTCCACCATCTTCCTCTGCAAGTTTTACAAATGAATAAAACTACAACATTCTATTTTGATGCTCTATCATGGCATGAAGGTGACCCTGACCCATGCCAGTGGAGTATAAATTCTGGCAGATTCTTTTAACCTGGAAAGGCTTCAAGTATGGTTGTGGTGATGCATTGAGTCTGCTGTCCCAAAATGAAGCAAGCTAAGCACAGAGAGGCTCATCATGAATGTGTTGGCCACTGGTGTTTAATCTTTTGTTTATGGAAAGCTATGAAATAAAGAATACAAAATGGCCCTTGGTCCTATATGCTGGGTTGATGGTTCCCTTTCTCTTCTATAGTCATGTGGTAGAGTAACTAAAAAGGGGAGAGGTTTTAAACCTTCTATAAATATTAATTTGAATGGGAGATTTTGGTTTTAAGGACCAGCAGATTGATATTATTGGAAGAACTGGAGGATGTTGACATTTATGATAGGAAGTTGCTGCTGGTACCTAGGTTTTCCTTGGAAAAAGAAAAGAGCTGGTGAAGCTAGTGTCGTCATGCAAAAAAAGAAACCAAAGAGAGACAACAAAGGGACACTTGGTTGCTTCATCTTGCACTATTGATAAGTATATACGAAGAGACCACTATGGAGACAGAAGTTCTGCACTAATATCTACTGCAGATGATGAAAAGGTAGAGAAATTCTACAAAGAACTTGATGGTATCTTGCAAACCAACTCAGCAGATATTTTGATATTAAGTGACTTCTGGAACAGGGAAAGATAGCAAAAGTAGAGTTTAGCTTTTAAAGATGGAAGAGGCCAAAGGCTCTTGGACTGCTTCATTTTCTTAGTAATTTATATTTTATTTTTAGTTTTTGCACTACTTTAAAAGAGTAGTGAAGAGAGAAAAAAGGCACTGGGCAGAACTTGGAGAAATATACTTCATTACAAAAAAAGAAACTAATTCTGAACAACCAGGAAGTTAGTGTGTCCAGTTTGTTGACTAAGCAGAGCTTAGGGGTTCTTAACCATTTTTGTATTATGCACCTGTTTGGAATTCTAGTGAAACCAATGGACCTCTTCTTGGAATAATGTTTTTAAATGCATAAAATAAAATACATAGGCTTGCAAAGGAATCAATTATACTGAAATACAGTTTTCAAGATTTATTTTAAAAAAGACAACGTAGTTTGCAGATCTTAGGCTAAGAATTGCTGAGTTGGAGAACAAGGTAAAAACAACATCAGATTAAGTAGATAGAATAAACATGAGAAGATACTATAAACAATTGTATACAATACAGTGCCTCAAACATAGCAAGCCCTTAACAAATGTTTTCTGAATTGTTGAATTGTAACAGTTTCAACCTGATCTATTCACCACTTATCAATAGATATCTGAAAACAGGACATGGAAAATGCAAAGGTTTTATTCAAAGTTTAACATGTTAAAGTTAGCATAGTGAACACCAGGCAATCTATGCACTTTCTTAGCTAGAAAAAACCTAATCTTGCTCATTGCACAGATGTGTCACTCAGTATAAACAGAGAAAGTACAAAAATTCATAATGATCATTTCCATTAAAGCTTTCCTATTCAGACAAAAGTTTTCTTGCTTGCCTCTCCTATCATTTTAAGTAAAGATAGAGCTAAAGGGATAAAGGGAATCGGGCAGGGAAGCAGCTATATTTGCAAACAACCACTCCATCCCCACAACCTCCCCAGTAAATAACAACAAACTAAAATAGTCACTTAGTGAGTTAGAGGAGAGTGGGCAGGTGTTGAAATAAAAAGGATCCAAACAGAAAGGGGACTCAAAATTGGGACAGTTTACAAAACATTCTTTTTATTAAGTGATTATCAACAAAGATGGACATTTCGTATATGAACTATATGGAGTATATGTAGAAAAATGTATATTGCATAAAATGTATATTGTATACAATAAAATTGTATACAATAAAATGTATATTGTATAAAAATGTATATCATATACAGTATATGAAGAAAGTATGTATGTGAAACTGAACTGTTAATACTATAGTTTGCTTTTAAAAATGTATATCAAATTTTGCACAGTAGTAACAAAACTGCCTCATTATGTTTCCTTATGAGCTTCATTTTGTTTTTTTATTTGTACTTTTAAAATACTTAATTGATGTTATTTTCCTTTTGTAGCTCTATCATTGTACGCTAACTTTTCTCCCCAAATAGAAATCCTCTCTTTTAACAAATATGTATAGTCAAGCAAAATAATTTAACACATTGACCATGTCTGAAAATGTCTCATTTTGTACCTCTAGTCCATCATCTTTCTGCCAAGAGGTGGATGCATGCTTCATCACCAGTTTCTGAAGTCATGATGGCTTACTGCATTGATCAGAGTTCTATAGTCTTTCAAGGTTGTTTTCCTTTACATTATAGTAATCAGTGTAAATTGTTTTACTTCTTTTACTGTGCCTCAGTTCATAAAATTTTCCCATGTTTTTCCAAATTTGTTATATTTGTTATTTTTTTATGGTGTAATAATATTACATTACATTCATACACCACAACTATTCCCCAATCAATGGGAGCCTAATTTATTTCCAATCTTTGCTATAATAAAAAGCATTGCTATAAATATTTTCTTGCATATAGGTCATTTCTCTCAGTCTTTTTTTTTAAATTTCAATTTTATTTTCAGATCTGCATTCTCTCCCTCCCATCTCACTCCCACCCCCATTTAGAAAGCAAGAACAACAAAGCCTAATACAAACATGTATAGTCAAGCAAAACAATTTTCTACATTGGTCATGTTAAAAAAATAGACCTCAGTATATACTTTGAGTCCATCGCCTCTTTTTCTGGAAGTGGTTAGTATGTTTCATTATGAGTCCTTTGGAGTTAATGGTTGGTCATTGTGTTGATCAGAGTTTCTAAATCATTCAAAGTTGTTTGTCTTTACAGTATTTTTGTTATTGTATAGATTGTTCTCCTGGTTCTGCTCACTTCATTTTGTGTCAGTTCATACCATTCTTCACAGGTTTCTCAGAAACCATCCCCTTCATCATTTCTTATAGTACCATCATATATTATTACATAATTTATAACAAATTATTTATTACATATTATATGATAATATAATACATTATATTGTATAATAATAATAACATAATTTATAATAAATTATGAGCATCATTTTTTCAGCCATTCCCCAGTTGTTTATTTTCCTCAGTCTTTGAAACCTGTGAGTATGCATGACTAGCAATAGTATCATTGGGTCAAAGATTATGTATAGTTTAGTGGCATTTTTGTTCAGTTCCAAATTGTTTTCCAGAATGGTCGAATTACTCCACAACTTCACCTCAGAACATCAGTGTGTCTGTCCTTTCACATCCCCTCCAATAATTCTTCTTTCCAACAGTTCATCTTCAGACTATTGCATCTATGGGTATGTAACGTGGCACGTCAGAGATGTTTTAATTTTCATTTCTCTTAACGATTTTTGGAGTGTTCCTATCCTTTGAGAATTGAGAAACTACTTTTATTCTCTTAAACTTGTTCCAATTCCCTATATAATCTTAGATGTCAAACTTTTATTAGAGAAATTTGTTGTATTTCCCCCAATTAACTGTTTCTCTTCTATTTCTAGCTGCATGGGTTTTGCTTGTACTAAAGTTTTTCACTTACATGTAATAGAAATTTTTCATTTATCTTCTATGATCACCTGAAATTCTTGTTTAGTTAAGAATTCTCATCCTAGCAATAAATACACAAAGTATCACTTTCTTCTGATTTAAAAAATTTTTAAAGACCTTTTATAATTAGATTATGTATCCATTTGGAAGGGTATCTAGGTGATTCAATGGATAGAGCCCTAGACTTGGAGTCAGGAAGGCCTGAGTTCAAATGTGACCTCAGACATTTACTAGCTTTGTGACCCTGGGCAAGTCATTTAACCCTGTTTGACTCAGTTTCAGTATCTTTGACAAGATAACCCCAAATGAGGTCACGAAGAGTTGGACATGACTAAAACAACTGAACAACAACAAACAATTGAAAGAACTGAAATTGAAAGAAACAACAAAATCCATTTGGAGATTATTATGGAATTTATGGTGAAAGATGCTAGTCTACAGCAAATTTCTACCAGAACATTTTCCTAGTTTTCTTTGCAGTTTTTGTCAGATAGGGAGTTCTTGCCCCAATTAACTGGCGTCTTGGGTTTATTGAACATTTTGCTGCTACTTTTGATTGCTTCTAGGTCTTATTTACCTACTCTGTTCAAATGATTGACTTTTCTATTATTTAATCAATACTAGATAGCATTGGTAAGTACTGCTTCTTAAGATATTTTGATATGTGGTAGTACAAGGCATTGGGATCGTTGACTTTTTATTCCTCAGGATTAATTTTATTATTATTTTATATTCTTATAACCCTTTGTTAGTTTGATTATTATGGTGCTAATTCTATAAATGAATTTAAGTAGCACCATCGATTTTATTATACTGGGACAACCCATCCATGAGCAATTAATATCTTTCCAATTATTCAAGTCTTCCTTTATTTCTGTAAAAAATGTTTAGTCAGTTACATTTAGATAAATTCTGACTATGCCTTGTTATGATGATTCCTGATATTTTAGATATTTTGTTGTCATTTTGAATGAATTTTTTTTCTATCTCCTTTTAGGCTTTCTTAGTCATATACAGAAAGACTGATATTTTTGTGGGTCTGTTTTGTATTGTGCTTTTTTGCTGGTTACTATTTCTATTGATTGCTAGTTGAATCTCTCCAGTTCTCTAGTAAACCATCAACACATTCTTCTTTGACTATGATTGTTCTCTTAGTTTCTTTATATTGACATATTACAACAACTAGCATTTCTGGAACTATATCAAATAAGATTGATGACAATGGACATCCTTGTTTTACTTCCAATCTTACTAGAAAAGCTTCTGATATTTCTCTACTACAGAAAGGTTAGCTCTTGGTTTTAGATAGATAATTGCATTCTTATATTTTGAATTTTTATTTCTGAGTTTTTATAAACATGGTTTTTGACTAGATTTTGGCTATATTTCTTTCAAAATACATTTTTATTGATTAGATAGATAGTGCTTACTCTGTGTGGTCAGAGCAACATCTGACATATAGCCCAAACTAGTTTTTCCCTTTAAAAAGGTGTTGAAACTATCCTTAAGACTTAACTGACTCAAGGGACTGAGGCTTGGGCTGTTGACATAGATTCCTGGTGGCCTAAGTACAAAAGCCAGCCCAAGGTAATGCTGGAGTTGTTCTTGCCGCTTGATAGGTCAGCATCGCTAACACAAAATCAGGGAGCTGCACTCAGCTAAATCAGTGTTATATCCTTGCTGAGTATCTTCGTGTTATAGCTAAGTAAAACTGCCTTTTGTTAACAAGTATTGCATTTCATTCAAACTTTGATGGAAATGTCAGACTGACCTGAGTTAGGCCTGGCTTACAATATATTCAGGAAAATTTAATCTATTCCTATGTTTTTTAGCCTTTAAAAAAAATGAGAGTTTTATCAAAAGCATTTTCTCTACCTGTTGCTATAATCTTATGATTTTTTTAATTATTATTTTTTGTATGTATCTTCTTCAGAAACTCAGTAAAAACCAAATAGCATTATTTGGGTGATGTTAGTCATTAAGACCATGTTTGAGGACTGGAAATACTCTCTGATTTCTTACTGACTGATTTCTTACCCCCTTTTTTGTGTTGTGCACCTCTTTGACAGTCTGAGGAAGCCCGAGGACCACTATCAGAATAATGTTTTTAAATGCATAAAGTACAATACAAATTTTCAAAATATTACAAGACAAACCAATTATGTTGAAATAGTTATCAAAATATTTTTTAAAATTCATGGATCTCCAGGTTAAGAACCTTTCATCTAGAGCAGTGGTCCTCAAACTTTTTGATCTCATGACCCCATGACATTCTTTAAAATTGTTGAGGATCTCAAAGATCTTGTGCTTTGTTGTATCTATTTATATTTACCACATTAGAAATAAAGATGGGTAAAAGTTAAGATATTTATTAATTTATTCAAATAATAATGAACTCATCACACATTAATATAGCATGTTTTATGAAAAATAGTAATTTCCAAAACAAAAAAAATTATTGGAGTAGTGGTATTGTGTTTTTTTTTTCTTTTTTGGTAAATTTCTTTACTGATGTCCATCCTAGTAGAAGACAGCTAGATTCTTATATCTGTTTTTGCATTCAATCTGCTGTGATATTCTGTTTTGGTTGAAGTACACAAAGATAATCCAGCTCCACACAGATAAGTAGTTGGAAAACGGAGGAGTATTTTAATAGGCAAATAGCATCTCAGTATTGTTATGAAAATAGTCTTGAACTCTCAGACCCTGCTTAAAGGTCTTGGGGACCCTCTGAGGTCAGCAGACCACACTTAGAACTACTGGTCTAGAAGAATCCATCTTATCTCTCACCATTTTTATAGAGCCACTAAAACCATGAATGTTTTCAGACCATATGTAAATTCAAATAATGTTATATCCACTGGATCTTCTCTTTTCAAATTGCAATTATGTCTAGCTCACAAAACTCTTCTCTTACAAAGACTGAATTTCAGATAATATCACAGAAGAGAGGCCTGATTTTGTCTAATCTATTGCTACCAGGTAGTCCTATAGCAATAGGGTTCTTTTGTTCTAGGGCAGATTAAAAAATATGTATATTTTATGTATATATATATATACATACATATATACACACATATATGTACATACACATTTGTGTATATATGCTTGTATATATGTATACACACATAGGACACACCTTTTTCATCTCAAGAGAGTGGCATCCAGCATTTCATATCTTACCTGTATGTCTCCTCTGGAACTACCTACACTCTCTCTACACTTGTGTCAAGACTTGCCTTTGAGACTGTTCAGTTTTTCTGAAATCTTCAATGCTGTTAGCCAAGATTTCATGGTGAACTTGAATATGAGAGGATATTATAGTTATTTACAGAGCCACCTATGAAATTTGTGCCAATACTCAAAATTGAGGAATTGAAGTGTACCACCAGGATGGTGGAAAGTTCATGACATAGTTAGTAGAATTACTGTCCTATCTTATAGAATTGGGTTAGAGGTAAGGCTGATCTTCTGATGGTGTGAAGATCCATCCCATGGGTGGATGCTGACTTTTCTTTTGTGAAATCTAAGTAGGTACAGAACTATATATACAAGGGGTGATCCTAACCTTACTCTTTCTTATTACTTATCCACATAGACAACTTTTAGAAGTTTGAGTCTGGGCTATTCTAGACTTCATGGTATGGAAGAGATAATTATTTCTCCTTAAATTATTTTTAATCTGGCTCTGACATATATTGGCTGTGTGACCCTGGACAAGCCACTTTTACCTCTCGGTGTCCCAGACAACTTTCTATGACTGAAGTATAGGACAGTTGCCAATATGCATGGGTGAGTTTCTTCAGCGGGAACTCCATACATGGATGAAATCACAGGTCCAGACAACAACAAAATCTTGTTGCATTGGCCAACTGTTCCAGCCTGTTACAATGTTTGGATCCTGGTGATGTCACCTGATATGTTTGTCATCCCTCCCAGCTTCATGATGAGCAAAAACTTGACAAGCACACCATTCATGTCTTCAAACAAGATATACATCTTAAAAGTGCTGTATAAATATGAGTTATTATAATAAACAATAACACATTTTTTGGAGGCAATCAGGATTCAATGACTTGCCCAGGGTCACACAGCTAGTAAGTGTCTGAGGCTCAGATCCTCCTGACTCCAGGGCTGGTGCGTCTACCTACTGTGCCACCTAGCTGCCCCATTAACACATTTAAATAGCACTTACTGGTTTAAAAAACATACTCCTTATAACAACCGTAGGAGACATGTACTATATGTATTATTACCTCCATTTTACAAATGAAGAAACTGAAGCTCAGAGACATGAACCTTCCCATTGTCACAAAGTGTCAGAGGCAGGATTTGAACTCAATGCTCATTCTATTACAATAAATAAGACTAAATACATCTTTGACAACACTCCATTCTATAGGATCATAGAATTTCAAGCTAGAAAGGACCTTGGAAATAATTTCTTATAACCTCTTTCTTTCTTGTAACCAAGAGCCACAGAGATTAAGCGTCTAGTACAAGGTCACAGAGAGTAAGTAGCTCTAGGTTAACAATGATTCAATTATCCAAATGTTCTTTGGTATAATTATCCAATTTGTTCCATATACAACTAACCAACTATGCAACTGCCTAGTGCCTCTTGTCCATAAAGCTATCATGAGGAAGACTCTGATGAAGGAGGGATGGAGGATTCCAGGGAGGACATCCTCATTGGATTGAAGGGGCATTTGGATCTTCTTTACCCGGGGAGCATTCCCACAGATACTGGCACAAAGGAACATATTTAGCTTAATTTCCTTACAATGATCACTAGTTATTTAATAGCCATTTAAGCTTCTTTTCCCTTGCAATTTTTTAGAAGGAAAAAGAAAACTTCAGAGAGAAAATATATGCTTTACAACAGTACAGGAATTGAACCAGGTTTTAGCTGGTTTCATTTCAACCTGTCAAAATAAAGCGCTATGATAAGAAAGAATGTTTAATCTGAGGAATATTTGCATTGTGTTTTTTCCTTTTCTTTTCTTCTTCTGTATTTAGGTTCTGGTTAATGGCCTTAACATTCACTGGTCTTAAACTACAAGGATATTTGGGTAGATTTGGCAAAACAGCAGTGACTGATATAGAAGGCTATATAGAACTGCCGGATGGGAAAGTAAGTACTGTTTCATTGTGAATCTAAGCAACTTTGAAAAAATAAGGAAGCCAACCAACATTAAAACTCTAAAATATTTATCTCTAGGTTTTCTTTTGATCTTTAATAGGAATACATACATTTTCATTGTTATAATCAGTGTGTACATACTATTTTATATTCTGCCTTTCACTTAACATTATGTAATATAAGCATTTTCATGTATTGACATACTTGTAGTTTTAAATAATGAGATCTTATTTATAATAGTATACGTGATAAAATATTCAATAATATTAATTTACCACTCTCCCAGTAAACACAAGTGCCTACTGTGTGGGAGACCCAGCATGGGATGAGGATAGAAGGCTGGCCTATGAGTGAGGAAAGACCTGAATTCAAATTCTGCCTCTGGTTCATATCAGCTGTGTGACTATAGGCAAGTCGCTTAAACTCTTAAGTGTCCCAATTAACTCCCTAAGACACAAATTACATTAATTATTTATCTGCCTTGGGTCTAAGGTGTTTCCTTTTGTTGTTGCTGAGTCGATTTCAATCATGTCTGACTTTTCATGACCCTTTGGACCATACTCTCCACAGGGTTTTTGTGGCAAAGATACTGGAGTGGTTTACTGAATGGGCGTTACCTCACTCTTAAGTGAGTACACGAAAAGGCCTGAGCCTAAAAGGGCCAGGGTCTCTCATTGCATCCTGGGTCATTTCCAGTCATCCTGATGAATATCTAGTCACTGGATCCACATGGCTCTGGAGGAGAAAGTGAGGCTGGTGACCTTGCACGGCCCTCCCTCACCCAAATCAAAGTCAACTGCAAGTCATGTCATCATCTCCCTGACGCCACAGTCCTCTTTGAAAAGATATCATGGTCCTCTTTGAAAACAAAGGACAAACACGACAATGAGGCAAATAGGGTCATACAGCTAATAAGTGTTTGAGGATGGATTTGAACTCAGGTCTTCCTGACTCTAGGCCCAGCGCTCTAACCACTGAGCAACATAGCTTATGCTAGTGAATTCATAGTAGTCTGAATGATATTGATGACTACTACTACTACTGCTACTGCTACTATTCCCACCACCACTACTATTACTACCACCGCCACCGCCACCACCACTACTAGTCAGCATGAACCACGACAACATGCAAAGCAGTGTGCTAGGTATGGGGGAAGATATAAAGGTAAACAAGATTTGGCTTTCAGCTTCCAGGGAGTAGGTTATATTATGTTTTTATTTTTTAAAAAATTCTGTAGTTTCCAATTTTTTGCCTCTTACAGTAGTGGGAGGAAATAATTATTTATTAAGCACCTACTATATGGCAGATGCTTTACAAATATCCCGCTTGATCCTCACAGCAATTCTGTGAGTTAGATGCTATTGTTATCTCCCTTTTACAGTTGAGTAAACTGAGGCAGCTAGACAGCAAGCGACCTGCCCAAGGCCACACAGGCTAATAAGTGTCTGAGGCTAGATTTGAACTCAGGTCTTCCTAACCCCGCGCCCAGCACTTGATCTACCAGTTCTACTTAGCTGCCTAGGAACATGTGGGCTAGGAACATTTTGTACAAATTACTTCTCTCCTTATTCCCCATCCCTCACCCCTTTTCAGTTATTTACATGGCAGTATGTAACCCAGAGCGGAACTTCTGGATCCAAGGATCTTTGTTATAGGTTTGCTACCAGGTAGCTCTCTAAGGGAAAAAAAAAAAGAAAATGTATAGTGTTGTTGAGATATAGTCTCTGGGACTCCCCTTGAGTGCTCCTTGAATCTCCCCACAAGATCTGGCCTTCGCCTGAGGCCATAAGCCTTCCATTAGGCCCAAATCTCTGTTGCCTCCTCATTGCCTCTGGCTCCTTCCCACCCTTGATCCTATCAAAATCCCATTCTCTTGGTTCCTGGAGTCAGACCTCTAGTCACCCCAGTCCCATCACGATCCTCCTTAGACTCCTCCTCAAGACCCTCCCTAAACCCCTCCGCTAGTCACCCCAGACTACTTGACCACCCCTCGATCTCACAGTCTTTTCTGTATATAAGATCCATCTTGCCTCCATGAAGGTGCTCAGATTTAATCTAGCTCAGCTCAGATTGTTCTGGCCTGCAATACAAGCATCGCAAAATGGTAAGATTTCTTAAAACTCTACCCAGTAGGGCGAATCTTTAATAAACTTTGTTTTTCTTTGGCTGAAAGAAGGCTTGGGTCAAATTCATTCGGCAGGACCTGGTGCGTTGGTATTGTGTGGTCTTGAGCACCCCATGACCCCTAAAACCTCAACATTTGGTTCCCTGACCTCATCAGTGCCACCAGAGTCTTTGACAATAAGGAATCACATCCTTTAATTTTTTTTTTGGTTGGTGTAATTGGTACCTTAAAGCTGTTTTAGTTTGCATGTCTTTTATTTTAGTAAGGCTATGCATTTTTTTTCATGTGATGGTTCCCTATTTCCTCAGTGTAAACAGTCAATTCATCTCCTTTGACCACTTAGAAATTAGAATTTTACATGATATAATTACACATTGTTTCTTTATTCTGTTGAGTGTTTTTTGTTATTTATTTGATATTTTGGTACTTATTTTGTTCCATGAAAGTTTTTTGCATGTTTACCTCTTTAAATGTATCTAGTTTGTCTTTGAAGACAGTCTCCATTTCCTGAATAGTTACAAATGTAATCCATAGATAATGCTCTCATATTTTTTCTTCTTTTTTTCTTATTTCTAAGT
This sequence comes from Trichosurus vulpecula, assembly GCF_011100635.1. Lineage (NCBI taxonomy): Eukaryota > Metazoa > Chordata > Mammalia > Diprotodontia > Phalangeridae > Trichosurus > Trichosurus vulpecula. Next base: position 346,850,113 of record NC_050574.1, read on the forward strand.
TTTTATGGGCTTTTTATGTTTAAATCTTTGACCCTTATAGAGTATATTTTCATTTATGGAGAAATGGTATTGATTAAAAGTAATTTTTCCTCCATACAATTATCTGCGTGTCCTAATATTTATTAAATAGTGATTACCTTATCTATTTTTGTGTTATCTCAGGGTTAGTCATAAATAAAGTCTTGTAATAGTTTGACTCTTACTAGCCTGGGGCCCAATGCTGACCAAGTGCCTGATTATATTAGTTGGTGAAGGGGGCAAGGTTGCCTGCACCAGCCCAGACAGGACAGTGCTCTAGGGATGATGCCCCAGCACCCTCCACCCACTGGCTCCACTCCTTTTGTGAGAGGCAGGCTTTCACCAGTCTCAGCTGTGGATTTATTCAGTTATACCCATGATTACTGCCCCCCTCACTAATGGAGTTTTGCTGCTGTATTTCATTGGAATCAATCATAAAAGCAGAGTTTAATTGTAATAGTTTTTTGCTTATAACTGTAAAAGAAAAAGAACAAATATATATTTAAAAAGAACAAATATAAAGAACAATTTATATTGTATTAAATCATATTCTATTGTATCATATCATCAGTACTGTTATATTACTATATCATATATCACCATATCATATATCACATATCTCGTCTCATTTCATATCATATCAACCAACATTTGGGCTGGCTGTCTTATGGTTCCTATAAGACACAGAATTCCTAATCTGTTTAGTCTGTAGGCAAACCCAGGACATTCAAGCAACTTTCTTTGCTTGGATACAAACCCAACCTTTAGCTACTCCCCAAGGTAAGTTCCATCATAGCTAATCCTCCTGCTGGGTCCAGTGTTCATTCAGCTTAAGGATTCAGTGGCCACCAGGCTGGTCCCTGTTTCCTCCTCAAGGGCAATATCACCTCTGTTGAACTAGACACTGATTCCTCCTCCTTGCTTCCAGCTGTTCTGCTTTAGCCAGTCCTCCCTCTGGCTTTTCTTGCCACATACACTCATGATGCACTCCAGACCCTGCTCCTGCCTGGGGGTGACTAAATGGCCTGAATTAGGATCCTTCTCTGCTGATGGCCCTCTTGCTTCAATGGATCAATCCCCCACCCTCTCTCTCTCTCTCTCTTTCTCTCTCTCTCTCTCTCTCTGTCTTTCTTTCTCTCTCTCTCTCTCTGTCTTTCTCTCCCCTCCTATCTAGTGTACCTCCCCTGCATTAGGGGCTCTTCTTCCTTATTTCCTCTTTTGTTATCTGTTCCAGACAACTCAACTCCACCATGTTCCTCTCTATTGCCTTTTTGGTAATCCTCAACTTTAATTCTTCAGCGACTGTAAGATTCTATGACTTGAACCTATTTCTATAAGTGTGGATCTTAAAAAATATGGGCTTGTGTTTTAAGGAGGAATTAAAAATTTAGGGAGGAATTTCCCAAAGGCAATACAGCCTGATCTTCTCCTGATCAATTCTAAGCCTGGTTCATTGTCCTTTTATAGTGTCTGTCTAAGACAAATGTACTAATGGATAAGCTCAGTATAATGTCCATCCAACAACTCATCATAGTCTGCGAAATAGACATTCTTAGTACTTTGGGTTTTTGGATGCTATTACATATGATTACATATTAATATACGCCAATATATGGTAGGGTAAATCCAACATTACAATTATATTTGTATCTACCTATTCTTCCTGATGAACTTTTCCATAATTTAATGAAAACATTGCCCAAGGATTTGAATTACATTTACATCAAATTTACTAACTTACAGAGTATTATTCCTAGGTTGGTGAGAGCTGGGGACTTGGTAAGAGGGTCCCATGAGACTTTCCCCATCTCCTGCATAAGGATAATTTTGAATGTAGATAGATGTCTGTTATTGTTTTCTTGTGAGCAGGGTAAAGAGGTTGTTTCTTAGGAGATTCTCTTTGCTAATAGGCATAAGGATCCAGAGGAGCCAAAGAGCAGGTTCACTTCAGAGTAGGCATGCTATGATATTTGGCTATGTCCAAAGAACATGTTTTACTCTACACTTTGAGTCCATATCCTCTCTATCAGGAGGTGAGTGGCATGTTTCCTCATGAGTGCCCTGGAATCATGGTTGTTCATTAGGTTGAACGGAGTTCCTAAGTCTTTCAAAGTTGTTTGTTCTGATGGCATTCTGAAGAGATCATGCCATTTTTAGTATTTGTCCTATATCATATGCCTTTGCTTCTATTTCCATATATACATTTAAAAAATTCTAAGCAGTGCACTTAGTAAAAATAATTTTAGTTTTTATTCTGTCCTCTTTTAATTTATAATCTAGTTAGAGGGACAAGATTAATGCAAATGAGACAATTAATTAGTGAGTACCAGATAGTATCTAAGTAGGCATTAGATTGAGTGGTATGAAGAATCCATTATATATCTCCATTTATGGGTGACTTCATTTCCTTTTTTTTTAATTTTCAGAATGCAAAATCAAGTAAAAGAACTTTGATCCTTAAAAATAAAAAACAAATTAGAAGCACTGAATTGTGCATTTTTATTTATAATTAGCAATTTTAATTTTGTTAAAAATAATTATATTAAAAATGGAAATAGTATGACAGTGGAAAATCATTCTTATAGTACATCTTTATCAATTTACTGTGCTTACAGGAAGCCATATCTAGACACACCAGCTATTCAAATTGTAGGCACGGTCATCAGCGGAAAAATGATCTCTGATGCCAGCCTTGCAAAATCAAAGCTACAAATTCTGATTTTAGCCCTTAAGTTTTCAGGAAGGTATAACTCACCCAATGATAAAAATGTAGCCAAATTTTAAAAATTTTATTAACTAAATTGAACTTAAGTACTTTTGTTTTTTAACTTTTTTTTTTGCTAGCCGCAGAATAATACATTTTTTTAAAAAACAGATTGTACAAGTCCCCTTCCCCCAATAAAATAACAGAATGACAAGTATAGTCCCTAAAAACTGAGGCAGGAATTCATCTAATGAAGGCAGTAATGAAAGTTTTAGTAGTCTGGGAAGACTTCATGGAGGAAGTGGGACTTGATCTAGGCCTTCAAGAACCAATAGTATTTAAATAGGTAGAGAGAAAAAGAGAGAATTTTCCAGATGAAGAAAGAACAAGAGAATTATGGTGGCAGAAGGAAGTAGTTAGATATGTATGGGAGACATTGAAGAAATTATCTTGGTTGGAGCAAATAATTTATGCAAGGAAATTGCAATAAATCAGGTAACCTAGAGTGGGGCCTGATCATTGAGAGCCTTGGAAGTCCAGGAAGAATAATTTATGCTTCATATAGTAGACAACTGAGAACCTCAGTAGGTTTTTAAACAGAGGAGTGACAGATGGGATATTAGTCTGGTGGCTGAATGTAGAATGGATCAGAGCAAAGATTCTTAACTTTTTCGCTATGATGAACCCCTTTGGCAGTCTGGAGAAAAATCTGGATAGATTCCCTCCTCAGAATGATGTTTTTAAACAATCAAAGGAAATGCTAATTTCAGTTAGAAGTTAGTGAAAAAAAAAAGATGTCGTTTCCCACCTTACATCCCAAGTTCACTAACTGCATGAAATCTAACCACAGAACAAGTTAAGAACCCTCAAATAAGAAGGAGTCAGAAGTCAGAAAGGAGGCTGTTTAAGCAATCCAGGCATAAGATGATGAGGGCTTGGATTAGGGTGACATCAATGGACATGGAAAAGAGGACATGGGCATGAAAGACATTTTAAAGGATGAACCTACAGAACTCTGGGATTGACTGGCTGGAGAGAACAAGTTAGAAAAATAAGTTGAATTGGCCCAAGGAAGATCTGCAAAAAGAGAATAGGAAGGAGGGCATGATGTGAGAGGTACTCTGACCCTACTCCTGATTTAAAACATAGCATTGGCCCTAGAGTAGGTGGTGGAGGACCACTGTTGACATTTTACCTGTTCCATGCAGTTTCTTAGCTCAACCAAACACTCCAATCATTTGTGGAATAACCTATTAGCACAATATTTTCCTAAAAAGAAATTATAATTCTTACCACACATATTTAGTAATGAATGTTTATTTCTTCCCTCCATGCCTGATAGGTGCTCACAGGATCAGAGTGGGGCAATTTGCTGCTCTGGGAGGGGGGCCTCATCAAGGTAGAGCTTTGTCGACATGCACGGAGAACCTGCCACATTGGGCCTATTAATCAGATCATGCTAGACGAAGGAGAAGTCATCACAGCTGGAGATGATGGATGCATTAGGGTGAGTTTCTTTGTGGATTTGGACAGAATGGGGGGGGTGGAGCCAAGATGGCAACTGGAAAGCAGGGACTAGCGTAGGCTCCCTGCCAAGTCCCTCCAAAAACCTATAAAAAATGGCTCTGAACCAATTCTAGAACTGCAGAACCCACAAAATAGCAGAGGGAAGCGGGGCTCCAGCCCAGGACAACCTGGATGGTTGCTGGATTTGGACAGAATCTTTTTTTTTGTTTTGAAGTCTTGCAATCCATCTCTTTCTTAATGGTTGGAAATGACAGTGGTTATAATTACTTCTAATTGGTTGAATTTCTCTCAAAGACTGGTCTATAAATGGGGTGAGTGGCATTGTGCTATAAGATCCGACTCACTTTAATTCTTATGTTCCTTGTTCAGTCGTTTTTCAGTTGTGTCCAACTCTTCATGACTCCATTTGTGGTTTTATTGGCAAAGATACTGGAGTGGTTTGCCATTTCCTTCTGTGGCTCATTTTATAGATGAGAAACTGAGGCAAACAGGGTTAAGTGACTTGCCCAGGGTCACACAGCTACTAAGTGTCTGAGGCTGGATTTGAACTCATTAAGACGAGTCTTCCCGATTCCAGGCCCAGCACTCTATCCACTGTTTCACCTAGCTGCCCCTGATAGCAAGAGATACAAATTGCCAGAAGGAACTGATTATACTATAGCATAGTACTGAAAATTTCCGAGACAATGTCTGGTGATTTTTATGGTTGTTTTTTTTAACCAATAGCCTTAGGAAATTAAAGACTTCTATATAGACACAATAAAGGCAGTAAGCAAAAGCTTCATCAAAAACAACAATAATAGGTTATTTACAAAGCACCTATCATGTGCCAGGTACTGTGCCAAGTGCTTTAATGTTTCCTTTGGTCCTCCCATCGACCCTTTGGGGTAGATGCTATTTTTATCCCCATTTTACAGGTGAAGAAACTGAGGCAGTGGCCAAGTAACCAGCCCAGGGTCACAAATCTAGTAAGCGTCTGAGGCTGGATTTGTTCACAAGGACTTCCTGATTCCAGGCCCAGCATTCTGTGCACTATGGCGCCACCTAGCAGCCTGGTGTGGGAGGTTCATTTTCTAGGAGCTGGAGTGTCAGGGAGCTTTCACTCATAGTCGTGGAAACTTCCAGCAATAGGCCACCACTTCCATTTGACACAGCACTATAAATTCTAGCTATAGCAATAAGACACAAAAAAGGAATTGAGGCAATAAACATAGGTGAAAAAGAAACAAAATGACTACTTTTGCCGATGATACAATGACAACATACTTAAAAAACCCCAAGGAAGGACTTAACAATAATTCAACTAAAAGTAATTGAAACAATGACTTTAGGAACATTCACCAGCATTTCAGTATAAAATCTAGAAAACCTAGGAGAGAGAAAGAAAGAGAGAGAGAGAGAGAGAGAGAGAGGGAGAGAGAGAGAGAGAGAGAGAGAGGGAATTCCAGCTAAAGTAACCAAAGAATATGTAAAATACTTGGTAGTTTACTTGCCAACAGATACACAGGAACCATAGAAACAGAGCTATAAACTGCTGTTTGTGGAAATAAAGACAGACCTAAATAATTGGAGAAATATTAATAGCACACAAATAGTCCAGGTTAATGTGATAAGAACGGCAATATTACTTATTTAATGAATTACTTTACAAAACTAGAAAAAGAATAACAAAATTCACATAGAGGCAAGAAAGGTGTAGAATCCCAAAGGAAATAATGAAAAAAAAAACCAACAGGAACAAGGAGGAGCCTGGCTAGCAATACCAGATCTCAAGCTATACTACAAAGCAGTAATTCTCAAAACAGTTGGGTACTGATTAAAAAATAGGAGGTTTGATCAGTGGAAGAGATTAGACATGCAGCAGATAGAAGAAAATATGTCTAGTAGTCTGGTATTTGATAAACACAAAGACAGCAGCTACTGGGATTAAGGAGTCACCATTTGATTTAAACCTGGAAAAATTGGACGACGGTGTGGACAAAATTAAGTTTAAACCAGCACCTTACACTTTATGCCGAGAGGCTCCAAATGGATATGTGGCCTAGATATAAAAGGCCACATCATAAATAAGTTAGAGAAATGAGGAGAAAATCCTATAGAAGAAAAGCTCATGACCCATCAAGGGATAGAGAGGATCACAAGAAATAAAATGGATAATCTTGTTCTGATTACATAATCTTAAGAAGTTTTTGCATAAACAAATCCAATAAAGTTAAGATTAGAAGAAAAACAATTAAATGGGAATAAATCTTTGCAGCAAGTTTCTATGATAAAAGTCTTGTTTCTAAGATATATAAGGAGAGGATTCAAACATAAAAATAAGAGCTACTCCTCAATTAATAAATGGTTTAAGGAGATGGATAGTTCTCCAGGGGGGAAAAAAATTTCAGGCTAGCTATAGCCTTATGAAAAAAAATGCTTCAAATCATTAATAATAGAGAAATGTGTAGTAAAGCTAGTCTGCCTCACATTCATCAGATTGGCAAAGGGGACATAAAAGGAAAAAGATAAGGGTTGGAGGAGCTGTGGGAAAATACATGCACTTTTTTGTGGAGGTGTGAATGGGTCTCTAAGCATTCTGGAAGGAGATTTGGAATTAGACATAAAAAGTTACTAAACAGCGCATGGCCTTTGACCCAGCCATACCACCACTAGGACTCTACCAAAAAGTCCAAGAAAGCAGAAAAAGTCCTATATGCATAAAGATAATCATAGGAACTTTTGTGTGTGTGTTTGCAAAAAAAAAAAAAAAAGAGCCCAGGAGGTTGTCATTTACTAGGTTCCCTCCAAGGCAACCACTAAGCCAGCTTCTCTGGGATCCACGATCATCATCTGGGAAATGGCTGAACAAATTGCGTGGTATATGAATACGATAGAATTGTATTGTGTCACGAGAAATGAAGGAAAAGATGATTTCCAAGAGACATACAAAAATGTATGAACTGATGCAGAAAGTGAAGGGAACAGAACCAGAGGAACAATTTACGCTATGGCGTCAATGTTATAATAGAGCAATCATAAAGATTTATATGAACTGATAAAGAATGAAATGAGAAGAACCAGAACAATTTATAGAATTTTTTGAGTGACAACACCTTATAAACAAGCAACTTTGAAAGCTGTAAGAATTCTGATCAACCTTAATCATCAGAATTTCAGTGATTCCAGAGGATCAAAATCTAGTGAATTTCTAATTCCAGAGACTGACGACGAAGTGTGCTGTCCGTCTCCTAAGAGAGGTGACGAACTTGGGGTGCAAAATGAGACATATTTTTTTGAACATGGCCAAAAGGAGAATTGTTTTGCTTTACCATGCATATTTGTTACAAGATTTTATTTTGCTTCTTTTTTTCCCCAATGGGGTGGGAATAGGAAGGAAAGAAAATGGAATTCTGTTCAATTAAGAAAATAGAATTTGATTGAAAAAGAAGTTAATCAGAGATTGTAGCTATGAGGGAAAGGAGACTGATCAGAGACTTGAATTACAGGGTTTTAACAAGAGACAGCAACTATTAGAGGCTTTCTCCCTGATATACCTTGGAGAACCAAAAGAGCAGATCAAAGAAAAAGCTGCGGAGAGAAACGTAGATCAATACTAGGCACAACATATTTCCAAAATTGTGAACTTCAAGGGTTCTCTTTCAAACTGATTTTTGGAGTGCAGATTCACTGCGATTAAACAATAATAAAAAAAAAAACGTTCAAACAGTTTATACCTATGTCTGTTTTACAACTAACTTTAAAAAAGTTGGAATTGTCTTTTCCTATGTTAGTCTATGGAAATTATTAATAGATTAAAATACCCCCTTTTTCTCCTACTTTTAATTCTGCGAAGATATGGGACTTTGAGACAATAGATACTGCTGATGCTATTGACGAGTCTGAAATGATAGAGATGGAGCCCATTAATGAAATGCAAGTAGGCAAGAATGTCAAGCTCTACTCCATGGTGAAAATATTCAAACCTGGGAATTCTATCTGGTACGCTCAGGTAAGATCCATTCTCCTCCCTAGACTTTGCATGTATTAGGTGTTCGGGTTGGGTAGAGAAACTTGTTTGTGGCATCATTATTTGTCAAAAACTCCTTTGCTATGTTTGCTACATTGAAATATTTTATTTACCCTGAGAGAGGAGTCTCACTGAGCATTTTTTTTCTTGATTGATCAGGGTCAGCACCAGGAGTCCATTCAGCAGCTGATTAGCTCAGGTTGTCCTAATAATAATGATACCTAGTACTTATATAGTGCTTTATGGTTTGCTAAACACTTTCAAAATATTATTTCGTTTGATCCTCACAACGTTTCTTTGAGGCAGGTGCTAGTATTATTCCTGTTTTGCAGAAGAGGAAAACTGAGTCAGTCAGAGGTTCAGTAACTTGCCCAGGGGTTGGATTTCAACTTAGGTCATCCTGACTCTTGGTCCTGCGTTCTATCCGCTGCACCACCGAGCTGCCTGTAATAAAGGATTTACTATAAGCACAGAATGAATTCCATCACCTATTGGAACAGCCCTTGCCAGCCTGGCCTCTAGGAAGACTGTAACAACTGAGTTGCATAACAAAGTCCCCTAGGCACAGCTTGGCTTTAGGATAGGTAGCTTTTTGAGCCTCTGATAAATGCTTTTGGGATTTAAAGTCAAGACTAGCTGTTATTCTCTATGTCAGAAATCTAAATGAGACCACGTTCACTAGTTTTGTGAAACCAAATTGAATTAATTGAAGGTAACCTTGAAATAACCATGGAAGCATACTCTTAACTCCCTGCTTGTGGACATTGATTGTGTCTGTGGAGGCACTTACGGGTACTTTACCAGTGGGTTCCTAGAGTTCTGTTTATTGTTGGATTACATTTTCTATCACAGCAAACCGGTTAGTCCAGCAGAATGACTTCCTTCCATTCCATTGGTTACAGGTATTTCCCATGCAGTTAATAGTCTTCAATTCTCATTTGCATTTGGAGAGTTAAATGGAAATTGCTTTGATCAAAGCTTCAAACAAATTGTAAACAGCTTACTAGTTATATAAGCATTCAGTGATACATTATTGGTATCATTTATAGAGTGGAAATATTAAAACTTATAAAATCTTAACTAAAGTCATTAAAATCTTCTTTTGAGAGGGTTTAATTAAAAAGTCAAATTGTTCCAAATACCTGAAAATATTTTACTTTATTTCTTTAGGATGCAAATGGTGCTATATGGAAGCTGGATCTTAGTTTTTCAAACATAGTAAGTCTCCTTCCTTTGATTTTTTTTTCTTCTCATAACTACCTTCTAGGATTGTGATTTTTTTAAAAGGAAAATTGTTGTTTAATTTTGCAAGATATTAGATGGCACTTCTTTATGTGCTGGTAATGGTGTTCCTAGAACCCACTCAAAATTTCCTTATATATCAAAAATATATTGCACGTGAGATTCTGTGACGTCCCACCCAATTTAAACTTTAATAACAACCTTTCATTTTACTTGGTGATTTATAGTGTTTGCATATTTTACATCTTAAGGTGATAGATACTCTCATGGAATATATAATTTCAAAATGATTCTTCACTTCTTTATTTTTTATTATTTACAATCCTCAACTTTTTAAATTTTATGTTTGTAGGGGAAAAATTACAATTTTCTGTCAGAGGAAAATGTCTTACATTCTGGCATTTGTCTTTTATTTTTTTTCCTGGAAGTTTTTGGAAAGGTAATATCTAAATTCTTAGATATTGAGGTAATGGCAGGACCCCCATGATTTTATTGTGCAGACTGTAATTTTAGCAGAAAATGGAGGGAACTAATTGTTTTTAAGATTGCAAATATTTCATAAAATCATCTATCTAAAATCTGAAAGAAGTTTTAGAGGACGTCTAGTCCAACTTCCCCCCTGCCATTTTACAGATGAGGAAACTGAGGCACACAGAGACCTTAAATGGCTTGCCTAAGAAGACCACACAAGGTATAAGAGTTAGAGGTCTCTATTCCTGTGATTCCACAGCCAGTACTAAACTGACTTTTTATATGTAATGGTACTGCTAAGTGTTTAAACTGGCCTCTTAATTCCTTATTAACCTAGCTTTCAGTTCTAGAAGGGATTATTTCTGTTCTGTTCATTAGACCCAAGATCCAAAATGCCTGTATTCTTTCCACACCGGACCTATCACCGCCATGGTTGTCTCTCCCTTTACCTATCTCATGGCCACTACTTCCCATGACTGTATGTATGACTATTCTTTCTTATCAAAGTTGTTTTAAAAATCTGATTATTTTTCTGAAAAAAAACAATAACTATAAGTTTATAGTTAGTAAGCAAATGTTCACGAGCTAGTCACTGATTATATTGCCTTTAGTGGAGGTTAAAAGAATTGTTGGGATTGCTTGCAGTACGGAATTCAACACCTTTGGTTTTTAAAAGGAGTTAAACTCGTATCACTTCTAGGGCTGTATCCCAAAGAGATCATAAAAATGGTAAAAGGCCTCACATGTACATAAATATTTATAGCAGCTGTTTTTGTGGTGGCCAAGAACTGGAAACTGAGGGGGAAGCCCATCAATTGGGGAATGGCTGAACAAGTTGTATTACATGAATGTAATGGTACTATATACATGTAGTGTACTATAAGAAATGATGAACAGGCAGACTTCAGAAAAACCTGGAAAGACTTATATGAACTGATGCTGAATGAGGGTAGCGGAACCAGGAAAACATTATACACAATAACAGCCACAGTGTGCGATGACTGACTTTGATAGACTTAGCTCTTCTCAGCAATGCAAGGACCTAAAACAACTCCAAAAGACTCATGATGAAAAATGCCATCCACATCCAGAAAAAGAAATATGGAGTCTGAATGTAGATTGAAGCAGACTATTTTCTTTTTTTTTTGTTTCATTTTATGTTTTTCTTTCTCATGGTTATTCCCATTCATTCTAATTTTTCTATACAACATGACTAATGTGAAAATATATTTAATAGGAATGTATATGTAGAGCCTATATCGGATTGCATGCCATCTTGGGGAGGGGGGAGGGAAGGAGGAGGAGGGAGAGAAAATTTAAAATTTATGGAATTGAATGTAGAAAACTAAAAACAAATAAATCAACTTATTAAAAAAAAGAGATGGAGAGGAGATAGTATGAAAATCCTAAAGATAAAGAAGCTTCAGAATACTTGCTTTGGGGCTTGTCATAGGAATCAAAGAGAAATAAAAAGATTACCTTGTTCCATTATGGAAAAAAAAGTTAAACTCAATCACCACATAGTCATTTGCGCCAGGCATTTGGGATGCAAAGACCAAAATAAAGTGGCCCCTGTCCTCTAGGAGCCTATTGTTCCCCAAACACAAGGACAATTGATATGTACACATTTAAATATATACCAAATACATACAAGAGGATTTCAGAGACAAGGCACTAGCAGCTAGGGGGTAAGGAAAGGTTTCATGGAGGAGGTGGCTCTGTTGACCTGAACTTGGAGAGAAGGTACAGATTACACTGCTCTGGAACCCATCAGATTTGAATATTGGTGCAAGGAGTTTTCTCACAATTGTACATTGCAAGCAACTCATATGTCTTATATGAAAACTGGCTCCATGCTGACCAATCAGTTATTGTTCCGATGTTCCTTTGCTTGTTTACAGACACCTGGGACCCCTCCTTTTCTAGATTCAGGGAATTGTACCTGTTCATTCTCCCTCTCCCAACTTGGAAAGTCCCTAAGCTTTCATCCAATTAGAAATCAGATTACCTAGTGATGTATTGTTTCCTTTTAATTAACTGGTCTTATTTGATTAATTGTTTTTAATGTATAAATGTCTTTCTCCTCCAGTATTTGGGGTCCGGCCCTAAGCTGAGGAAGGGTCCTGGTCCCACTCTGCTGGGGAATTGGCATGCACTGCTTAACAAATCAATATGCTTGGATGATAGAATCTTTGTTTCCTCAGTCATTTTATATTTTACTCACCACAAAGGCTGAGGTGGGCTGGAGCCAGGCTATTAGCAATAGTTACAGATGCCCTAAACACAAAATACAAGGGAGCACAAGGAAGGAGAAAGCATCGATGACCCAGTCTTTCAGGAAAGCCTTTCCCTAGAAGGCAGCACACATGACCTGTGAGCACTGAAAGAAAGAAGCTCATTAGGAGCAGAGATGAGGAGAGAGTGTTTCTGGCAAGGGGCCACAGCCTGTGCAAGGACTTAGGGAGATTGTGTGAAATAATCATGGAGAAGTAGGCTGAAGCCAGACATAGAAACCAATCAATCCGTCAACAAGCATTTATAACTCCTATACGATGGGGACAAGTTCTTAAAGAAGTAAGTATGTTTCCCAATTCACTTCGTAGACAAGGAGACTAATGGCTTCCTCAAGGTAGCCTAATAAGCTAGAGTGTTCAGTTGTGTCTGACACTTGTTGACCTCATTTAGGGTTTTCTTGGTAAAGATATTGGAATGGTTTGCCATTTTCTTTTCTAGCTCCTTTATAGACGAGGAACTGAGGCAAGCGGGGTGAAGTGACTTCCCCAGGGTCACACAGCTAGCAAGTGTCTGAGGCTGGATTTGAACCCAGGAAGATGAGTCTTCTTGACTCCAGGCCCTAGGGGCTCTATCCACTGTGCTACTTAGCTGTCCAATGGATAGTAGTAAAGCCAGGGGTGGTATGTATGGCTCCTGACTTGCCAGCGATCTTTCTTTAAAATGAGATCATATTTGTAAAGTGCTTAGCACAGTTCCTGGAACATAGTAGGCACTTACTAAATGCTTATACCCTTCTCCTACCACCATATGCAATAAACTGTGATCCTTCATTAGCCATTCTTATACAAAGTTTTCTGAAGGCAAAGATACATGTTAAGAAATCGAAGAAAGGGCTTTGGATTTTCAGTTGAGGGTAGTTTGTTCATGAAATTTATGTTATTTACATAAAAATCGCAATTACTAAAAAAAAATAATAGATGTAGGATAACTCACTCTCTCTCTCTCTCTCTCTCTTTCTTTCTCTCTCTCTCTCTCTCGTAGGCTCAGTACGCATCTTTGACTTTGCTGCTAAACGTTATTTGACCCACATGAATTTCAGAGAAGGAGGAACAGCCCTTATCTGGGCCCCTAGAGTGGTAAACCTTCTTGTTAAATGGACCCAAGCAGGATCCTCTAATAAACACTATGTTAGTATTAGTAGCCCAGGTATATCCCGACAGTTTTTAGTAAGTTTATTTCATTGAGACTTTGGTGAGGATTCTCCTGCTGTGAAGGTAATTAAAGTCACCTACAGGCCTCGCTGTTGGGTGGTCTCTGATCATACTTTTATGGAAATGTCAGTGATAGTGAAATTAGTGCAGAAGACTGTATTTTCAAGCAAGTCATTTCTGGGAAAGAAAGTAGAACCTTGGTTGCCCATCTTTCATCCATTTGAATCTTTGATGACAGTGAGTTGTTTTAGATTAAGATAGGGCAACCAGAGGCAATTTAACCACAACAGAGAAAAGAGAAGAGACTTATGGTGGGACCAGGACAATGAGTAGGTTCTAGGGTGGAATTGATAATGTCAGTAATAAGCCAGAAACAGAAGCTACAGACTACCAGGATGTTCATATAGTGTGATGATTCCGGCATGATCCCAAGTGCTCCACACATACAAAACAGCAACTCAGAATTTATAGCTGTTTTAGGCCTTGAGTGAAATCATTTGGTGAACTGGTTTTGGGATATTTTGTAGCACCAGAGAAATCTAAACCATTTTAAGCCATATAGCTCAAGTATGGCCATAATGATTTATATATACATACGCATATATGTTTTAATATAGACATATGTATGTACATATGCTGGTACCTCTGTATATACATATATATACATACACACACATATATGTCTCTCTGTGTGTGCACATGCGTGTCTGTTCTTACAACAACCTTGACAGGTAGGTAAAAAACTCCCCTCATTATTCCCATTTTTACAGAGGTGTTATTATTCAGATTTTTTTTTTAGTCGCGTCTGACTCTTTGTGACCCCATTTGGGATTTTCTTGGGAAAGACCCTGGAGGGTTTGCCATTTCATTCTCTAGCTCATTTTACAGATGAGGAAACTGAGGCAAACAGACTTAAGTGACTTACCTAGGGTCATAAGTCTTCCTGCCTCCAGGCCTAGCACTCTATCCGCTGTGTCACCTAGCTGCCCCTTTGCAGAACTGGGAGCTAACGTATGTCACAAAGTCAGATTGGTCACCCTTGAAATATAACAAAGAGGAAAGTATGGTAGAGTAGATAACTGGTTTTCGTTCCAGGTACACCTAGCTTTAAGTCCAATCTCCGATATATGTGTGTAGGTATATGTACATGTATGTGTACATGTGCATATATGCACATACATACAGACACAGATATGCATGTGAATATATATGTGTATGTATATAGATATATTTTATCTATATCTATATACAGCTGAGTGGCACAGTGGATAGAATACTGGGCCTGGGAGTCAGGAAGACTCATCACTCTGAGTCTAAATCTGGCCTCAGACACTTACTAGCTGTGTGACCTTGGACAAGTCACTTCACCCCTCAGTTTCTCATCTATAAAATGAGCTGGAGAAGGAAATGGCCAACCACTCCAGTGTCTTTTTCGGGAGAACCCCAAGTGGGGTAACAGAGTCAGCTACGACTGAAAAAAATGGCTGAATGACAATAACCACCACATGTATTTATATATATATATATGTATATGTATGTATGCCTATACTGTATATTCCACATATGTGTATACGTGCATATGTGTGCATATGTGTATGCATGTGTGTATATACATACATATGTATGCACACACATATACACACACATACATGTATTCTGTGACCTTGGGCAAATCACTGGATCTCTCCGTGCCCTGGGCTGGCAGTGTCCAATTCAAATAGAAATGGAGGCCACTGATCTCTCACCCTGACTTCCTGAGAACACTTCCTGAAGTACCTATTTCCTTTTCTGAGGACTCTAGACCAGGTACCAAGTCACATTTTTTATCATTGTTTTAAGGTTTACAAAATATTTTCCCTAGAATAACCCAGTGAGGTAGATAGTACAAACCTCACTCCCGTTTTACAGATGAGGGAACTGAGACTTACAGAGGCGGTATCATGCCTAATGGTCACACAGCTGGTGGGGACTCGAGCCCAAATCTGTGCGGCTCCGGGGCCAGCTCTCTGTCTACGGCACCGTACTGCCTCTTTACTACATGTTGGGGTGACCAATCTGACCCTTGACATCCCTTAACCCTCACTCTGCTTCTGAAAACCTTGTCAGAAAGCGAGGATTCACATATTGTCACAGACTGCCCAGAATCTAGTAAGGGGGTGGGGTGCGGCCTGGTGGCGGGTAGGAGTGGCCAGACGGCGAGGTAAGAGGTTCCTAGACCTAGACAAGAGACTCCCCAGGCTAGGTGAAAAATCATTCTCCGAAGTCTGGGTGAGGGTGGTGGAGGAGACCCCTTTGTCGTGACACGGCTGCGCTCTGTTTGTTCCTAAGGTGAGCTACCGAGGGGGACTCCTTATTGTGGGGTTTGAAGATGGGGTCATTCGTCTCCTCGAACTTTTCGATCCCAGGGGGCTCATTATCTTTGCTGGGAGGAGGAAGGTGAAGGAGGCGCAGCTCCGACTGAGGCAGGCTCTTAAGCCTCACACAGCAGCTGTTACAACGATAGCGTACGAGCAAAACGGAGAGATCCTAGCCACAGGGGTAAGCAAAATGTTTTACAAATGGATGTTTCCGCGGGACGGTCCATAGCTAAGCTACCGGTATGCACTAATCTCATTATGTAATCCTGTCTAAAATAACAATAATAATGATGATGATGGTGATGCTGCTGCTGATAGCTAGCATTTATGTAATACATAATAATATAATATAATATAATATAATATAATATAATATAATATAATATAATATAATATAATATAATATAACAGGCACTGTCCTAAATACTTTACTAATATTATCTCATTTGATCCTCATAACAACCCTGGGAGGTAGCTGCTGTTATTATCCCCTTTTTACAATTGAGGAAACTGAGGCAAACAGCATTTAAGTGACTTACCCAACATTACACCTATGTTGATTCATCCGATCCTCACAACAACCTGGGAGGTGAGATAGGTGCTATTATTATCAACAGAGAATCACATTTTGCAGATGAGAAAACTGAGGCACAGAGAGGTTAAGTGACTTGCCCAGGGTCACACAGCTAGTAAGTGCCCGAGGCAGAATTGGAACTCCTGACTCTAAGTCCTGTACTCCGTTCCACAGAGCAGCGTCATTGCCGTCTTCGAGTGAACTGAAACTAACAAGCTAAATCATAATTGTGTCTATGCTTCCTTTCGATTTAGATTTCCCACTAAAGATTAAACTGACCTTTGATCCTTGGATTCTAATGTGTTCTTTCATTTAGAATGAACAGAATTTTTTTAGCTGAAAAATCACACAAGAGGCTGTTGACACAATTAATGAAAATGCTTTCCTGGAAATTGTGTATTACTTAAAGAACTACTATTATGTGTATTTCCTATGTAAGTCCTTTATGCAGCAATTAAGAAAGCATGTCATAGAATCTTAAGAGTCGGAAGGTACTACCTTGCAGGTTGAGCCTTCCGTACATGCAAGCATCCTCTGTCTCTCATCTCAGATTTCTTAGACGATCTCTCAAATCTCCTACAGTTCTGATCATCCAGCCTTTTCTTTAGCACTTTCAGTGATGGGAAACCCGTTCCTTCAGAAGCCAGTCTATTCCATTTTTGGACAGCCCTAACTGTTAGGAAGCTCTTCCTCTATTGAAAACCAAATGTCTTTCCTACGACTCTCATTCGTTGGTCTTAGTTCTCCCCTGTGGAGTCCAATCAAGCAATGAAAACATAGCTCAAAAGTAGAGAAATGTGTCCATGCAATATTTCATTGTTCACTGTGAAATAGATTTAAACTAACAACTCTATGAATTTTTGCTGGTTTTCCTTTCACAGAGTAAAGACAAAACTGTTTTCTTCTTTGTTGTGGGCAAATGGTACGAGCCAATTGGCTATATTAATGTTCCTGGGCCTGTTGCACAGTTAGTATGGACTCCAAAATCTTATGTAAGTGATGAGTGTTTTTCTTCTTCCTAAAATCCCACTTAAATAGAGGGAAGGGCAGGTGGGTCTAGGGAATAAAGTATTGAGTCTAGAATGAGTTACTCTATACTGACTGGTTAACTGATTTTGAGTGGGTTACTTAACTGAAAATTAGAGTTAAAGATACTAACCAACACAAAGAAATAACACCAGAATTTTTGAGTTAGTATATAAACCTCTTTGAACTCTTGAGAGAAGTATTGCAAAAGTTTATCTCAAAGCCCTCTGTCATTCTTTCACTCATTTTTAAAATTCATTTAATATTTATTGAAAATGCTTACTGTGTGAATTTTGTAGAAATAATAAAATTACCACTGGTTTGGTTGTTGCTGACTGATGCCTTCTCAGTCACCTTTTTGGGGGGTAATAATATTTTCTGTATTCTTTTCCATTCTTACAGAATCTTCCACTCTTTGGGATAGTTTGAAAATAGATCCTTGTATGTCTTTCAAAATGGAGTCCTTCTATATCTATTTGGTCAGGTCCACATTCTCTTCCTAGCTTCTTCATCTTCTTTTTAAAAACAATTAATAGTATTTTACATCTTTCCCGATTACATGTCAAGACAATTTTTTTAGCATTCATTTTTACAAGATTTTGAACAACTAGTACAGCCCCCTAATTTTTCAGATGAGAAAACCGAAACCTAGGGAAGCCAAGTGATAGCCCAAGGTCAGAGATATTGACTTAACAACCATGTCTCTCCACTTGGCAGGAAGATCAGTTATTTTTTGACTGGCATTGTGTGGAGGCTCTTTTGGCCTCCTCATTACAACAGCTATTTTAGGATGATTAAATTTCGAATAGAATTAGTGATAACTAGAGTCAATGTCTTCACTTTTTTCTATTTTCCACTTTCAGAATCAATAATTTATTTAATATTTTCTTTCAGATTTAATATTGTGTTTGACCTTTGCTCTAACCAGTCAGTGATCCAAAACTGTACATAGATAACAGATAGCTGGTTCTGAAATGACTCTGAAATTGATAACCACTTGTTTACTGTCTGCTAAAATAAAATCAATTTCCCTTCCTTCCTTTCTTTCTTTCTTCCTTTCTTTCTCACTTCCTTCCTCCCTCCCTTCCTTCCTTCTTTCCTTCCTTTCTCTTTTTCTTTCTTTTTCTTTCTTTCTTTTTCTTTTTTTCTTTCTTTCTTTCTTTCTTGGTCTTCCTTCCTCCCTCCACTCCTTCATTCCTTCCTTCTTTCCTTACTTCCTTCCTGCCTCCCTCCCTCCTTCCCTTCCTTCCTTTCTTTCTTTCTCACTCGTTTCTTCTCTCCCTCCCTCCCTTTTTTCTTTCCTTCCTTCATCTCTTTTTCTTGCATTCTTTCACCAGATCTACCAAGTCTTCATGAAATATAGGTGTAGGTCTCCTGAGTAGTCAGTGGGCCTTTGGCCTCATTTATTTTCTTGATCTTAGGCCATATTTTCTAAGATTTTTTTTGGTTGTCCTCCTCCTTGATGACCTTTCTATCCCAATCACTGAAAACCAAGCCATGTTTTGACGCAGTTTGAAGGGACTTGTTAAGCTCCACTTCTTTTCCTCGTGATACTCTGTTTACTTATGCTTATCATGATCGCTGTAAGGTGAGATGGTATTTCTTGTTCCCTTTAATTGCATAATGAAACTAGCTTTGCCAACTCCATTTACCTCTTTGGAAAGAATCTATGGTTTATTTAGTGGCACCTTTCTTATGTTCTCTGGTTTCATTTAATAATAACTGTTATTGTTCACTTGTATCTGACTCTTTGTGACCCTATTTGGGGTTTTCTTGGCAAATTTACTGGGGCGATTTGCCATTTTCTTCTCCAGATCATTTGACAGATGAGGAAACTGAGACAAACAGGGTCGAATGACTTACCCAGGGTCATACAGCTAGGACGTATCTGAGGCCGGATTTGAACTCAGGTCCTCCTGACTCCAGGCCCAGCACTCTTACCTAATGTGCCAACTAATTGCCCCCATTTTGATAGAAATTATGTAGAAAAATTTTATATAGAAATTTTATATAAATTTTTATATGGAAAAAACTGTGTGAAATTATGCTGCCAACATATTTCTTATTGAATTTTAAGATATGGTGGTACGAGCTAGCCAGGGCTAATATTTTGGTGATCTGGTGCTATTAAAAAGTTTCCTTGTGGATTTGATCTTTTCTTCCATTCAGGAAAAAAGTTTTCTCCTGATTATGTGTGAAAACGGCTATGTTCTTGAAGTTCCTGTTCCAGAAATCAAGGAAACAGAGACTCTACCAACCTTTGAAATCAAAGACCTGCCTATGAAATGTTTTCATTTCAGGAGCATCAAATCAAGAATCCTGGTATGGAACGCCACTTTGAAGCATGACCTTTCTGGTTTCTCTCTTCTCTTTAAGATACCAAGTTTTGGTTAACTTGAACAGTTATCCCAATAGAAGGGTGGCTGACAGAGTATTCTGGGGCAGCAAAGAAGAGTTGGTGCCTTGGGATGATGTTTCAAACCCTGGGAGGTCCTTTGTTTCCTAGAGAAAGAGGGGGAGAGAGAGGGAGAGAGGTGGGCGGGGGGGGGGGGAGAGAGAGAGAGAGAGAGAGAGAGAGAGAGAGAGATTTCCAAGGGAGCAATTCTCAAAGCCTTCAACTGATCCACAACAAACATGGTCCTCCAACCAATCAGTAAGCATTTATTAAGTACCTACTATGTGCCAGGCACTCTGCTAAGTGCTGGAGATTCAAAGAAAGACGAAAGACAGTCACTGTCCCTCAACAATGTGATGGGGGATAAAATAAGCAAAATATCTATGAACGAGGTATATGCAGGATAAATATGTACAAACAAGATATACAGAGGAGAAATAGGAAATAATTAACAGAGGGGAGGCACTAGAATTAGGAGGTGCCCAATAGCCACAGAGTTATTCTCATCACCTATCTGGTGCAGGCCAGAACCAGGGAGGTATGAGTTAACTCTTCACAATCCAGCAGCACCAGCTGGAATTGTTGGGAGTAAAGAAACTATGGAGTAGTTGGGATTAACTGTGCCCTCAGGTGGATTGACTTGGGATCTAGTTATGGGGTGCTTGATTGAAGAGGAACATAAAAGTCATTATTGAGAATTTGGTAGAGAGGTCCTGAGGCTTTAGGGAACCACCTTGCTTTCTCACATCCTTGCTGACTGTTATTTAACCTTCCTGATAGTGGCTTCTGTTTTCATGCTCTGGGCTGCTTTTAAATAGCCTAAACAAATGCCCCTATCTGAGGGTTTGTTGTTCAGTCATTTCAGTCATGTCTGACTCTTCATTAACCCCATCTGGAGTTTTCTTGGCAAAGGTACTGCCACATTTCCTTCTTCGGCTCATTTTGCAGATGAGGAAACTGAGGCAAACAGGTTTAAGTGACTTCCTGAGGGTCACACAGCTAGTAAGTATCTGAGACCAGATTTTAACTCAGGAAGAGGGTCTTTTCGAGTCCAGGCACAGCATCCTATCCACTGTACCACCTAACTGCCCCTCTACCTGAGGGTACTAGAATATAATTTTAGTAAAAAGACTTTGTTTAAACTCTCTGGATCCAAGTGTACCCAATTCAGGCTAGCAACTCCATGCCCTCATTACAACATAGAAGCTTTGCTTTTGAGGTTGTACTTGAGTCACTCAAAAACTAAGGAGCATCTCTGTCATGATTTCCTTTTATCCTTTTCGAAATGTGAATTATGAATAAAGAAAATAATATGCTTCATGCTGAAGACTATTGTAATAGCTCATGTAAGACTTATGTCATGCTTTAGAAGAGTTAAGATTAGTTGCCTTTCATTTTTATTTGCATCTCTCTAAAAGAGGCCATATTTAAGTTCCTGTGGGAACATTCCATATGAATGTGACGTAGTATAAATTGATATAGTGTATATTATATGTGCAGTGTGATATAGCTTATATTTTAGTATGTCATGTCAGGATTCCTAACAGGTTGATCAGAATTGATGAGTTGACTGGATAATCAAGGATGATTAGTCACTGGGCCGTAGCCTTTGGTCACTTCCCTACTGTCTGTGGTTCACAGGCACTTAAAATGTTAGCAAACAAAAACTTGAGTAAAAAGAGAAGCTGCTGGCAAGCCTCTGTTTGCTGAAGCCAGGAGAATTTCACATGCCAACCATTTGAAATGCCAAGGGGGCAACCACAAGTTGGTGTTGCAAAGGTTCACAGATTAGAGGACATAACCAGATGTCATACCCTTGCTCTCTACTTGCCATGGGCATATTTGGTGAGAAGAATGATGTGGCCAAACCTCAAATGCCATTGACCAACCCTATCCTAACCTTCCACAAGCAGTTCCAATGAGAAAGTCGCAACCTTGATCATCCAATACAAATGCTTGTGTTCATCTTGGTAAGCCACCTGAGTCTAATTCTCAAAATAAAAAAAAAAATTCTTTATGTATACAAGAACCTGACAGAACTAAATAAAGCCTCCAATCCCAGACATGTTCCCCATAGCACCCTCAAACTATAACCTTCCCTCTAATTGGCACTGCCCTACCTCACCACTCATTGAAAAGGCAAACAAGGGAAAGGAGCAAAGTAAAGAATATTTATTCCATCCAGGCCAATTTTCGGTTTGGAAATGGTTTGAACATTTTGG
Organism: Trichosurus vulpecula; assembly: GCF_011100635.1. Taxonomy (NCBI): domain Eukaryota; kingdom Metazoa; phylum Chordata; class Mammalia; order Diprotodontia; family Phalangeridae; genus Trichosurus; species Trichosurus vulpecula. The sequence goes on from NC_050574.1 coordinate 346,872,104, forward strand.
CTAGCATCAGACCATCCTTGCTATAGAAATCATGTATTTAAATACAGTTTGAAAATAAAAATTTGAAAAAAGCAAAGCCCACAAAAAAGTGGGGAAGCACTGATACAGTGGCTAATTTCAAATACATCCACACATTATAGAAAAATATCTTGCTTGCAGACTGATACTTGAAATCTTTCCTTACTGGAATTGGGAACACAAATTCTGGAGCCATGTTGTGGGTTATTACTGTCTAGTTATAACTGCGATGGGTTTTATAAAGGAAAAAGGGGCCTACTGTATGGAGTGATTAGCCTTTGATTAAAAACTATATTCAGCTATCTCCTTATTGGACATAGAACTCCTGCAGATTTCTCTGTAGCACCAGGATGTGTCGGATAAAACAGAAATGCCTGGATGGTCATTTGGGGCTTCTTGTCACTTCCAAGAGTAAAATTACTTAGATGGTGACAACTCCATTATTCTGAAAAGGTCACCTACCATTGTAGAGGTAACAAACCATATGATCAGTGAGTTCTTTCAGGACTCCTTGGAATTCTTTCTTAACTTAGTAAGATGCACATAGTTTGCGCTTAGTAAACTTGGGTTGAATGAAGGTAAACTAAGAATTGGTTTTGTTCTATTTCATTTTAGAGGGACATAGAGATTGAACGCAGAAGAAAAAGGAAGGAAGAGAAGGAGAAGGAGAAGGAAGAAAGGAGAAAGCTACGACTTCAAATGTTGAAAGCAATGGAAGAAGCAGAAGGAGAAGAGGAAGAAGAGGAGGACCTGGATGAGGAGGAAGAGGAGGAGGAGGAGGAGCCCCTGCCAGAAATTTTTATTCCAGAGAAACCTTGCCCCATCCTCTGTGGATTTTACTCTTCACCAAACAGATTCTGGATTTCTCTGGTAAATTTAAGGTTCTGTACTTTTTCTGGCTCTGTCCTAACATATTTTATAGCTACTGTTTTCTTTTCTTTTCTTTTTTTTGGGTTTACAAGCCAGGGGGCTCTTTTTTTTTTTTGCAAACTTAATTTAATTTATTTAATATATTTATTTTTCAGCTTTGGTTTTCACAAGAGTTTGAATTATGAATTTTCTCCCCATTTCTACCCTCCTGCCCACTCCAAGATGGCGTATATTCTGGTTGCCCTGTTCCCCAGTCAGCCCTCCCATCTGTCACCCCACTCCCCTCCCATCCCCTTTTCCCTTCTTCTCTTGTAGGGCAAGATAAATTTCTACGCCCCATTGCCTGTGTATCTTACTTCCTAGTTGCATGCAAAAACTTTTTTTTGTTTGTTTTTGAACATCTGTTTTAAAACTTTGAGTTCCAAATTCTCTCACCTCTTCCCTCCCTGCCCACCCTCCCTAAGAGGGCAAGCAATTCAACATAGGCCACATGCATATCATTATGTAAAACCTTCCACAATACTCATGTTGTGAAAGATTAACTATGTTTTGCTCCTTCCTAACCTATCCCCCTTTATTGAATTTTCTCCCTTGACCCTGTCCCTTTTCAAAAGTGTTTGTTTTTGATTACCTCCTCCCCCTGTCTGCCCTCCCTTCTATTGTCCTCCCCCTTTTTGTCTTCTTCTTCCTTCTTTCCTGTGGGATAAGATACCCACTTGAGTGTGTATGGTATTCCCTCCTCAGGTCAAATCCGATGAGAGCAAGGTTTACTCATTCCTCCTCACCTGCCCCCTCTTCCCTTCCTAGAGAACCACTTTTTCTTGCCACTTTTATGTGAGATAATTTACCCCATTCTATCTCTCCCTTTCTTCCTCTCTCAGCATATTCCTATCTTATCCCTTAATTTGATTTTATTTTTTTAGATATCATCCCTTCATATTCAACTCACCCTGTGCCCTCTGTCTCTCTGTCTCTCTCTCTATATATATACATATATATAATACACCTACATATATGCATACATAGACATACACATATGTATACACACACACACACACATATATATATATATATACATATATATATATATCTGCATATTCCCTTCAGCTACCCTAATACTGAGGTCTCATGAATCATATACATCATCTTTCCATGTAGGAATGTAAACAAAACAGTTCAACTTTAGTAAGTCCCTTTTGATTTCTCTTTCTTGTTTACCTTCTCGTGCTTCTCTTGATTCTTGTGTTTGAAAGTCAAATTTTCTATTCAGCTCTGGTCTTTTCACTGAGAAAGCTTGAAAGTCCTCTATTTTATTGCAAATCCATATTTTGCCTTGGAGCATGATACTCAGTTTTGCTGGGTAGGTGATTCTAGGTTTTAATCCTAGCTCCATTGACCTCTGGAATATTGCATTCCAAGCCCTTCGATCTCTTAATGTAGAAGCTGCCAGATCTTGGGTTATTCTGATTGGGTTTCCACAATACTCAAATTGTTTCTTTCTGGCTGCTCGCAGTATTTTCTCCTTGACCTGGAAGCTCTAGAATTTGGCAACAATATTCCTAGGAGTTTTCTTTTTGGGATCTTTTTGAGGAGGCGATCTGTGGATTCTTTCAATTTCTATTTTACCCTCTGGCTCTAGAATATCAGGGCAGTTCTCCTTGAAAATTTCTTGAAAGATAATGTCTAGGCTCTTTTTTTGATCATGGCTTTCAGGTAGTCCAATAATTTTAAAATTATCTCTCCTGGATCTATTTTCCAGGTCAGTGTTTTTTCCAATGAGATATTTCACATTGTCTTCCACTTTTTCATTCCTTTGGTTCTGTTTTATAATATCTTGATTTCTCATAAAGTCACTAGCTTCCACTTGCTCCAGTCTAATTTTTAAGGTAGTATTTTCTTCAGTGGTCTTTTGGACCTCCTTTTCCATTTGGCTAATTCTGCCTTTCAAGGCATTCTTCTCCTCATTGGCTTTTTGGAGCTCTTTTGCCATTTGAGTTAGTCTGTTTTTTAAGGTGTTGTTTTCTTCAATATTTTTTCTCAGTATTTTTTTGGGTCTCCTTTAGCAAATCATTGACTTGTTTTTCATAGTTTTCTCGAATTATTCTCATTTCTCGTCCCAATTTTTCCTTTACTTCTCTAACTTGCTTTTCTAAATCCTTTTTGAGCTCTTCCATGGCCTGAGACCAGTTCATGTTTTTCTTGGAGGCTTTTGATGTAGGCTCTTTGACTTTGTTGACTTCTTCTGGCTGTATGTTTTGGTCTTCTTTGTCACCAAAGAAAGATTCCAAAGTCTGAACCTGAATCTGAGTCCGTTTTCGCTGCATGACCATGTTCCCAGCCAACTACTTGACCCTTGAGTTTTTCGTGGGGGTATGACTGCTTGTAGAGTAAAGAGTACTTTGTTCCAAGCTTGAAGGGATGTGCCGTTGATTTCAGAGCTATTTCTACACAGCCAGCTCTGCCACACCAGCACTCCTCCTTCCCCAAGAGCTGCCAAGTGGACCTGACGCAAATCTTAAGCAGGCTCTGCACTCCTGCTCTGATCTGCTACTTAATTCCTCCCAACAGGTGGGCCTGGGGCCAGAAGTAACTGCAGCTGTAGTTCTGTAGCTGCACCTCCCCCCGCTACCCTCTGGGGCGGTGGCTGAACCGCAAACTCTTTTCACTCTTTCCCCAGCAGCTTTTTCCACTAACCTTCTCTGTTATCTTTGGTGTTTGTGGGTTGAGAAGTCTGGTAACTGCCGCAGCTCACTGATCCAGGGTGCTAGGGCCTGTTCTGCCTGGCTCCTGGTCTGGTTGGTCCTGCTGCCACCCACACTGAGCTCCACTCCCCTCCGTTCCGTGCATGATAGACCTCACCCAGCAACCATCCAGGCTGTCCTGGTCTGGATCCCTGCTTCCCTCTGCTATTTTGTGGTTCTACAGTTCTAGAATTTGTTCAGAGCCATTTTTTATAGGTTTTTGGAGGGACCTGACAGGGAGCTCACACAAGTCCCTGCTTTCCAGCTGCCATCTTGGCTCTGCCCCTCCAAGCCAGGGGGCTCCTAACGGCTGCCCAGAGTCTCCTCAAGTCACACAGCACTCTTTCGGCGATTGAGAGCCCCTGCTACTGTTTTTTAATACATTATTAGTTTAGTGATTACGATCCTACCACTTGGATATATGTTAACTAACATTTGAGGGCAAAGATAGTTAATTTATGATGTTAATAGCATTTATTATTATGTTTAATATAATCATTGGGCAACTAGGTGGGGCAGTGAGTAGAGCTCCTGACCAGGAGTCAGGGAGACCTGAGTTCAAAACCAGCCTCAAACACTTGCTAGCTGTGTGATCCTGGACAAGTCACTCTACCCTGTTTGCCTTAGTTTCCTCATCTACAAAATAAACTGGAGAAGGAAATGGCAAACCATTCCAGTGTCTTTGACAAGAAAATTCCAAATGGGGTCAAGGAGAGTTCTACGTGACTGAAACAACTCAGCAAGAACAAAATTATAACCCACGATGCCTGTGCCTTAGGGCCTCTGATGATCTATTTAATCTTGCTAGCCACAAAATATTATCCACACCTGCCTTGAAGCATGGTTTTTTCTTGTGATAATTATAATTGCCAGTCAGAAATAATTAAAACAATGATACAAAATAACATAATATATCACATAGTATGTTGTAAGATTTTAACACTAATCCTTGATTGGTCTGAGGAGACTGAGGATCCTTCAAAACTGTTGTTCAGTTCTTTTCATTCATATCTGACTCTTTGTGACCCCATTTTGGGTTTTCTTGGCAGAGATACTAGAGTGGTTTGCCATTTCCTTCTCTTGCTCATTTTACAGATAAGGAAACTGAGGCAAACAGAGTTAAGTGACTTGACTACGGTCATGCAGCTAGTAAATGTCTGAGGCTGGATTTGAACTCAAAAAGATGATTCTTTCTAAATCCAGGCCCAGTATTCTCTCCACTATATATACATGACCCAGCTGGCCCCAACTCCCTGCCACCTTCAAGATATAAATCTAATCTAATAAAAATCTAATCTGATAAATCAATCTAAAAACAAATCTTATAAATCTAATTATATGTAATCAATTAACACATAATAAAACAAATAAGAAATAATTCCCACACTACAAAAACTGAATAAAAAGATGGAAGGCATTTTTTTTTATTCAACTCTGACCAATAAGGCAAACATTGTCCTAATTCCCAAGTCAACTAAGGCTGAGGCAGAAAAAGAGAATTATAGACCAATATTAAATAAATAGCCGATGAATAATATTTCCAAAAAGATTGACCATGATAAAGTTAAATTTATCCCAGTAATGCAGGCGTGTTTCAATATTAGGAAAACAATATGCTAATAAATCAGAGGGACTTCTTGTAGATAGTGAGGTCCTTACAAGCTCATAGATTTAATACTGGAGGGGACCTCAGAGGTCGTCTAGTCTAAGCCCTTCATTTTATAGATGAGGAAACCAAGACTCAGAGAGCTAACAGGTCTTGTTCAGAGCTAGCATTCAAATCTGGATTATCTTACTCCACATATAGTGCTTTTTGCTTCCTGATTGCAGATCACATTGTATTGGTTTCATTAAGTCATTTATTACCTGCCAGCTAGGTTCCAGGCACTGTTGCTAAGATAAAGCAAAACAAAACAAACAAACAAACAAAACCCAACAGTCCCTGCTCTCAAGGAGCTCACAGTTTGAATCCAAAAATTTGTGTTAGTAAATTAACAGAGAAGCAGCAGCTTTCTTACTCTGTGTAGTATAAAATAAGGTGGTCCATTCTCATGATTCTCACCACTCTACACAGTCTCAAACTACTAACTGTGGCTATAGACAAGGAAATTGAAGGAAAGGCATCAGTAAAGAGAATTACTACAGACCAAGGATACCAAATAGTTTATTTAGAAGTGACATATCTTTGGTCCCCAACTCATTCACACACACGCATTCACACACACACGCATTCACATACACACATACACACGAGCATCTCTAAGTTGCCAATAATTATGGTCTCTTTTGTCCTAAGGATACTACTGGGTCTCAGAACTAGGCCATTCATCTGTCTTCATCTTCCCGAGCTCCACTATCACAGTTCTCAAAATTCTAACATTCCTTTTTAGGATCTGACTCAGGACTCAGGGCCTTTAATTTCTCTAACCACTTTATAGGTAGAGGTCAACTAGAACCCATTTCCCATGTATCCCAGACCAAGTTAACCCTGAAGACAATGGAATGCCTCTCCTCCTTTATGTGACAAAAATAACCATGACCATGATGGTACCAGGTACTTCCTTCTAGTCTCCTTTATTTTCATGATGTGGTAACCCTTTATATTTAATCTATATCCATTTGCAACTTCCTATGGCATACAGTATGGGATGCTAATGTAAACCTTATTTCTTCCAAACTACTTTTTAGTTACCCCAGTTTTTTGTCAACCTTGTGCTAATCAAACACTAGGAAACTATTTGCATTTGTTTTTGGGTCTGGCTTACCTGGTAGTTCCTCTGATCATTTTTTCCTTCCTCCCTCCCTCCCTTCCTTCCTCCTTTCCTCCCTCCCTCCTTCCCTCCCTCCCTCCCTTCCTTCCTTCCTTCCTTGCTCCCTCCCTCCCTCCCTTCCTTCTTTTCTTCCTTCCTCCCTCCCCTCCCTCCTTCCTTCCTTACAAACTTCCTATTACTGTAGAGGGTATCACTGTCCTTTCAGTCCTCCAGGCTTTCAACCTACTTGTCATCTTTGACACCTTACACTCACCACCTATGTCCAATCTATTTCCAAATAATATTAATTTTACCTTCATTACATCTCTTTCATACGCCCCTTTTCTTCTCTGACACTGCCACTACTTTGGTGCAGGCCCTCATCACCTAATGGCCTGGGCTACTGCAATAGCCTGCTGGTTAGGCTGCCTGCCACAAATCTCTCCCACGTCAGTCCATCCTTCCTTCATTTAGCTGTCAGAATGATCTTTCTAAAGTCCAAGTCTGATTGCCTCACCCCTCCTCCTATTCAATAAACTCCAATGGCTTCCTATAACTTCCAGGATCAAATATAAATTTCTCTGCTTGGTGTTCAAATCCCTTTACCTTCACCTTCACATAAGCTCCAACCCCACCCCATCCAGTCTCCTAATAATTTCAACCCCACCATGTACTCTGAGGGAGTGAAACTGGCCTCTTTGCTGTTCCTTGAACAAGGCACTCCATTTCCGGACTGGGTATTTTCACTGGCTTTCCCCTATTCACAGAATGTACCCCTTCTTCTCTGCTTCTGGTTTCCCTGACTTTCTTCAAATTCCATCTAAAATCTCATATTCTACAGAAAACTTTCCCCCATTGTTCTTAATTCTAGTACCTTCTCTTTGTTTATTTCCAATATTTCCTATATAAAACTTGCTTATATGTAGTTATTTGCGTGTTGTCTCCCCCAATTAGATTGTGAGCTTCCCAAAAGCAAGGACAGTCCTTTTACCTTTATATCCCCAGCTCTTAACAAGTGCCTAGCACTTGGTTTATTGACTGACTGACTGTGTGTCTCTCAAGCTGAAACCTACTTCAAAACCATGTTCCTGCCATTGCAAAATGACAGCAACTCATTCTATCAACCATTTGCTCTTGGCAGTTCTGTTTCCTGTTATGTATCTAGCAAGTAGTTCCCACCCCAGTGAGTGGGATTATCTGAAGTGCATCTTGGCTGAGAAAATTCAATGTGTATGTGAATTCTTCCTCTAAGCTATGTTGGCCTAACTTCTGCAAGGTTAGCTGTGAGGCTGTTGACAAACTATTGGGCTATTGGTCACTGACAAGACATTTCTTGAGTTGCAGAACTATATATGTTAGAACTAGGGCTTTCACAGCATTTATTAGTTATGGATATTTGTAAATTGCAAATGGATTCATTTTATCACTAATTATTTTGAAAACTTTTATAGTTCACCATTTCTGTCATTGTTGTGATAACCTGAATGCTTCATTTTTTTTCTTTTAAATTAATTTATTTATTTTTAGTTTACAACATTCAGTTCCTCAAGCTTTTGAGTTCCAAATTCCCCACCCCCTCCTCTCCTCAAGATGGCATGCAATCTAATATAGGCTCCACATATAGATTTACATTAAACATATTTCACATTAGTCACGTTGCAAAGAATTGTAACCAATGGAATGAACCACGAGAAAGAAGAAACAAAAAAGAGAGAGCAAAAAAGAGAGTTTGCTTCAATCTGCATTCAGACTCTGTAATCCTTTCTCTGGATGTGGAAAACATTTTCTATCATGAGTCTTTTGGAGTTGTCTTAGGTCCTTGCATTGCTGAGAACAGCTAAGTCTATCAAGGTTAGTTATCGCATAATATGTCTAACTATGTACAATGTTCTCCTGGTTCTGCTCCCCTTACCATCAGTTCATATGTCTTTAGAGGTTTTTCTGAAGTTTGTCTGCTTATCATTTCTTACAACACAATAGTTGAATGTTTCATTTTTCTGTTTTTTCACCCCCTTGTTGGTGCCCCTCCACTACTAAACTTGACACCAGAAGGTTATTTTGATGCTATTTTAGACATGTCACCAGTAGTTTTGGGGGCAGCTAGGTAGCACAGTATATAGGGTGCCAGGTCATCTTCCTGAGTTCAAATGTAGCCTCACACTTACTAGCTGTGTGACCCTGGGCAAATCATTTAACCCTGTTTACCTCAGTTTCCACATCTGTAAAATGAGCTGAAGAAGGAAATGCCAAATTGCTACAGAATCTTTGCCAAGAAAGCCACAAATAGGGTCATAAAGAGTCAGATATGCCTGAATCGACTGAATAAGAACAAAAAATATTTCTCTTTTTACTGTTTGTAAATAATCTGAGTCAGGGCCATGCAATTTCAGCCTATTGTGATTTAATGCCATCTCCTTTTAGTTCCCATAGAAGTTTGGGAACAGAAATGCTCATTATTCTTGGACAGCCCTTGTTTTGTTACAAGTAATGGTAATAGATAATCAGTAGCACTTGAATAGCAGATGACTGTATGTTTAAAATGAAACTTAGTTTCTCCTGGCAATTGGAAAGAAAGTATTTGCATTGAATGTCTCTGATAAGAGTTTGATATAAAAGACATCTAAGGAAATAACACAGATATGTAAGCCCTAAAACCATTTCTTAATTACAACGTGGCTAAAAGATATGAACAAATAGTTTTTAAAAGAGGAATTGTGAACTATTAACAGTGGTATGAAACATTATTCTATATCACTAATAAGAGAAATGAAAATCAAAACAACTTTGAGGTTATATCTCACACCTACCAAATTGGCAAAGAAGACAAAAGATGGAAATAGTCAGCGTTTGAATTACAGTGAAAATGAATTCACTGTCAATGGAACAGTAGTGAATTGTGGCACCATTTTAGAAAACAATTTGGAATGGGGATTCAAAAAAAATGTGACCTGGAGATCCTGCTAGTCATATATCTCCAAGGAGGTCAAGGACAGAAAGAAAGGTTCCGTTTCTACTGAGCTATTTATAGCTGCATCATTTGGAGTAGCAAAAAACTGGAAATGAGTAAAAGCCAATCTATTAGGAATGACTAGGTGGCACGTGAATGTAATAGAATATTATTGAACCTCAAGAAATGATGAAAATGAAAAATTTGAGAAGTATGGGAAGACCTAGATAACTCCTCTCCCTTTAATGCTAGTTAGTGCCTTCTTCCTGAAATTATCTTTGATTTATCCTATGTATATTTTTGTCTGTGCAAAGTTGTTTCCATGTTGTCTCTCCCATTAAGTGGTGAGCTCCTTGAAAGTAAAGACTGTTTTTTTTTCTTTTGCCTTTCTTTGTATTCTCAGCACGTAGCCCACTGCCTGACACATGGTAGGTAGTTAACAAGTGTTTGCTGACTTGACTGACACATAGTAGACATTTAATAAATGCTTGTTGACTGGATGCATATTACTTTTTCCAGACTTATTTTTGCATCTCTTTCCTAGGGTGGATATGATTCTGGTTTTCTCTATCACTGTAAGTTTCCAACTAAACCAAGTAAAACAATGGAGGAGCAGCAAGACGAGCCCTTTAATTTTCACCCTGTAGAAAATACAGATGACAACCCCATCCGAGTTATCACTTTCAGGTAAACAGATTTTTTTTTCCCCAATGAGAGAAATGATTATTAAATAACAAATTGTTGGGGAAATTCCTGACCTTTCCCAAAAATTCTAGGTGGAGATGTCACCCCACCCAACTAGGAAACCTTACAAAGAATTTAATCTTTAGGTGAATTCTGGCCTAGTTTTGGGCAGGGAGGGCAGAGCCTTTGTCTAAATTCCCCAAGATGGGGTGGGTGTGTGAATTAGAAGCAAATGGGAGGATCAAAGTCAAGTCAAGCCCCTCATTAGAATAGGTCTACCTCTCATTATGATATTCATTTTCTCTCATTACTTGTTAACCAGTCAGAGTTAATTGACATTCTCAGGAACAGCCGCTCTTCCAAGGGCATATAAGTGTTGAGCGAGTTCCATAAGGGGTCTTTGGCATTTGAGAGTATCACTGATCCCTTTTATTAATTATATGCTAGCGTGATTAATAAAATGATTAATTACCCAGAAATTATGTCTCTAGAGCTTTTCATACATCACACCCATATTATCATTTTATAATGGAAAGAGTATTTGAAATTTAGAATCAGAAGTCTGGCATCCTAGCTTAGGATGACCTTTGTGACATTAAGCAAATTTCTTATTATCTCTGAGCTTCAGTTTTCTCATCTATAAATTGAAGATAGTCAGTCATACTTGCAATATTTACCTCACAGGGTTCTTGTAAGAATCAACCGATATAACAAATGGGAAAACACTTTGTAGCTATAAAGTATTGATTAAGCATAAGTCTTTTTTATAGTTGCCATATATAATTTCATAGAATTGTAAAATCTCGTCCACTTATAAAGAGATTATTTCATTTATTATCTATTGCTAGAGGTACTTTGACTAAATGTCAGGATCCTTCTCAATAATGAATGTGGCCAATTTTGGATCATGCTGCCAAATATAGAATAAGATGGCATGAACAAATAAAAATAAATAATCACCAGAAATTATTTTAATCCATTTATTTCCAAGTCCTCTCTTTACCAAGGGTGGAAGTAGAGGAAAAGGGGAACCTTTGCAAATGCACTACTCACATGGGTGGCGACATGGCGAATTTCTGGGAAGACATGGCCAGAGTTGCCTGGCACGAGCAGGCACAGATGGGTTGTGTGTGATCTGCATTGTTAGAGGGACTTCCTGAATCAATATGATCACAGATCCATTTGAGTTCACTAACTGTGTGACTTTTGGTAAGTCCTTTAACCTTTTGAAGGCTCAGTTTCCTCAGTAAAATGGGAGTAGTCATACTTGTAGCACTTCTCTTATAAAGTTGTTGTGAGCAGGAGGATACGTAGAGTTATTTTATAATCCAGTAGAATGTTAGCTCGCCCCGATAGAACATAAGTACCTGCAGGATAAGAACCGTTCTTTATCAAACTTGGGGGATTGATGACCAGGATTAGAAGCTCAAAAGTCTCAGTTTTGCTCCCACTTTCCTGTCTACTAATTCTTAATTTGGTTATTTACGGTGTTTTATTAATTCATTAGAAGCTAAGCGATTTGAAGACCAGCACTCAGAATGATTTATTTTTGGTTTCTTTCCCAGCCTTACCAAAATGATGATGTTTTGTGGGATGCAAAAGGGACAGGTCAGGGTTTACATCCTGAAGGATAAAAGCCTTTATTTGACTGATATGCAAAACTACTGGAGCTACAGCATCCATGACAATGATTACGGACAGATCCAGGCCTTATGTCCTAGCTATGACGACCGTTTTGTGGTGACTTGCGGAGCAGATGGCAATATCTTTGTCTTTAACGTCCTGTCTGAAGAAGAACTTGAGGAAGATCTCAAAGCCACAGTGCCTCCTCCCAGGGTATGTAACCTCACAAAAGTATCTGAAACTCTTCTGAAGGACTGATGACTTTAGAATTTCTTTGTCAAGAAGAGTCAGTCTTTGGAAACTTTTACCTTATGTCATTGGCATCAAGTATTCAGTTGGCCTAATGCAGTGGTGTTAGACTCGAATAGAAAGGGATCCCTGTGGGCCCACATTGACTTAGAAAACCACAAATTAACATTATCTGTGTTGTAGTATGTTTTTATTTATTTTGTCAAACATCTCCCAATTATATTTTTAATCTGGTTCTGGCTGCCCTGGAGAGTTCTGCAGGCTCCATGGTCATGAATTTGATGCATCTAGTGTAATGATAAGAGTCTTGAACTTGGAATCAGGAAGATTTCAATTAAAGTCTGACTTCAGAAACTTAGGAACTACGTGACTATGAGCAAGTCACTTAATCTGTTTCTCAGCCTCCATTTCCTCTTCTTAAAAAAATGAGGATAATAACGGTACATCCTTAAAGGCTATTCTGATGTTTGAATGAGATTCTGTATATAAAGCATGTTGGAAACCTTAAAGCACTATGTAAATGCTAGCTGTTGTTACTGCTCTTCTACCACTAATTACCAGGTAAAATCCATGCTGCCTTTGTGGCTTCTGTGAGGTTATACATTGGATGCTAAGTTTTTCTGTATTTTCCTTTTTAAATGAAAAATTATCGAATTTGCTGGGCAAAAGTGAGGAGGCAGAATAGGTTCAATTGTTGCTGCCCAAGTATTTGGCAAGAAATCTTGTGTAGTTCTAAGCCACGGATATTAACAAATGATTTTTCTTCCCACAGATCGATATGGAAAAAGAGAAACGAATAGAAGATATTGAAGATCCAAACGCCTTTAGGTACCAATGGCATGATACCCAAGTGCTTTGAAACCCAACTTCCATACTTTGTGAAAACAAAATGGATTTTAAAAAACAAGCACTAATTTTCTCATGCTTTGTTTCATTTTAACATCTATATACCTATATCTATATGCTGGTTTTTGTTTTGCGTCTTCAGCATTGAGGGTGCCAGGCAAAAAAGAGAATATGACCAAATCATGAAAGAAGTGGAGGAAATAAAGGCCCAAAAGAGGGAGAAACTGAAGCATCTGAGGGATGAGTTTGAGAAGTTACTGGTGAAGAATTCTGAGTTACCAGGACACATGCAGCTTCACCGGATGGTAGGTTTTATTGTGTAGCCTGTGACAATCCACCTCAGGGGAGGGAGCTCTCAATATAACTTGTATTCCTAGGGATCCTTTTCTAATAATTTCAGAGCTATCATCAGTCAGTCAGTCAACAGCCAGTCAATAAGCATTTATTAAGCCAGTACTGTGTATCTGGTGCCCAGATTTTCAAGGATGTGACAACTTCCCTCAAACCACAGAATAATAGATGAAGACATAGAATAGCCTGAGGCTCAGAGAATTTAAATTGCCCGTGGTTACAGAACCAGTGACTGCTAGAGACTGGATTTGAACCTAGATCTTCCTGACTGCAAGTCCAGCATTTTATTTGTCACATCATAATGCCTCTCTGACATGATAGTCGTTACACAGAAATGCTGTGGGATAGTAGGTAGAGAGCTAGTATCAAGATTCAGAAAGACTTATGGACCTCTGAGGCATATGGACCATGTGACTCTGGGTAATCATTTAACTTCTCAGTTTGCCCAGGCAACTCTTGAAGATTATAAGTTGCACAGAAAATATATTTCTCTCATTGGTAAAGGAGATTCCTTACTGGGAGCTCTTGGCACTGATGAACATCTGGTCAATAAAACTACACAAAAAATGAGTAGATATTAGTACAGAAATAATCTAGTTAGTTACTGAAGATGTGCTTTGTAAACTCTACAGCACTATATACTTATAATAATTATTCCATATTATAATAACATTACCTTAGATATCAGTATATTATTGGTCTTGGGGCTAATGACCAAATAGTTATAACAAAATTTGTTCTTAAACCAATTAGAAGGGAGAAAACCCCAACAATACACATGAAACTTGAGTTTTCCGTTTAAACTTATTTGTAAATTAAACTTCCATCACTATCATAGTCACGTTGCTGCTGATCAGTCATTGCAGTTGTATCTGACTCTTTGTGACCCCATTTGGGGTTTTCTTGGTAGAGATACTGGAGTGCTTTGCCATTTCCTTCTCCAGCTCTTACAGATGAGGAAACTGAGGCAAATAGGGTTAAGTGACTTACCCAGGGTCACTCAGCTAGTAAGTGTCTGAGGTCACATTTGAACTCAGGAAGAGAAGTCCTCTGGACTTCAGGCCCAGTGCCCTGTCCACTGTGCTACCTAGTTGCCCCTTACTTAAGTCATGTACTGACTTAAACTTTGTCATGCTGTTCATACCGATCTACCTAGTGTCACTTCATTTTTTTTTTGTTACATAAAAACACTCAACCCAGTTATACTTGAGAGTTTTTAAACTATGATCTATTCAGAAAAATTCTTTAGTGAGAAGCTGTTTTTGCTCTTGAGCAAAAACCAGCACTAATAGGGGAACGATGACCGTTTCAGTGTAGGAGAGAATCTCGAATTTATGAAAGCTGTCTAGACAGATGTAAAAAAAAATAAATTTACTTCCAACACTGACTTATGTTAAAATATTTCCAAGAAAAACTCCTATGCCATACAAGAATGCAGAAATGTTTTTGAAAATGACTAAAATGTTGTGGTACAAAGTAATAAGCTTTTGTTGTAAAAGGCATTCAGACTTTTAACTGGAGAGAGCAGATACAGCAAGACACTGAGGACCAAACCTGAAAACTATGTTTAGTAGTCCCCATCTTTAGCAACATATCATGATGGTGAAACTCCCATTGTCCACAGGAGTTCGATGTCGATACCAGAGTCCGAGAAGAGACTGAACGAAAGACCGTCAAGAAAATCAAGCAGGTGGAAAAGGAACTTGCGTGGGAAAAGGAGAAACATCGAATTGCCCTGTCGAAATTACAGCAACGGTAGGATCCACGTTGATTTAAGTTAGCACGATACCGGGATGATTGACCAGCTGACTTTGCCTCTCACTTCACCATTGTAGACTTCACTCAGTGGCTCCTGCTCTGGTTTTCTTCATCCCTCATTCTCTCTCGGGCTTGGATTCCCACACTCATCTCAGCCTACTTGTAGAAAGAGGCACACTTCTACTTCTTCCCTGCCCTGCTGCTTCTGAAATCCATATACAGCCCTTTTTTAGACCTTTTTGAAAGGTGTTTTAACATAATCACTATGGAGAAATATGCAGAGGTTGAAAATAGTGCCTTTCCCTAAAAGTTTCTAATACCGAAATGAAAACTAGTCCTGCTGTGAATAACCCGGGCTATCCCGGAGATAAAAAGAGAACCTCTTTTGTTGTTGTTTTTGTTTAATTGTTTCAGTCATTGACCCCATTTGGGGTTTTCTTGGCCAAAATACTGGAGTGATTTGCCCTTTTCTTCTCCAGCTCATTTCACAGATGAGGAAACTGAGGCAAACAGGGTTAATAACTTGCCCAGGGTCACACAGCTTGTAAGTATCTGAGGCCAGATTCACACTCAAGTCTTCCTGAGTCCATGCCTGGTGTCAGTCTATCCACTGCACCATCTAGATGCCTAGACCTTCCTTAGTTTCCTCCTATTCTCTGACAAAAAAACCATATTCTTCTAGATGTTATGCTTAACATCAGCGCCATTTGAAACTGGTTCCTTTTTATTCCTTTGGAGCTGTATTCTGTTCAGATTTATCCATTCATCCATGGTTCAACACCAAAAGAATCCACATCTTTTCTTCCTTCTTTCACTTTCCAAGTAGTATGAATAAAATTCCCGGGTAGAACAATGCTAATTGGACATAAGCAGGATTCATTTATGTCAGTAGATGCTCTACACTGGCAGACTCCATAAGAAGTGTCATCTCTTTATTTCAACATAGTAAGGTCACCTTGAGCCATTTTCCAACAGAAACAAATAATGTTAAGTAATTTGGTAAAAAAAAAAAATTATTGAGAAGTAGCCAGGAGAGAAGACCCAACCAAGGACAGGGGGAGGTCATTTGGCAGGTATGTTGTGGAATTGGATTCATTTCCAGAGAGGGATTGGGCTGGATGGCCTTTGCGGTCCTTCCAATTGTGAGATTCTGTGATAATGTTATCTATGAACTCCTTGGGCCCCAAAAGAAATTTTCTTCCCACTAGACACCTGCCACTGAAATCCCCTATAGATTCCCTGTGCTGGGTTAATATAATATAGTAAACTCCTTAAAGGGACTATTTAGGAACTATTTAATTCATTCAATTAATTATTTATTTTAAATAAATATTAACCATTTAATTTATTATTAGGGACTATTTAATTTATTATTATTATCATTATATTTGATAATTTAAATAATAATATTTTTATTATATCACATTTAATAATAACTACCATTTATATTGCACTTGCAAAGGGTTTCACAAATATCACTTCATTTTGTCCTCACAACAACTGTGGGAAGTAGGTGTTATTATTATCTCCATTTTATAGATGAAGAAAGTCAGGGAGGCAGAAGTTGATTGACTTGCACAGGTAGGTAAGTGTCTAAGGTGGACTGGAACTCGAGTCTTTCTGACTGTGGGTCCAGGGCTCTATCCACTGTGCCAGTTAGCTGCCTCTTTCTGTAGATGCTTAACAAATAATTTTTGAATTGCTTTCCAGCCTTAAATCTGTAAGCCTGAACAAATAGCTACATTGATTATCTTCAAATACAAGATGATACCTATTTACAAAAAAATAGAATAAATTTTAATATTTAGGTAAATGTATGACCTAAATATTTTTAAAATAATTAAAACACATAATTTTAGCCAAATTGCAGTATGTTCACTGATGTAATTTCAACTATCAAGGTTTAATTGCATAAATTATGGGAATTTTTTCCTCCATGAAATTTATCTTTATTATTTCCCTACAGTTAATATGGGCAGCTAGGTGGCACAGAGGGTAGAGTGCTGGGCCTGGAGTCAGGAAGACTCATCTTCCTGAATTCAAATCTGGCCTCAGACACTTACTAGCTGTGCATGTAGGTAGGCAAGTCACTTAACTTCTGTCTCCCTCAGCTCCCTCAACTATAAATGGTGCTAATAGCACTTGCCTCTCAAGATTGTCGTGAGGACCAAATGAGATAATATACATAAGATTCTTAAGCACATAGTAGGTGCTATGTAAATGTTAGCGATTGTTATCATTATTATAATTATTATTACTGAACTTGAAATGCTAGAAAGTCAATTTCCATTTCATGATTTTTTGTCATTCCCCCAATTTCAACTATAAACATTGTTGGGGTGACTGGAATTAATTGAGTTTCACCTTTTGTAGTAGAGGTTAGTACAAACATGGCAATTTATCTTTGTGGTAGTTTATTTGCTTCTGCTTAGTAGGAGTGTTACAAGGAAAGTGAACTGGTATTCCATAAAATGATCTTCTTTTTTTCCCCTTTGAGCCTAATACTGAAGCCAATTCTGCCATCTCTTTTATTTGCCTCTCTGAGGAGAACCGAGAACCCATTTTCTTCCATTTAACTACTCTGTGTCTCTGGTTTAATTGATAGTTAAAAGGACCCTATTGACATGGTTCAATTATATCCGTTAATGGGTCATGAGACAACAATTGTGTATTGAGTGCTAATTGTTAAATTACTATTTGTAGATGATTTAAGAACTGTGTTATTCTTAGCATCCTCTAACTGCTTTTTTCTCTTATCTACCACTATCACATTGAGGCTGAAAGCTCCTCTCCTTTATTTTTAAAAATTTTTATTTAAAAAAAATTCTCATTTCTTATAATAAATAATCTTATGGTTTTTATTTCCCTACCTCACGCAGTGACCTACTCTGGATTCATTTCAGCTTGTCATCCAATGTATCAGTAAGGCAACATTCATGACCTCGAGGTCATGAACATGCCTGTATGGTTCAGAATCACAGAGTATGAAAAACTGTCTAGGTAGAAGGCAAAGGGAGTATCCCAGGACCAGTAGTTCCAATTTGATAGAGCAGTAATTGTATTCCAAAGCAACAAGGAGATTAAAATACAGTATTACTGCAAAGAGCCAAGTCATCCTATAACCTCCTCCCCTCCCCCCACCTTCCCATAAACAATCATTCATGAATCCTGTCTACTTGCCTGTGTCCTCTCCCACCTCAGTCCTCTGGTCTCTGAAGTTCCCTGGTTTCTACTCTCCCCTCAGCACTCTCTTCTGCAACTCTGTGTACTCCGAGTTCTTACTTCTCCTTAGGCTGAATTCTGAATTCTGGCCTCTCTTCTGACTACTGAATTCTCAGTTCTCCATGGCTACCTTCTGGGTGTATATATTCTTTTTGGGGCCTGAGGGCTTCATGTCCAATAGGCAAAAGAGTATGGGAAAGATCTTTAATCACTGATTGGTGATCTTTAATCACAAAGGCATGGGCCTGTCTCTCTTAACTGGCCCCATCTGAGGCCTATTGAATGGTAGGAAAGATCTTCAATCACATTATCACCACACCCGATCTTGTTGGTTATCCTGTCTGACACATGGCTGAAAAAGGAACCCCTGATGAGTAGTTATTCATTCACCTTCTACTTGAAAACCTCCAGTGCTGGGGAATTCACTCCTTCCTGAAGGAGCCCATTCCACTTTTGAGCAGCACTAATTATTCAAATGTTTTTCTTTATATTGAATCAAAGTCTGCCTCTTTGCAAATTCTACCCTTGCTACTAGTTTTGTCCCAGGAGCCAGGCAAAACAAGTCTAAGCCTCCTTCCTCATGGCACACATACTTGAATATCCTCAAGCTCTTCCACACTCTCACTTTTCGTAGTTTTGAGTTCCTTCACCTTCCTGATTGTCTTTCATTTTATTATATTCCAGCATGTCATTGTCCTTCCTAAAATGTGGCACCTGGAACTCAACACAATACTCTAGATGGTTCTAATGATGCAGAATAGAACAAGATTATCATCCCTTTATTCTCAAAAGTATGCTTCTATTAATATAGTCTAATATTACATTAACTTTTTCACCTGTCATTTATTGGACTTACTGTCCACTAAAAAGCTCAAGTCCTTTCTACACACGCACTGTTGTCTGGACACATTTCCTCTATCTTGTATCAGGATTTTATGTTTATCACATTTAATTTCACCCAGCATTTTGAGCTGTTTAGAACTCCTCTGGGATCTTTATTCTGTCAGTTCAGTGCATTAGCTGCCCCTCATGTAAGCTTCAGATTTGGTGAGTGCATTATCTGTTTTTGCCCAGGTCATTGGTTAAAAATGTTAAACCGAATGCTATTAGTCTCCTTTAGAGACTTTTATCTTATTTTTGGAAAGAAATAACAGTGTAACAATATACTGAACAACTCAGTAAAAGGCTTTATTTCCCAGCCAGGGCAGGGAGAAACCTCACATTAGTTGGTCCATAAAGAAGGGAGGTCTCTGTAAGGTAAGGGGTCTTTCGACTATACACAATTAAAATCCAGAATCCTGCTGGTTTCACAGTTGGGTAACCAGTGGCCTTGGGCAGTAGTTCATTTTGTTTCAGAGGAGGACAGAGACTTCCTAATCTGCTAGTATATTGTTGGCCTCAGGTCTGAAGCAGGGTGTACTCTGCCTTTTATTTGTCTTTGTCCTGGGACTGGGGTAAAAAAAAACTCCATACTTGGGCATTAGGATTAGAGCAGAAAAAACCCAAACGTAAGAATTAGACGTGGCTGACTGTTCACACTAAATCAGAAGCCAAATCTAAAATGATATTACTCATGTTGATTGGGTAAATACAAGATGTCCCTCTCTGCTATCACAGTCTCCCCCCACCCCCCACCTCCTTTAAAGCTTATTTGGGGTCATTCAATGACATCTCGCTCCAATAGCTCCATAAACGCAAAGTCAGCACTTTTCGGGGCCTTGGGATGAAGGCAGAGCTTGTACAGGCTCAAGAAAGTCATTCTTAAATTTTAATATTAAACTATAAAAGATAAAACATGATTTATTGTGTGATCGATTGCCTAGAATTAAGAAACAATGGAAAATTGTTGATAATGCAGATTACACTTAACTGTATGTCCTGAATTTTCAGAGACCTGGCTGTTAAACATTTCCCAGTACACCCTTGGGTTAAGGAGAGCAGCTCTGTAGTGTCATAGATGACAGAGCTCTGCTTGCGTACTTGGAGATGTACAGGACAGGGAAAAACTGGAGGGCAGTGCACAGAGTTCATGAGTCCACTTGGTCTAGGGCTAGAGGATCCAGGTGGGGTAGAATCAGACTGGGGTCTGATAATGTCCAGTTCCAAGGGGAAAAAATCAACATGTACGTTTTCAGATATCCTCATGGCAGATGAAGCACTGCTTTGGATGCTTCCTAATTTGCTTCCCAGATAGAACGTTTCAAGCAGCATTGTTGGAGTTATAAAAGAATGTTTAAATCAATTAATGTCATTTAGTTATCACTGGCCCCATTTACTCATCCTGCACTTGAGTAAAGTATGACTTTGAGGGGAAGACGGGGCAAAGGTATCCTGACTTTGCTTTATCTTCACATGAAATTTACGATTAACTCTGAAATGTTATTTATTACCTTTGTGTACATTGGTTCCATTCTCAGTGTGACAATGGGGAAGCCTCTGACTGCTAAAATTCGCAATTTATTTACTTTGGGGCAGAGATTCTAGTCTCAGGCCAGGGAGCAGGGAAATCCTCAACTTGGGGACCCAGAAGCTATGCTATTATGCCTCTCAATAGATAGAATTTAAACTGAATGGAGGGCTTTTCTTTCACCTCTAGACTAAGCTCAATGGGTGTGGATGGTTTTTCAAGGAGGCCCATGACCTCTGGTGTGAGGGCTGCTGAGCCCTTTTCTGGGCTGCTCATCTACCTTTGGTGTCCACCTGGCACTCAACTCTCACCTGTGACACACACAGAAGCCACACCTTGTGGGCAGATGGGCTATATCAGGCTGAGAGTAACCAAAGGGCCACAAACCCGTTGGTGACTTAGGGGTGTCTGCCCCAAGCACATGAAGACTTCCCCAGGTGGAATGAGCAATTGAGAATAATTTGTTTCAACAGTCATAAAAGCGGTGGAAGCAGGTGCTGTGGAGCACATAGAGCTCAGTCAGACATGAGACACCAAGATCATCCACTGCATCCCAGGCCCTCCCCAGTCATCCTGACTTTTGTCCTGCCACTGGACTTCGATGACTCTGGGAGAGTGGGGCAAATGACTTTATGCAACTCTGCCTCACTTAAGTGCAATTTATGCATAAGTCAAGATATCACCCCCGAGAAGCAGAGGTGTGGCTAAGTCTCTAGTCTAGAGTCAGCAGAGAGAGAGGGAGAAAGCAAGGCTGGAAAGCTGTAGGCTTCATAGTAGAGGACTTCATTCAAATAAGGGGTCAGGGTGAGGAGAAAGAGGGTGGGTGCCAGAAGGAAAAGTCCTGGCTCTCAGCCAGCTTTGGGGGAAGATAGAAACGGCCTGGGGTCTGCTCCTTTCAAAAAAAGGGGGGTGGGGTGGGGGTGGGAACAAGTAGAAAGGACCAAGTAGGGAGCATCCAACTTCTCCCCTCCTTGGTGACCCCTCCTGGTTAAACCTTCCTTTATGGATAAGTATCTAATTTAGGTGTAGACACTTTTAGATACTCTCTTCTTTCTGGCTTTGCTTCAAATGAATTAAAGCCTTGAACAAAAAAGATAAGCAAGGAGGTATGGGGTTTTCTTGCCAGAGATTCTGGAGGGGCTTGCCATTCTCCAGCTCATTTTACAGATGAGGAAACTGAGGCAAACTGGGTTAAGTGACTTGCCCAAGGTCACACAGCTAGTAAGTGTCTGAGGCCGGATTTGAACTCAGGAAGATGAATCTTTCTGACGCTAGGCCCAGTGCTCTGTGCACTATGGCGCCACCTAGCTGTCCTTTAAGCATGTGTGTGTGTGTGTGTGTGTGTGTGTGTGTGTGTGTGTGTGCCAGGCACAGTGCCAAGTGTTCTACAAATATTATTTCATTTGATCCTCCTAAAAACCCTGGGAAGTAGGTGCTGTCATCATCCCAACTTTATAGCTGAGGAGACGGAGACAAACAGAGGTTAAAGTCATACAGCAAGTAAGTGTCTGAGGCTGGATTTGAACTCAAGGTCTTCCTGACTCCAGGCCCAGCAGTCTATCCACTGTGCCACCTAGATGCCTAGGAGCAGAGTAGTTTTACCTTCTTTTGATCATCTTTAATACATCTTTTCCAAAGAGTGGACCTGCATCTTCCATGTTTTTCTTCTTTATCTGTGCATAGGTTAATGAAACTCTTTTTGCTGTCCTGAGCATTTTTTTTCAAACAGATCATTAGAGAAATACTTTCCCTTGTTAGTCTTGACTTGGTTACTATTCTTAGATAAGAGGTGGGCAGCAGACTGGGATGGGAGGAGGATCAGAGGAAGGGATGAGCATGGTGGCAGGACATTCAGAGCTGGATAGTTGTGAGGCTGGCTACATAAAGTGGGTTAGATGAGTTTATAGTCACTTACTCACCAATTAAGATAACTCAACCCCAAGGAAGAGTTCTAAAATTGAGGAAATTCATTTCTCCAAACTATTTGAAGGTCTAGTTCAGAGGTGCCATTCTACCATGAAAATAATGATGTATTTATTGGCAGTTATCATCTAAGTCTTAGTTTAGGCTGTGTTACAGTTTTACTTCCAAAAAAATTGTTACTTGCTCATTAACTGCTTGTTTTAAGTCTCGCCTAATCCCCTGGTTCTGTGGAGTTGCCTTGTCCTCATCCAGTTCTAGTTTGTGCAATGTATACCTGGATTTGTGGTTCGGGACAACTTAGGCATATTTATTCATTACATTGTTGTCTATCCGTTATTATCTAGGTTGTGAAAGCAATGGGTCATGAAGAATGAGAAAAATGTGCAAAAAAAGACTGCAAACTTTATCCTTGCATAGCAACAGGACAAACATTTTCTTTGTTTTGATTTTCTAAGATTTCGAGATTCGTTAGAATTTGACACCGTTATAGTCCATGCCATACAGACTGAGCACAAAATTTCCACATATCGGCTTTTGAAACTCTCAGGGAAGTACAACAAAGCCAGACGACTGAGTCAGACGGAAAGAAGAGCAAGCAAGTTTGATTGGAAGGAAAAAGAAGTAGTACTCATCAAGAGAGAGAGCCAAAAAGATACAGGTAACCTCGGTGGGAGCACAGATTGTTGATTCTCTTTTAATTTGGATTTCCAACTTGCTTCTGAATTCAGTAAACAGTTCTTGGCTATGTCCATTAAACCTACTACGAGGCTAGGCTCTTGGTTCCTCCCTTCCATGCTAGCTGTTCAGAACTGAGTGCTGAAAGCAGGGGGTCAGGAGTGGCTGAAGGCGTGGTGTGACTGGAAATGTGTAACTCCATTCCCCTAACAGTTTTCAGTTCCAGTTTCTCTTTCACGACCATTCCTTTGTACACTGTTCTGCTTCCTTGTGTGAACTCCCAGAGAATGTCTACTTTTCTCAGGTCATAGAAATAGGCCCGAGATCTAAGATGTTTCCTAGAGTAATCTGTCTTTCATCTTCTAATTCAGTCAGTCAGCAAACATTTTTTTAATTTATTATTCATTTTTGACCTTCTTTTTTCTTTTTAAATGTTGAGTTCCAAATTCTCTCCTTCCTTTCCACCTCCTTCCCCACCCACTGGGAAGACAAGCAAAAAGATATCGTACATGATATAGTTACGTACATGAAATCGTGCAAAACATTTCTATATTAGTCATATTTCCAAAAAAAAGCAAGAAAAATAAAGAAAGTGAGAAAATGATACTTCAGTTTGCAATCAGAGTCCATCAATTCTTTCTCTGGAGGTGGACAGCATTTTTTCATCATGACTCCTTTGGAGTTGTCTTAGATTCCTGATTCCACCTAGCTGCCCTTTAAGCATATATATGTCGCAATATTGGTAAGAGTAGCCAAGCCTTTCACAGTTGATCATCATTTCAACATTGCCATTACTGTGCACAGTAGTCTCCCAGTTCTTCTCCTCTCACTTTGCATTGGATTATATAGGTCTTTAGCAAACATTTATTAAGCCATTACTGAAGGGGTTTAGTCAAAATGGTTACGGAACCAATTGCCAGGCATTGTGCTAAGCTCTGGGAATACAAAGAGATAAAAATACCATCCCTGCCCTTAAGGAGCTCACATTCCAATGGGGAAGATAACATGTAAATAACCGTACATATAAGAAATATACAGTGTAAATGGAGGGTAATCTCAGAGAGAAGGCACTGGCTAGGTGAATGAGAAGGGAGGAAGGAACTGAGCCTGGGAAAGGCCTTTTGCAGATGTTGAAGGCAGTCAGGGAAGCTAGGAGCAGGAGAGAGAAGAGGGGAGCCAGCATTTCAGGCATGGCCATGGGGAGATCGAGGAACATTGTGTCGTTTATGAGGAACAACAGAGGGCCAGTGTTGCTAAATTATAGAAGGAGTAAAGTGTAAGAAGACTAAATAAACAGGTTTTGAAGGTCTTTAAACACCAAAAAGAGGGCAGCTAGGTGGTACAGTGGATACACTGCCAGGCCTGGAGTCACAGCCTCAGACACTTACTAGTTGTGTGACCCTGGACAAGTCACTTAACCCTATTTGCTTCAGTTTCCTCATCTATAAAATGAGCTGGAGAAGGAAATGGCAAACCACTCCAGTATCTCTGGCAAGAAAGTCCCAAATGGGGTCACAAAGAGTAGCACCCAACTGAAAATGAAACACCCCCCAAAAAAGATTTTTATATTTTATCTTGGAGGTAATAGGGAGCCCCTGGAATTTATTCAGTTGGAAGGTGAGACCTGTGCTTTCACAAAATTGGCCTTAATTTCAATGTTCCACCTGCTTCCAAGGCTTTGTTCCTTAAACAGTGAGGGTAAAGCCATCTGGGTCACAGTCATGAAAACTTTTCTTACCCTCTATTCCCAATCATCCACTGCCTATGACAATGCACTGGATGGATGAGACACAAGTATTAAGTAAGCTGGAAACAGAGAATCACAGAAATGTTCAAATGATATTACCAACCAAGGATCAAGCAATCCACTGCAGCCAGTTTCCCTGAAAACAAGTGACTAGTGCCTACCACTTTACTAAGACAAATTATAATCAGGCTTCTTCAGCTAACAATAAGAGAGTCACCTGTCGTTAACTGGGAAAAGAACATTGGATTTATTTCCTCCCACCCTGGCTAATAAGAAAATAATAATGTATGCTTTATGGCATAATAAATTTTGAATTTGAAGCATCTCAAAGGTCAACCCCTCCCCACATATGGATGAGAAAACTGAGACATTTTGAAGTTCAACATGTGTCACGCAGTTAATAAATATCTGAGGTGAATTTGAACCCAGATCTTCCTGCCTCCACGGCCAGTGGCCTATCCACTGCACCATGTTGCCTTTCTTCTAAGCCCTCAAAGGGGAGAATTTCCCTCCACTTTCCTACCAGATTCTCTGAGGGTGGCAGAACTTGTAGCAACATTTGGTTTAAGGATAAAAATGGAAAGATGACAACAAACAATAGATTAATACCCTGCTCCATCAATCAATCCAATAAGCAGAGAGTCTCCCTACCAATAGACTTTGAGAGTAGGGCTACAAAAGAAAAATGGACGACATCTGATTATCATAACAAACTAATTTTACCTTCCAGGGCAGTAGAGACAACACATTTGGAATGCACTCATGGGGGATAATAAATATGGGAAAAGTAGCTAGATTTAACCAAGTGTTCATAAAGGACATCTGTGCTGTGGGCAACACAGTTGTAAGGGTGTTGAGGGCCTATAACACAAAGTATATGAAGGAGGAAAGATACAAAAAGCATGGGAAAAAGTCTCAGACCTTACTAAAATCACAAAAAGTCACCTGAGAGAACATTAACACCTACAGACCTCCATGCCTACCTTCCTAATTATGCAAAATCTTTCTCTAAATTGAGGACATCCTCAATTAAGCAGGCTTTCATAAGTAATTCAACAATGGACCACATTATTATCACTTCATAATTGACTGAAAGAATTAGGGAATCTGAGGTTGCGCTATGCTTATTGTTTATTGATTATAAAAAGGCATTTGGTTCTGTAGATCAGTAAGCTACCTCAAAAGCTTGCTTTTCCAGCATTCTCCTGATCATACATTAGAATCACTCAAAATTAATTGAAGGATATAACAGAAACAATCCTGTCCATAGGCCCTCTGATCATAAACCGTAATCAAAGTATAAGGCAGAGACATGTGTCCTCACCAGAGATGTTCATCGTTGGGATGGAAGCAGTTTAGCACAGAGTCCAAGGTGAAAAGGTACTCTTTGCAGATGGTGCCCTAAGACACCAAAGAGTCTCCCGAAAGAGATCTATGAGCATCTGCGCCCACCATGAACACAGGAAAGACCAAGTGCATGAAGAATGTCTATCGTTGAGATTACGACTTGCAGTGGGATGGACAATCTGTAGAACGTGTTTATCAGTATACATATCGGGGACAGTTAGAGTTAGAACAGGAAGGGGAACTGAAGGAGAGAGCCCAGAGTTGAACAGGAGGAAGAGAGGAGGCCGTATTACTTTCTTTTTTTCTTTTCTTTTTTTAAAATTTAATTTATTTAATATATTTAGTTTTCAGCATTGATTTTCACAAGAGTTTGAATTACAAATTTTCTCCCCATTTCTACCCTCCCCCCCACTCCAAGATGGCGTATATTCTGGTTGCCCTGTTCCCCAGTCAGCCCCTCCCTTCTGTCACCCCACTCCCCTCCCATCCCCTTTTCCCTTCCTTTCTTGTAGGGCAAGATAAATTTCTGCACCCCATTGCCTGTGTATCTTATTTTCTAGTTGCATGCAAAAACTATTTTTTTTTGTTTTTGAACATCTGTTTTTGAAACTTCGAGTTCCAAATTCTCTCCCCTCTTCCCTTCCCACCCACCCTCCCTAAGAAGTCAAGCAATTCAACATAGGCCACATGCGTATCATTATGTATAACCCTTCCACAATACTCATGTTGTGAAAGACCAACTATATTTTGCTCCTTCCTAACCTATCCCCCTTTATCCAGTTTTCTCCCTTGACCCTGTCCCTTTTCAAAAGTGTTTGCTTTTGATTACCTCCTCCCCCATCTGCCTTCCCTTCTATCATCCCCCCTTTTTTATCTTCTTCCTCCTTCTTTCCTGTGGGGTAAGATACCCAATTGAGTGTGTATAGTATTCCCTCCTCAGGTCAGATCTGATGAGAGCAAGATTCACTCACTCCCCCTCACCTACCTTCTCTTCTCTTCCTACAGAACTGCTTTTTCTTGCTACTTTTGTGCAAGATAATTTACCCCATTCTATCTCTCCCTTTCTCCCTCTCTCAATATATTCCTCTCTCATCCCTTAATTTGATTTTATTTCTTTTAGATATCATCCCTTCATCTTCAGCTCACCCTGTGCCCTATCTCTCTCTCTCTCTCTCTCTCTCTCTATGTATATATATATATATATATATATATACACATAGATATATACACATACATATATATATACACATACATATATACATACATACACACACATATACATATATATATATATAATATATATATATATATATATACACACATATATATATGCATATTCCCTTCAGCTACCCTAATACTGAGGTCTCATGAATCAAACACATCATCTTTCCATGTAGGAATGTAAAGAAAACAGTTCAACTTTAGTAAGTCCCTTGCAATTTATTTTTCTTGTTCTTTTTCTTGATTACCTTTACATGCTTCTCTTGATTCTTGTGTTTGAAAGTCAAATTTTCTATTCAGCTCTGGTCTTTTCACTGAGAAAGCTTGAAAGTCCTCTATTTTATTGAAAATCCATATTTTGCCTTGGAGCATGATACTCAGTTTTGCTGGGTAGGTGATTCTTGGTTTTAATCCTAGCTCCATTGACCTCTGGAATATCGTATTTCAAGCCCTTCGGTCCCTTAATGTAGAAGCTGCTAGATCTTGGGTTATTCTGATTATGTTTCCACAATACTCAAATTGTTTCTTTCTGGCTGCTTGCAGTATTTTCTCCTTGATCTGGGAGCTCTGGAATTTGGCAACAATATTCCTAGGAGATTTCTTTTTGGGATCTATTTGAGGAGGCAATCTGTGGATTCTTTCAATTTCTATTTTGCCCTGTGGCTCTAGAATATCAGGGCAGTTCTCCTTGATAATTTCTTGAAAGATGATGTCTAGGCTCTTTTTTTGATCATGGCTTTCAGGTAGTCCAATAATTTTTAAATTCTCTCTCCTGGATCTACTTTCCAGGTCAGTGGTTTTTCCAAGGAGATACTTCACATTGTCTTCCACTTTTTCATTCCTTTGGTTCTGTTTTATAATATCTTGATTTCTCATAAAGTCACTAGCTTCCACTTGCTCCAATCTAATTTTTAAGGTAGTATTTTCTTCAGTGGTCTTTTGGACCTCCTTTTCCATTTGGCTCATTCTGCCTTTCAAGGCATTCTTCTCCTCATTGGCTATTTGGAGCTCTTTTGCCATTTGAGTTAGTCTATTTTTTAAGGTGTTATTTTCTTCAGTATATTTTTCAGTATTTTTTGGGTCTCCTTTAGCAAGTCATTGACTTGTTTTTCATAGTTTTCTCACATCCTTCTCATTTCTCTTCCCAATTTTTCCTCTACTTCTCTAACTTGCTCTTCCAAATCCTTTTTGAGCTCTTCCAAGGCCTGAGACCAGTTCATGTTTTTCTTGGAGGCTTTTGTTGTAGGCTCTTTGACTTTGTTGACTTCTTCTGGCTGTATGTTTTAGTCTTCTTTGTCACCAAAGAAAGATTCCAAAGTCTGAGACTGAATCTGGGTGCGTTTTCACTGCCTGGCCATGTTCCCAGCCAACTTACTTGACCCTTGAGTTTTTGGTAGGGGTATGACTGCTTGTAGAGTAAATAGTACTATGTTCCAAGCTTGGGGGGATGCGCTGTTGATTTCAGAGCTCTTACAGCCAGCTCTGCCACACCAGCACTCCTCCTTCCCCAAGAACCCCCAACCCAGACTGGACTTAGATCTTCAGCAGGCTCTGAACTCCTGCTCTGATCCACCACTTAATTCCTGCCACCAGGTGGGCCTGGGGCCAGAAGCAACTGCAGCTGTAGTTCTGTAGCTGCCCCACCTCCACTGCCCCTGGGGCGGTGGCTGAACCACAAACTCTATTCCCCTGTCCCCAGCAGCTTTTCCCACTAACCTTCTCTGTTGTCTTTGGTGTTTGTGGTTTGAGAAGTCTGGTAACTGCTGCAGCTCACTGATTCAGGGCGCTAGGGCACATCCGCCCAGCTCCTGGTCTGGTTGGTCCGTGCGTGCCACTCACGCTGGGCTCTGCTCCGCTCCACTCTGCTCCCAGCTCTGTGAGGGATAGACCTTACCCAGAGACCATCCAGGCTGTCCTGGGCTGGAGCCCTGCTTCCCTCTGCTATTTTGTGGGTTCTGCAGTTCTAGAATTGGTTCAGAGCTATTTTTTATAGGTTTTTGGAGGGACTTGGTGGGGAGCTCACGCTAGTCCCTGCTTTCCAGCTGCCATCTTGGCTCTGCCCCTGTCCATATTACTTTCAAGAAATTATAGAATTCCTTTAACGACCCTTGGGCTTCTCCCCAAAACAAAGGTCTGTCTTTTTAATATTAATATTCTACCAAAGTTTTTATATAACTGAGAAACATGGAATACAAGAGTCTCTGAAGAAGTGGTGATGAACATCATACAGAGGGTAATGGAGAGGCTGTTAGGTGTAAGACAATCTTTTCCTTCCCCAACTCCTTGTTGCTCTCTGGTTATAGACATAAAGATCTGCTTCCTCAAAGTATACCCAAACTTGACCAACCCCTGCTGAAATCCTTTCTTTGAGATATGTGTGTGTGTATGTGTGTATACATACGCATACATATATATGTATATATACACACACATATATGTGTGTATATACATATATATGTGTGTGTGTATATGTGTGTATAGTTTCAGTTGTGTTTGAGTCGTTGTGACCCTATTTGAGGTTTTCTTGGTAAAGATACTGGAGTAGTTTGCCATTTCCTTTTCCAGCTCATTTTACAGATGAGGAAATTGAGGCAGACAGGGTTGAGTGACTTGCCCAGGGCCACACAGTGTCTGTGTGTCTAAGTGTCTGAGGCCAGATTTGAAGTCAGGAAGACGAGTCTGGCACTCAATCCACTCCACCACCCAGCTGTGATATAGATATAGATATATAAAAAGAGAGATGGGACTAATTCTTCCAATCAATCCCCAAACATTTCCTATGTGTCATCTGTTTGATTTTATCAAATGGCTTGAAGCACTTCCCTCCTTCCAGATTAAGAACTTTTTGGCCCCTAGATTGCTACTTCGATTGATCAGGTCTGCAACTCTATCAAAGAAGTAGTCTTACCTGATAAAAGTAAGGGCATAGAGCACCTAATTGATTATATTAGGTGTAAGACACCTGTTTTATAATATCCTCCAGGATTTTAATGGGCAGCCAGGTTGTGCAGTGTATAGAGTGCTGGGCCTGGAATCAGTCATTAAGACCTGAATTCAAATCAGCCTCAGACTTTTTCTAGCTGTGTGACCCTGAGATAGTAACTTAACCCTGTTTGCCTCAGTTTCCTCATCTGTAAAACGATCTGGAGAAGGAAATGCCAAACCACTCCAGTATCTTTGCCTAGAAAACCACAAGTGGGATCATGAAGAGTCAAACACAACTGAAATGAACAAACAACAATTTGTTGGATGTGTTAGTATTAGAACATTTGTAGTTAAGATGCTTGATAGCTTCATCTTGTTCCTCACTGAAAAGATTTTTAAAATGTTTTGAACAGTTCCAGTCACTGGTGGAGTAGAGGAGATCTTTGTTGAAAAGGAAAAGGAAAAGGAAAAGAAAGGTCGACCCAGGACCCTAAGTGAATTCATTGTGGAAAACCAAGTTGGTAAAATGAAGAAAATTATGGTAAAAGCTGAAAAAGCCCAAAATAAGATCTTACAGCGGAGAAAAGAATGGGAGGAACTGTGAGTCTTATTTCAGAAACTCTACTATGCCATAAAAGGATGTTATAGAAGAAATTCCCTACTTTCTATTGTTAAAAAACAACAAAAACAAACAAAACCCTATGAACTGTTAAATGGAAGAAACCCCAGGCCCAAAAAGGGGGACCTGGAATGAACTAAAGTGTGATCATAGTTTACACAGATTATAAATGCATTTATTGCCTGAGAAGGAAAAGTTTGCAAGCTGGGACACTGTCAGTGTTATGACGTGTTCAAAGCCCAGTTGGAAAGAGTGAGATATTTATATAATTTTTGGACAAAGAAAGGAGAAAAGGTGGGAATTTGGGCAGATGCTAGGAAGAAAGTCCCCGGAAACAAGGGAAATGATGAATTCCAGGTGTCAGAGTTGAGGCCCTTTGATAAACAAATCAGAAGGCATTTTTGGTGATAAGCAGTCAAGGCTTAATAAGGAGATGTCTCCAAAAACAGGACATTCCAAGGGTCTCATAACCAAAGTTAGGGGAATCTCTGGAGATAAAGTTCTCTCCAGAAAACCATAAAATTGGATGTATCTATAGTCTCATAACCTTTGGTCAGGAAAGTCTGAAGACAGGGATGTCTCTTGAAGGTCCATAAGCCCCCAAATGGCTCAGAGTCTGCTTCAAAGCTAGTATGAACTTCCAGCTGGGTTTCACTGCAAAGGACTGTTGGTATGTCAAGCAGCCTTGGGCATCAGAAATCCTCCTGATTGACCTGTTGTGCTATTCCATTGTCTGAATCCTGTGTGGAAAAGGGAAGCTTTAACATATTTAATTGATGAGTATGATCATGACAGAACCCGTGTTCACACTATTAACATGTCAGAACTGTGACTCCAGCCTCCAAAGAGAGGCACAGCATTGAACAAAGCTTGTATTAATATGGTACTCCCTCATGAACAGCTCTGCCTAGTGTGTTTTTTGCCAGAGTATTTTACCAACCAAGTCCCCACCAATGGCTTCTCCTACTCATGAATGTTGACTTCCTCTAGTCTTGCCCTGGAGGGTGGGCATTAATTATAATACATTAGGATACTCCATCCTTGACTTTTCCCTGGAAATGCCCCCTTTTCAGGGTACAGGCCGAATGAGGATGCAGTGGGGGGATTCACTTTAGTCCCTTGAAGGTATATTGCCTTCACCCCCTTTGCTCTGCAAGCAAGCACTTCAAGGGCTAACAACTCTAAGTTAAGGCAACGTGGGAGGGTTTGGTGCCATCAAACTCAAATAGAAACTGGGCCACTGATACACAAGGATCCCTGTGTTGACTTAGTTTTAAAATGTAATATTATCTATGTTTTATTGCATTTTTATTTATCTTGTTAAGTATTTCCCAATTACATTTTAACCTGGCTCTGCTGCATTCAGGAGGGATGCTGGCTGCATGAAGCCCTCAGCAATGTGTTTACCTATTTCACTGCATAATCGTTACAGATTTTATGCCAGCTTTTGCAAAAAAAAAGGTGAGGTGTGACCATTACGTGAAGTTTTAAAAACTCATGCCGATATTACTTAAAAATCATTTATTACTAAAACTGTCTGTAGTGCAAGATTAGGATGCACAGAATACTCGTGAATATATGTTAAAATGACAAATGTGTATGTGCTAAGAAAGAAATTCCAAATAGATAAATGTGAATCCATACGCCGTTGGTGAAGACATTGCTGCTCTGTTTACCTTTTAAGCTATATGGTGAACAGAATTATACCATGCACCAATTATGCAATGAAAGGTTATAAACCAATCTTTGTATTGAAAAAACAGGGTGCAATGATTATGTAGTGAAATATGGTATCACCTCTGATAGTGAGCACTGGACATGGAGCAAGGAAGGCCTAGGTTCAAATTTTACTTCAGGTGCATACTAGCTTTGGAACCCTAGGCAAGTCACTTAACCCCTGGGGTCCTCATTTTTCTCATTGGTAAAACAAAGATAAAAATGTATCATTCTATCTCATTTTATCGCTTGATTTTCAAACAAATGAAAAAAACCCATCCATTCAAAGGTTAAAAATTCATCCCAGAGGAAACATTCAGTCATTCACCTATCAGACAAAGAGGTGACCCGTGAAGGCAAGAGTTAACTCCCACAGGCATGTCTCTGGAGCTCTGTTCATTAAAAGAACAGGTGGGGAGAAGGGGACAGCCAAGGGGCAGTTGGCAAGATGTCCAGCATGGTGCTTGGTACATTGTTGGCCCTTAATAAATACTTGTTGATTGATTGATAGCCATCTGATCTCTGCTTGAAGGCCTGCTTACATCCTGAGTCAGCTCTTTGGACTTTTGGAAACCTCTAATTGTTAGTTGTTTTTTCTTTTTTAATGCTTACATGGAGCTGAAATCTGTCTTTCTGCAACTACCACAGATTTCTCCTAAAGGTCCCCTTTGGCACCAAGCAGAGCAAACTGAATCACTTTTCCATTGACTTTAAATAGACAGCTGTAATGGCCATTCTTGCTTTTCTCTTCTCCATGCTAAACATCCACAATTCCTTCAGGCAATTCCCATGGCATGATCTACCAATCTTCTCACCATCCTGATTGTGTTTTTCTGGATGTGATCTAGTTTATTCCCTAAATATACTAAATACGGTGCTCCAGAAGTGTCTTGAGAAGCGCAGAGCCAAGGTACCATCCCTTCCTTAAAAGCTCGTTCAAGTCCCACCATGATTCAGATTGTTTTGGAAGGTTTAAAAAAAACCCGACCACAATATTTGTTAATAAAAGCAATTATTTGGACCGTGTAGACAATGATAATTACATGACCCAGGCCTGAGTTTTTGACTTGAATTCTTTGTCATTAATTTACATGAAATTAGGCAAAAGGGACCTATGTGTTTGGTAATAACATATAACAATAACAGTAAGTCAATAAACAGGTCAATGCCAGGAACTATAAAGGCAAAAAAAAAAAAAAAGCTTAGGGCAGGTAGGTGGCACTG
Source organism: Trichosurus vulpecula (assembly GCF_011100635.1). Taxonomy (NCBI): domain Eukaryota; kingdom Metazoa; phylum Chordata; class Mammalia; order Diprotodontia; family Phalangeridae; genus Trichosurus; species Trichosurus vulpecula. The sequence continues at coordinate 346,905,967 of NC_050574.1, forward strand.
TGGTTAGAATAATGGGCCAAGAGTCTGGAAGACCTGAGTTCAAATCCAGTCTCAGACATTTCCTAGCTCTATAACCCTGGGCAAGTCGCTTAACCTCTACCAGCCTCAGTTTCCTCAACTGTACAATAGGCATCATAGCATCATACCTCCCAGGATTGTGAAAATCAAATGAGATAATATCTGTAAAGCACTTGGCGCAGTGCCTGACACATGGTAGGTGCTTAATAAATGCTTATTTCATTAAATGTTTATTCACTTATACATACACACAAATGTAAATGGGAGGTAATCTCAGTGGCAATGTATGAAGATGAGGATTTAAGTCCACTCCTTCTTATTCCAAGCCCAGTGCTCTTTACGCTGGGTCACATTTAGTTTATTTATGTTACTTTTCTTTTCCAAAAGATACAAAAGTAAACCTGAGGATGACTACGAGGATCCCAAAGATGTGCTGGCCATTAAAGAGGCCCAGAATAACATGGGGGACTTCAACCTCAAGACCGCCCCAGACTACAAGATCCCTGAACAAATGCGCATAAATGCTGCCAAGAAGGAGGAGGAAATTGGGATTCTAGAAGCGATGGTACAGATAAGCAAATTGGAGGGTTTTGAGTAAGGAACCTTTGGTTTTAAAAGTTGATTCCAGTTAGCTATGACATGGAATATTAAAGGAAACATAGGACTAGTAACTCCTCTTGATGTTAATGTTCACAGAACACTTTCCTCACCATCCCTATGAGGTAGGAAATGTAAGTATCATTCTTCCCATTTTACAGGTAAGTAAACTGACCGTCAGAAAAAGACAGATTTGTCCAGGGTCACATAGCTAGACTACACTCAAGGGGCAGCTAGGTGGTACAGTGAGTAGAGCACTGTCCCTGGCGTTAGGAGGACCTGAGTTCTAATCTGGCCTCAGACACTTGACACACTTGCTAGCTGCGTGACCTTGGGCAAGTCACCTAACCCAAATTGCCCTGCCTTCCGCCCTCCAAAAAGAAAAGACTAAACTCAAGTCCAACCAATGCCCCTTCATTGGCCTTTGGCATTAGAAGATGTAGTCAGAAAGCCTGGTTGAACCACACCTAGTACATTTGGAAGAAATCTGAAACAGAGGTAATAAAACATCTAAAAATACAGAGGGATCAATGTTTAAGATATTTCAAAGAGGGGATCATAAGATTATAGACCTAGAGCCAGTAGGGACCTCAGAAGCTATCTAGCCCAACAACTGGAGCCCAGAGAAGTTATTTGCCCAGGGTCACACAAGAGCATAGGGACACAGATGGGATCTGACTTCAAATGCAGGGTGTCCCAAAAGTTGTAATGCAGTTTAAAAATATTTAAGCTGTGATGTACGGTGCTTTTCCCACAGTACCATGAAATACCAGATTATTGGGAAAAGAATCATGGATGGCATTATTAGCACCCCCCTCCAAAAGGTGATCAAGCATGTATCAGTAACTACTTAGCCATATGCATGCTTTACCATCTCTATACAATATTAAAATGGTTGTTGTTGTTTTGTTGTTTGGTTGATTAGTCACATCTAACTCTTCATGACCCCATTTGGAGTTTTCTTGGCAAAAATACTGGAGTGGTTGGCCCTTTCCTTCTCCAGCTCATTTTACAGAAAAGGAAATAGAGGCAAACATAGGTTAAATGACTTGCCCAGAGTCACAGAGCTAGTAAGTATCTGAGACCTTATTTAAACTCAGGACCTCCTGGTTCCAAGCCTAGCGCTCTATCCACCATGCCCCAGCGGTTCCTGCATGTATTAAGAGTCACCTCAGTGAAAATAGACAGGCTTTTTTCACAGATGATTTTTACAACGAACTACATCATCTCAGTAACACAATTAAAGATAGAGAGAATACAAGATCCCATGCATTTACTGTGTGATGTTTACCACCTCCCTTCCCTGCCAAATCTTTTTAAATTCAAAGCTACCCTCCAGGATTGCTGGGGATGGGGTAGGGTTGAGGCTGGGAAGCTTGTACAACACAGGGATGGGATCTGATTAGGGAAGCATTATGAAATGAGAAAAGGTGTGGTTGTATTGGAGGGAAGCCCCACAATTGGCTATCTTGGAGGAGATAGGATGGAGCCTATCTTCCCGTATCTACTTGATTGATCCCCTTCCCCTTTAGGGTCCTTCTACTGCTCCAATTTTGGATACTTCTGCTTTAGACTTAACATCCCCAGTAGCCTAAGTGATTTGTCTAAGATCATCTGGGTGGTCTATGGCAGTCAAGACTAAAACCCAACTCTCCTTATCTCCTACTTAGGACTCTTTCCACTTTCCTTTCTTCATAGCAACACAAAGGTATATTACAATTTTGAGCAGGGAAGTACCATGGTTATACTCAGCCTTTAAGAATATCAGTTTATATGCTGCTTGAAAGCTAGTTTGGAGAAAGGATAGACCTAAAGGAGGGAGATGAATTATGAGACTGTTATATTCTAGAGTAAGAGGCAATGAAAGTGAATGAAAGTGATGGCTGTGTGAGTAAGGAGGAGACAAATGCAAGAGGAAATCTGAAGACAAAATTGGCGTGACCAGGCAGCTGATTGGAGATAGGGAGAGGGAAGAGAGTGAGGATTAGAGAATGGCACTGAAGTTTTGAAAGGGGCAAATAGAAGGATGGCGGCACTTTCAAAACTAGAGAAGTTTGGATAGAGGGTGGGTTCATGAGAAAAAAAATGAGGTATTTTGGACATTTTGAGAGTTTGAGATGCCTGTGGGACATCCAGTGATACTGCATTGGTGCTCAGGAGAGAGACTAAGGCTGGATATATAGATTTGAGGATCCTCTGCATAGAGAGAATAGATGCTATTCATGAAAGCTGATGAGGTCATCAAATGAAAGAGAAGATGGTTCAGGACAGAGTCTTTAGGTTCCTTCTCATTTAGGTGGTGTGACATGGGTAATGATACAACAAAGGAAATTGAAAAATTTAAAAGGACAGGTGATAGAGAGAGAGAGAGAGAGAGAGAGAGAGAGAGAGAGAGAGAGAGAGAGAGAGACGGAGAGACAGAGACAGAGAGAAAAATATGATGAAAACTCACAGAGAAGAGGTAACCTAGGAAGTCGATGGCCAACAGTGTCAAATGCTATAGAGGTCCAAAAGTGTTAGGATTAAGAAAAGATTGGCAATTAAGAGATGAGGTCAGAAGTCAGATTGCAAATGTTTGAGATGGAAGTTAGAGAAGTAGAAGTGGCATTGATAAGTGTAGACATTTTTTCCTAGTAGTTTGGTTGTGAAAGGAAGAAATGTAGAACCATAACCTGAGAGGCTGTTGAGGGTCAAATGAGAGTTCTTTGAGGTTGGGGGATAAATGAGTCATATGTTTGCAGGCAGCAGAGGAGCCATTAGATAGGGATAGACTGAAGATTGGAGGGAGGGGCTGTGATTTGGGGGGCAGTCTTCTGGAGAATATGGGAGGGTATAGGATGGATGATAAAAGCAAGAGAGGCTAGCTTTGGTGAGAAAGGCTACCTCTTCATTAGAGACTGCAGTAAAGGAGAAGAGGAGGGGTAAAGACACAGGGTGCTTTTATATTCTTCTCATAAAGAACTGCACAGACACCAAGGGAATATGTATAAAATACACACATATCTCTTGGAGCAAGAAACAGTAAAGAGGCAACCAGTAAACAAGGCTGTGGGAGGACAAAAAGTGGCTCATATGACTCAGTTATGCTACAGCATCATTAGGAAGGAATTCCTTAATTGGGGAAGGAGGCAAAATGCATCTTTAAACTAGCTCTGTTGCCTTGAGCAAAGGAATTAACTTTTGTATGCCTCACTTTCCCCATCTGTAAAATGGAAAGATAACATCTACCTCTTAAGGGTTGCTTTAATAATCAAATTAGATATTTGTAAAATGCTTCACAAACTTAACACACTATATAAAAAAGTAACTATGATTATGATAATAATATCTAAAGTAAGTTCAGAGGAGAGGAAAAAAAAGATTAGTAGGGAACAGGGCTGATCACTGAAATATGAAGATTGACTTTACCATAAATAGGCAATACTCCAAAATGTGACAATTTCTGTCATTGTGTTTACCTTTTCTTCTTGTTCCAGGCTCATGAAAAGAAGTTTAACATGAATAAGTGCATCATTTCTCTTAGAGACCAGAAAATTGCTGTTATTGAAGAGATCCAGTGCCTGGTACAAGAGCTGAAAACCATTCATGCCATCTTGCCTGAAGCTAAACATCTTCCTATTCCTGAGGTGCCCCAATTACAGCCAGAGGAGGTGCCAGAAAAAAAATACCAGTATGATGAAGAAATTCTCTTAGAGTTTAAGCTAGAGCAGGAAAAGAAAACTGTGGAGGAACAGCAGAAAGAACCAGAGGAAGGATTTTTGGGCTTTGGTACAGGGATAACTAAAACCTCTGCCAAGGATGGAGAGCTCTTAAGGCAAGATTCTAAGGTAGCAAAAATTCCTATGGTGATTCTTCCAGAAGTTCCAAAGCCAGTGGAGTTTCCAAAGACAGAGCCAACTGAAGTGGAACTGGAGATCATGAAGAAGGAAGAGATCAGGAATGTGTACATGCAGCAATACGTGATTGACAGGGTAAGGGCAAAGGGCAGTTATCCTGAAGAATTCTTCCCTAACTAGGACTAGAGTTGAGAAGAAAAAAAACTAGAATGGTTTCCCTCTTTGCGTTTTCTCCTTTGCCATTTTTCCCCACCCTCAGCCCTAATTCACCCCACCTGCCTTGGGCTTAGGTAAGTAATGTCTTGCCCACTTCTCCACCTCATTATGGGAGAAGCCAGGCAGAGATGCCATGGATTGCCTTCAGAATATCTAGCTTTCATCAGCTTAGAACACTGAGCTTGGATTTCTGAGTCTGTTTTAAAAAACAGAGAAGATACTGTTGCTTTACACTGGTTTTTTTCCACTTAGGATGGAGCCAGTTTAAGCGTTAATCAAGGGAAAAAAGATATTGATGGGATTGCTGGCCTAGTTTTCTTATACTCCCTTCCCTTTTTAGTTCTCTGAAATGTACTTTTCTAGCGGATAACCTGTGCCCCAGAATTTCTTCAGGGACAGGGAACAAACTTACCACCCTACAGTTGTCTGTCAACCACCTAAAGGCAAAGCAAGAAAGTGGGGACATGGCCAGTAGAAGGGACACTCTAGACCGCTTTTCAGGTAATCAGAACTCAAATGTAATTAAATCTTTCCAAGGAACTTGACTACTATTACGTTCCCTCTCAAATTCTTTTCATAAGTAGATTTGGTGGGGACTGTTAAGGCGATGGCAATATTTGAAATGTGTTCTGAAGTGGCAAGTATTTTCTCTCCTTGAGAAACCGCTGTTAATATTTTGAGTTGAGTTGATATTTTGAGTTCCATAATGACTTATTATTTCCAATCTAATTTCCTCTGCTTGGCTTTCAAGGTCTTTCAAAATCTGGTGTCACTTTATCCTATCTACAATCTACATAATTCTGGATTCACATGAATTACTGTGTGATAAGTATAGCTTAATTGGCTTAAGTCCTTATCTAAACTCTGTTGAGAACCTCCATGGATAATTAAAATGCAATTTTCACCAAGCTAGCAGACCAGACAAAGAATATATATTTTAAAAGTAAAACATTTAATTAGATAGAAAACATTTGGCAAAGGAGAAGGGAAAATAGTTTCCACACACATAATCCTGTCCCTAAACAAATAATAGGGGAAACAATTGTCTTTAAGATTTATGTTACTAGTACAGAGAATGGCATGGCAAATGTCTCTTGCATGGCTGGAGCGAAATAGTGGAGGAGGGAAGAGCCACTCACAGAGCATCTGAATCTACTCTGCTTACTCATATCTGCCAATATCCACCTTTTTTTTCATGGCAAGAAATTCCATGGTTCAAGGTAAAAAATGCTGGGTTATCCTGTCTCTGCTACTGATGACCCATTTGACACTGGGCAAGCAATCTAAGTGTTTTCAGCCTCTGTTTCGTCATATATAAGATGTGGAGTTTGGACTAGATGCCCTTGGAGTTCTAAGTTTGTTGTCATATTATCCTCTCTCTTCTACTTTCAGCTTGTGTTCAGTAGCCAGCAACAAACTGTGTTGCTACTGCCCCCTTCTTGAAGAGGTACCACTATAATCACTTATTAACAAGGTTACCCCTTATTCTCTAAAGTCTTTATTTACCTGTTGATGTACTTCATGAACACAGTCTTAGGGGACTCTTAATAAGTCTCAGGCATGCCTGTAAGGCCTGTGCTTGAGGCCCCAAACCTCAAAGAAAATAAATTTCTTCCCCTACCCTTGTTCCTACTACATTTTTCCTCTCAAAAAAAATTGCAGTCCCTGCAAATTAGGTCTAAATAGATGCACAGCTATAGTTACACACAATAAAACATCCATTAATTTGCATGTAGCATAGTCAAAGGAAGCTACATAGACCACATGTAGATATATGGTGCATAGAATACAAATTAGGACCAAATATATAGTTCACATGCAAAACCATAATTCAGAGCATCTCTTAGCAAAGTTGCGTACAGCAGACCAACACAGAAGTCACATGCAACTATATAACATCCCCTTAGTGTAAACCTTTTGGCTACATGACCTTTATCTTTGACCAATACCTTGATAGCATCATATGAGCCTATTCATGGTTGTATAATTCTAACACTTTGGTGATGAACTGCTGTCACTTCTGTACCCCAAGTCTCTGGACCCTCGATGGACAAGTCAGTATTCTCAGGATCTCATAGCTTTAGTGACAGCTTTAGGCAGTGGATGGCCAAGGTTTAATGCTGTCATCTCCCATCCCCAGAAAATCAGGCTCTATAGGTGACCTGCATTTCATTGGGTAGTTCCCAACTGAAATATTAGGCAAGAAAAGCCTCGGGCCCCTCTCCTGCTATTCAGACAAAAGTTTCCCTCAGGCTATTTCAGTCTTGATTGGTTTCCCAAGTTCTCAAGAAGATACAATCTACAGTTTCCCTTTCATCTGGATATTGTTATTCCATTAAATTCAATACAGCAAAAATTTACTAAGCACCTCTTATAGGTCAGATACTATGCTGGGTACCAGGGATACAGAGACAAAGAAAAAGTAGGTTTTACAGTTAAGGGACTTGTGTCCTAAGGGGGATGGGGAGGGATGGATATAACATGTAGAAAAATAAGGAAATATAAAGTATATGCAAAGTAATGCAAACTATTCTTAGGAAGGGGGAGTGATGATGATTGGAGGAAATCAGGAAAGTCTTCTAGTGAGAGGTTTACTTGAGCTGTGATTTAAATGAAGCTAGGGATCCCATAAGCCAAAGGTGTTGAAGGAATGCATTCCAGACGTAGGTGACCATCTTCAAAGGCATTGAGGTAGGAAATGGAAGGTTGTGTCCAGGAAGCAGTTAACAAGTAAGTAAGTTGGAATGAACTGGAGAGTGGGTGAAAGGAAATAGTATAAAACAAGACCAGAAATGTAGTTGCCCTGGTTGCGTTAGCACTTGAGTAGGTATGAAGAAAAATGGTGGGGATCATGCAAGGTTGGAATTTGGCAAGGTGTAATTGGGCAAGGGGGCAACAGATTCCAGGATACTGTATGGTTAAACTCATTGCCCATAGGGTCAAGACTGAAGGAAAAGAAGGAAGACCAGAAGAGTGTTGATCAAGTGAGAAGTTAGGGAAGCATGGACAGACCGGAGTTTTAAGTGTTCATAAAGAACCAGTTTATGAGGATTGAAGAAGGAAAGACTGGAGGATAGGAGACTGTGGTCAGAGAAAATTTTTTAATAGTACTTTATTTTTCCAATTATATGTAAAGACAATTTTTAGCATTCATTTTTACAAAATTTTGAATTCCAAATTTTTCTCTCTCCCCTCCCCTCTTCCTAAAGCAGCGAGTAATGTGGTATATGTGCTGTCATGCAAAATATATTTCCATATTAGCCATGTTGTAAAAGAAGAAACAGACCAAAAGGAAAAAAAAACATGGAGAAAATAAAGGAAGTGAAAATAGTATGCTTCAGTCTTCATTCAGAGTCCATCAGTTCTTTCTCTGCATGTGGATAACATTTTCCATCCTGAGACCTTTCTAATTGTCTTGGGTCATTGTATTGTTGAGAAGAGCTAAGTCATTCATATTTGATCATCACACAATATTGCTGTTACTGTGTACAATGTTCTCCTCATTCTTCTCATTTTACTTTGCATCAGTCCATATAAGTCTTTCCAGGTTTTTCTGAAATCTGCCAGCTCATCATTTTTTATTGAACAGTAGTATTTCATGACATCCATATACCATAGCTTTTTCGGCCGTTCCCCAATTGATGGGCATCTCCACAGTTTCCATTTTTTTTACCACCAAAAAAAGAGCTGCTATAAATATTTTTGCACATGCACAGGTTGATTGCCCTTTGGGCATAGTTCCAAATTGCTCTCCAGAATGGATAGATCAGTTTACAACTTCACCAATAGTGCATTAATGTCTCAATTTTCCCACATCCTCTCCAACATTTGTCATTTTCCTTTTCTCTCATATTAGTAATCAGATAGGTGTGAGGTGGTGCCTCAGAGTTGTTTTAATTTACATTTCAGAGAAAAATTTTTCAGGGCTTTGGATCATGGAGGAGGAACAGGTTAAGCTTATGGGCAGATAAAAGGGTATGGTTTGTAAGGTTCTTGTGAACCTTAAAGGAAGAGAATTTGTGAATGATAGTGGCAGAGGGATTAGAAGTGGCAGTGAAGATCTAGGGTTATGTTTCCTTCTCTCCAGAATATGTCTCCCTCCTCTCCTCTAGGGTTATTCTGCTCCATCCAATGTTTCAGGGAGAATGAGGGAAGAACCAGTTAGTACTGGATAGGTAGATAAGAGATGATAAGTTTCCTGACACATAAGAAGATAGAAAGAGTGTAAAGCAAAGAGATCTAGGATAAAGGGGCATTTGTTAATAATAGATTGAACATTCCAGAGGCCTTAATGGAATGGGAGGGCAGAAAATAATGTGGGTTATGGTGGGGTAGTACTGAGAGAGATAGGGATAAGAGTATGAAAAGATAAGATGAGGAGAGGATTTTTACCTCAGCAGATGTTGACTCTGGAACAAGGGCTAAGGTAACTCTGGATAAGGAAAAAGGGAGTTGGAAATTTTTCTGCCAAACAATGGGGAGCAATGATTGAACTTGGAGAAAGGATAGTCCCTTCCTGCCACTTGACTCCCAGAAATCCTAGATTTCTTATAGTTCTAAGATCCAGGTGGCTGAAAAAAAAAAACAAGATAGTGATTAGGTCCCTGGGAACTTGGCTGAACTCATGTGATTCAGCTATTCTGCATCCTCATCCCAAGATAGAGGGGATGGGGTGCATCTATGACTTACCTCATAAGTGGCCCAGTCTCTCGCTTCTTGATCTTTGAGTCCACAATGTGTGTGTGTGTGTGTATGTGTGTATACACACGCACACACATAATACATATTTACACACGTATTATATTACTATGTATTCTAATTCAGTGTTGCCTTTGGCAAACAATCTCTCTCTGTTTGGTAAGTAAGCCAGATGTTTGCTGGTTACATACTTTCTGGGCTCTTTTGATCTCCTTGTGACAATTAGTTCATATTAGTTAAACATCCTGATGAAACTACTGTAGCTGGTATTGATGTCAGTCGTTGTTCATTTTCCATTTTTCCTTTCTTACGTATGTCTTGGTGAATTGATTCATAGATACTTTACATAATTTTAATTAATTTCAATGAGATTTTGTGTATCACTTGTTTCTGACTTTTGTTTTTGCTGCATGGAAATGCTAATAATTTTGTCTATTTAGTTGGATAAAAAAAAGCATGCTCCTTTTGGGATACTGTTGTCTCAGTATCTTTTCTAATTCTCATAGATTTTCTAAGTAAACCATTAGGTCATCTACAGACGAGGAAAGTATCATTTTCTCTTTGCTGATGTGTATGCCTTTAATTTCAAACTCTTACTTTGCAGCTATTGCTAGCATTTCTAGAACTCTGTCAAATTATCGAGGGGATAGAGAGCATCTTTGCTTTATCTCTCTATTTCCTTGAAAGACTTCTAGTGTTTATCCATGTCAAGTAGCTTTAGATATATGCTTTCAGTTTTAGATATATTAAAAATAGACTTTGTACGCATGGTATAGTGGATAGTGCACAGAATCTGGAACCAGAGGATCTGTGTTTGAATCCCAACTCTCTCACTTCTATCTGTGTAACAATAGACAAGTCTTTTGACTTCTCTGGTCATCTGTAAAATGATGTGGTTAGACTCAATGACTGCTAAGGTTCCTTCTAATCCTAAATCTATAATCCTATGGTCTTATGTTTTTTTTAGGACTTGTGGCATTAATGAGTTTTTTATTTATTTTTTTTAAAGTCTTCTCTTCATTCATTGCTATAATCATGTAATTTTCATTTGATTAAATTTGTCAATATTTTCCTGATGCTTACCCATCATTGCATACTTAGTATAAATCTACTTGAGTTAGAGTGAATCTTTTTTTTAGAAATATATATTAATGCAGTCTTTTTGCTAGAATTTTTAGCATAATGAGAAAACAATAAAGGCTTTAGTTAAAAAAAGGCATTAATTTACATTCCAATCTAATTCATCAGCTTTTAGAAAAAAAAAATTGCCATTTCTCTTTGACGTTTCTTTTACCTTTCCCTCTTATTTTTCATCTTTTTTCCATTCCAGATCAGAGAACTCATTATTACATTTGATGCAGAATTTCGTCTCCTGCGGCACCAGAAACTTAAATTGGATATTCAGATGAAATTGGCTGACCTGCACCATGTAACGTTGTTTCAAGAGATGCTTCTCCTCAAGAACTTTGAAAAACAAGAGAACATACTTCAAGAACGTGTCAATTCATTGGACAGAGAGCAACAGGACATGAAAGTATGTATACTTTATACTTTTTTACTTTATGAAAGTATATGTATTTTAAGAAACTTAATTTGTTAATACTATATTAAAACCCCTGATCAACTAGGGATAGATAATCCAAATACTTCGATTCTCTTTCTTCTCCTGCCTTCCTCCTTCCTTCTTTCTTTTCTCTACCCACTCCTACTGTTTTTTTTTCCTTACCTTCCCCTGTGCTTCCTATTTTTATACATCATTCTCCTTAACTACTATACTTTGGCTGCTTTGGAGAGAGAATTATTCAAATCACAGATCAAACCACTACAAAATACCCCAGCTCCATTGCTTGATATATCAGAAATACATGAATCTAATAACAAAATCCTTTATTTAAGATATGAAACAGTATAAATAACAGGAAAATGAATCAAGTAGTCAAAACATTCTCCATACCCTAACACGTCTCCCACATCTCTGGGGGATTTATAACATAATCCCCCTTATTAATTATAACTCTCTAGCATTGCAGGTGTGCACAGCCATGTGGCTATTTGCCTGGTGCACATTACACTATTTGATTGATGAATGCTTACTATGTAAAGTGGTGTGTTTCTTGGAATCTTTCTTGGAAGTCCCTTGGGACAGTTTAGAGAGTACCTAACAACTTTCAAAGGAATGGGCAGCAAGGTAGTACAGTTGCTAGAGCACAAGGCTTGGAGTCCGGTAGACTCATCTTCCTGAGCTCAGACACCCACTAGTTGTGTGACCTTGGGTAAGTCATTTAACTGTTTGCCTCATTTTCCTCATCTGTAAAATGAGCTGGAAAAGGAAATGGCAAACCACTCCAGTATCTCTGCTAAGCAGAGTCGGACAAGACCGAAGAACAACTGAAGAGCAATAACGGTTGCCTGTGTATGAAAGCTAGTTTAATGCATCTAATAACTGAATGCCAGGGAACAAAAAAGTCTCTTGACTTGTTTGTTTATATTGAAGCTCTGAAAGATATTATTTTTCTTTTAAAGGGAAAAGGAAAGGATTAATGAGACATCACAAAATGAACAATTACATTGAATTTGAGGTCAATCAGCCTTACATGACCTTTGGATTTAGGTTCCTTATAAGATTTTTTTTATTCCCTTAAGAGCTTAATAAATGGTTTCTCATTGCCATTCATTCAATTCAGTACATTGTGTTTGACAGAAAAATTGGTGAGGCCTACCATTTTTTGTGTTTGATAGTTTCTAGATAGTACTAGACTGGAAAACTTCTTGGGGACATTCACTGAATTGCTCGCTCCCTCATATGGAAGTATCCCTCTGAGCTCTTTGTGCACCCCTGAGCCAGAGCCTTTATTTCCTATAATTGCTATCTCTCAATTCTCTTACCCCTCTAATAGGCCATTCCATTCTCTCTCTCCCCCTATAGTTGGCCTAAATACCCCACTTCTTGGCCCCATACCTAGCACAACTGAGATCGAGCATCCCCACCAACTCTCAGAATGTCTCTAGTAGCCAAGGTCTCAGAACCACTGGTACTGTGACCAGTTCACTCTACTCGAGCCCTATCATCTATGGGGCACTTGACTAGGACATTTATTCTAGGTCTGCTCACACCTTCCCCTTTCAGAGTTCCATCTGGAAGTGAAGGAGGTGAGGATCTCCTGGGATAAGAGGGTACTACTTTCATTTTTCCCTGTAGAACTCTGTTTTAGATGGACTCAAGCCTTTTGCTGTTAGAAATAAAGTATAGCACTCAACAACCATAACTTTACAAGAATTATGCCAAAGACTGGGTTTTCCCAAGGTTTGGAACTTCAGCACTCTGTCTTATCTAGTATTTGGTGCCTACAAAAAAGGGATCACAACCAACAAGCCCAGTACAATTATGTGAATGTTGAAAATACAAGCCTATTTTCTTTATAAGCTTAATGTGAGAACCTTCTTCCATTCAAACCAATGAAGAACATTCAGTTTAGTACATTGATCACTTAGGTCTGCAAACAGTTTAGCTGTTGGTTCTCTTAATGTGCAGTCTTGGTCTAGTGGAGGACCTGAACCTGTATCTACTTAGACATTTAGTCTCTCTTAGAGGTTCCCAAAATGGGCAATACTGCCCCCCCCCGGGGGTGCTGGAATGATGGGCAGGAGGGGTGGTAGTAGCCTTGGGTGCAGTTGGGGGACATTGAATAAAAATAAAAGGGTGGTGGGAGCATAAGGAAAGAAGATAAGAAAATTTTGAAAAACTGTTTATACATGATTCATCTGTTGTCTAATAGGGTTAAAGTTGTAGTGATTACATTATTTTCCAAATAAACACAGAAAATGCAAGTTATAACCTATCAGTGATAAAGTCCACCAATAGGTCTTAAGAAGCAAGTGTTGGCAGCACGCATCGACAGGAATATGTGCAAACAATGTACAAAACAATGACTTGTTTTCAATACAATACTATATGGTTACATGATGCAATATTGCATCATCAAAATTTTAATGCAGGCAAAAAGTCACAGATTGATAATAAATTATTAAATTTAAGATGCATCATTTAAAAATATATTGTATTTTTAATAAAGTATGCAAATTTTAAAAAACAACTTTAAAAGATTAAAGAAAGTAGATTTCCAGAGGGGCACTGAGAAATTTTTTTTAAAGGGTCCCGTAGGCCAAACAAGCTTGGGAACCTCTGCTCTAAATGAAACTAGGAGATACAAGGAAGTTGTAGCTAACTGGACAAGACAGCTTACAGGCCCTCTTCTGAGAAGCAAATAAAAGAGTTATGAATTGCTTTTATTGTGCACCCAAAGGCAAGAAGACACATTAATTTATAGTGCACTTGGTTATCTTGACCTGGAGTGTTCATGATAAGCAGAAACAACAACTACTATGAAGATCATTGCAGCTCATGGACCAACATCTGTTGCATGGTAAGAAGTAAAGGAATTCTGTGAACGACTGGGCAAGAGAACCAACAGGAGGCATGAATGATGTCAAGATTTCTACACAGTATTAGTCTATTTGGTGGTAGGTTTAAGGGTTTTTGGATCAAACTAGACTTTAATCCTCAAAAGACAGCACTCTTCAAGGAGGCTTCTGATTCAGCGATGAGCTGAGATGAGGACAAACCTCTCACATATTTCAATCTACGCCTAACTTGTCTGGCCCAAAGCTAAAATGACTTTCAAGACTATCTGAATATTATTGTTCTAATAGGGGAGAAGAAACAAATGTCCTTTCAAAACCTTAATGGCTTCAGAGGGGATTCTGAAGAAGTTAAGAAAAAAAAACAGAGGGTAGGGAGGTTGGTTTTGTTATGTAGGGTTTGAAAAAGGGAAAATGAAAGGAGAATAAAAGGAAGATAATTGTTTAGAAAGGAAAAGGTAGACACTTGCTATTTCTCATTATGAGAATTGTGAAGAGGAGAAGGCTATGGAAACATGGAAGAAGAGGTGTGGGGAATAGGCATCTGTTGAGCCTCAGTTGTTCTTGAATGAACAAATGAGGGTTGAATATGCATATTCACAAAAAGTTAGTTGTAGAAATGTAACAAACCAACAGGAAAAAAAGCTTGGATAGGGAAGGGAGGGAAGGAGGTGAGAGGATAATACCAGGGAAGGAATAGTCACAAGGAGAACAAACATCCTGGCCCTTAAAGAGAAGATTAAAAGGAAAAAGAAAAAAGAAAAGAATTACAGTCTAAAGATGTCCATCAATTGAGGAATGGCTGAACCAATAGTAATATTTGTAAAAAATGAGGAAAGAGAATTCCAGAGAATTCTGGGTAGTATAAACAATGGCAGAGTGAAGTGAGCAGAACAAGGAGAAGAATTTATTCAAAGACAACAGCACTATGAAGAAAAATAACTGTGAAAGACTTAAGAGCTGTGATCAATGCAGTGACCAACAGTGCCTTCAAAGGACCTGTGATGAAGAAACATATTACCTATCTCCTGACAGAGAAGTGAAGGACTCATGGTGCTGAAAGAGATGTACTTTTTGGGGACATTACTCCTCGTGGATTCATTTTGCTTGACTACACTTACTTGTTACAAGTGCCTTTCTACCCTTTTTTCCATTATTTATTTTTTTAGTGGGGGAAAGTAACGGGGTAGGGAGAGGTGGGGTTAGCAATAGTGAAATCCACAAAAAGTCAAATCAACAAGCATTTATTAAAACCTACTATGTTCGAGCCACTGTGCTCGAATACAAAGCAAGGATACAAAGAGAAGCAGAAACAGTCCCAGCCCTCAAGGACCTTATAATCTAATGGGGGGTGAGGGAGGACCATCAAAAAAATTTTTAAATGCACTGAAAGGAAGAGAAAGAAGTTCAGAAGAAAGCACAGACAAGCAGAACAATTTTGAAAGTAACATGAAATTCTGGATACACTTCTTACAAAAGCAGGCAGTGTAAAATAAAGATTTACTGTTTCATATACAGTCCTCCTTGTGTCCTGATATGTACATGGAGATTATTTGGTGTTTAAGTTCAGAGTAAAAAAAATTTAAAAGAGAAAGTAAGGAGATATTTAATTTTTTCAAACAAATGTAACCTAACTTGACCCAAAGTTGTGCTTTGCTCTTCCATGTAGTTACTTTGGCTAAACGTGTACTCCAACAATACTACTTTTACCTAAAACATTTGTGAAATTTCTCTTTTAAAGCTTTCTTATGAATCACACAGAAAAATCTTTTTTTTTCACATTTTTTTCACTTTTGTCAATAAACTTTATACCCTAGACTCTACTTTAGAGCCAGTATGTGGCATTTTGGGTGGGTAACAATCACGTAAAAGAACAAAAACCCACTTTAAGAATTTAAGGGAGTTTATTTTCTCCCTGAGAGGCTACATAGTATAGGAGCATAGAGCTCTGAGTCAAGAAGACCTAAGTGCAAGTTCTGCCTATGAAACATACTAGCTGCGTGACACAGAGCACGTTACTTAATAACTTAGTGTCCCTGGAAACTCTTAAGATTGCCAACTGCAGCTTTTCATTGGCCGAAGGAGTTCCTGTGTTAAGAGTTTCCATTGCTGATGAAATCATAAATCTGGACCAAAAACAACCAACCAACCAACCAGCAAATAAATACATAACCAAACAAACAGATACAGTTCTCTCTTCCACATCATGGGGGCTAAGGAAGTGGCACCCTCGCCATCTAGAAAATCCATGTAAAACTTTTTGGCCCTCTCATCAAACCAGAAGAGAAGTCTGAATTTTTTCTTTTTCTTTTATGGGGCAGTTACAGTATTAAAAGATAAAATATGTGGGCAGCTAGGTGGCACAGTGAGTAGAGCACTGACCCTGGAGTCAGGAGGACCTGAGTTCAAATCCGGCCTCAGACACTTGACACATGTACTAGCTGTGTGACCTTGGGCAAGTCACTTAACCCCAATTGCCCTGCCAAAAAGAAAAAAAAAAAGATAAAATATGTGGATATTATATAATAATATATGTATTTTATGTGAGTTTCTGAGTTTCTAAACTTTTTCTGTGTTGTCTGCTGACCTTCATGTGTTGTCTGTGGCTTCTGCAAAACTCCCCCAAAATTCTCATTTAATTTCTTATGTTGACCCGCAATATATCAAAACCATAATGGGGAAGGTATAAATATAGATAAATTGATAGATAAAAGAATGAATGAACAAATAAATAAATGAAAAAATAGATAATAAATAAACAAAATTCCCACTGAAATTTGCAATGCGCATATGTCACAAATAACAACGACCAATATCTAGCCCTGACAGATTAAAATCTCTTATTTTGCGTTTTTTTGTTGTTGTTATTTAGTGGAGAATAAATGAGAACCTTGCAGAGATGGAAGAAAGAAAGAATGAAATTAGCAAACTTCAGGAGCAAGAAAAGGCAATTTATGCCAACTTCCAGGCATCTCTTGGAGAAAATAACAAATTTGCAAATTTCCTCTTGAAAGTGTTGAAGAAGAATATTAAGCGTGTAAAGAAAAAGGAGGTGGAAGGAGAGGAGGGTTTGTATTGATCCTTTATATATGCTCTTAAAGTCCAACGTTGGAGGGGCTGCCCTTTAAAAATATTCTCATTTCTGTTGATACTTTTGTTTTTTATACCATAGTAATTTCTGAATCTATCCTTCCCTACTCCCCTATGCAGTGAGCCATTCCTTGTTACAAAGAATTAAAAAAAAGAAAAGGACAAATAGTTTAGTAAAACTAACCAACACAATGGCTTAGTCTACAGTATACGAAATATTCCACAGTCACTGTCAGTCTCCCAACTCTGCAAAGCAGGGGAGGGGAAGATGTACATTTTCTTCATTCTTCCTTAGTGACATTTCAGTGACCCAGCATTTCAGGTTTGTTCTCTTTTTCTTTCCGTTTACATCATATTTGTCATTGTATGTATTGTTTTCATGATTCTGCTTATGTCACTGTATCCATTCCTACTCCTTACCCTATACTTCTCTGATTTTTTCATGTTCATTTCTTACCATGCAGTAAGGTGGCACAGTGGATAGAGTACCAGGCTTGGAGTCAGGAAGACTTGAGTTCAAATCCAGCCTCCAACTTACTGGCTATATGATCGAGGGCAAGTCACTTAATCTTGTTTGCCTCAATTTTCTTATCTGTAAAATGAGCTAGAGAAGGAAATGGCAAACCACTGCAGTGTCTTTGCCAAGAAAACCCCAAATGGGGTCATGAAGAGTAGAATGACTGAACAACCAAAACACAATATCCCATTAATTTTATGCACCATGATTTTTCTTTAACCATTCTCCAGTTATTGATCAACTAAATTTCCAGTTCTTTGTTGCCACAAAGAATGTGCTGCTATGAATATTTTGGTATTTGGAGGAAACTTTTTGATATCCTTAGGTTTGTGCCTAGTACGAGGACCTCTGAGTCAATGAGTATAGACACTTCAGTCATTCCCTACTCCCACCCCCCCCCACCCTTGCCCCTTTTAAAGCATTATTCCAAATTGTTTTCCAGCATGATTGATCCAATCCATAGCTCCACCAAATCTGAATTAGAATAAGAGGCTGTCTTCTTGTATTTGAAAGGAACAAAATCATAAATTCAACGGAAGATGTCACTTTTTTTAAAATCGCACATCTTTACACAGATTAGTGAAAAATTTAGCGGAAGATGTCACTTTTTTTTCAATCGCACATCTTTACACAGATTAGAGTGAGAAGTGTATTAGCTCTGGAGATAAAAGATCTGGGCTGGAACCCCAAATTGGTCACTTACTATGTGAGTGATCTTGGTTGGTACTTCACTTGTCTGGTCCTCATCTCCTCCCTTGTATAATAGGGATGCTTCTCACAGAGTCATTGTGAAGATGCAATGACGAATGGCTATAGAAAATGCAATATAAATATAAGCTTTAACAATACTAAGAATCATACTGTAAGAGGGAGAGGGAATTCACCTATCTTCACAATAATACTGAAAAGTAGGTACTACTTGTATCTACATTTTCCAGATGAGAAGCTGAGACTGAGAGGTTGTGTCTTTTGCAGTACCACACAGCTGGTAAGCATCTGAGATGAGATTTGAACTCATGTCTTCCTGATTTCCAAGGCCACTATTCTGTTACAAAAAACAACTTCCTATTTGATACTGGAGCACTGTTAGACCCCACCTGACTTCTCAGGTCCAAGTTCGAATCCAATCAGTTACAGGTCACAAATTTTTCTTTTGAAAGGAGGGATGGAATCAGACATTTTATTCTGCATCTGATTCTTGTCATTGACTCCTTGGGATTTTGATCTTGACCTGCATTCTGACCTCATCTTTTTGTTTGTTTGTTTTTATTCTGGCTTGACACTGCCCCTCACTCACCCTTCCCATCCTTAATTTTGATTCTCTATTCTGACTCTGATGAATCATTGGAGGGAGCATGGAGCCATATAGCTAAAGTGCTGGGTTTGGAGTCAGGGACACCTCTGTTCAAACTACTTCTGAAAGTTGCTAGTTATTTGATGTTGAGCAAGTCACTTAGCTCTTTTTGAAACTCAGAGTCTTCATCTGTAAAATGGGTGTAATCAGAACATTTACTTCACCTGGCTGTTTTGAGGATCAAATGAAATGATGGCTGTAAGAGGTTATCAATCTATTTTTTTAACACATACATTAATTCTAGAGGGCTAATAAAATTAACTTATTTTTATGACACAATGCTTTGAATTTGTCCATGGCTCTTGGCTACCTGCTAGTGGCTATTTTCAGAGCAACTTTACTTGTTTGAATACTGGCAAAAATGCTTAGGGCTGAAGTCATGAATGCTGCTGGCTCAAATAATTCAGGTTTCATAAGATAGACACAAGTCATTGATCTTGGCAGTGACGTTTGAAAAATGGAGTTTACAGAGAGTATTCTGGAATCTATATGCAGAATATATTGGTGCTTGGAGAGACTGATAGTATTCTTATAAATATAATAGAGAACTAGCCAATGAATGCTCAGTCATGGCTCATCTCTTGTGGGAAATCTTTGATATTGCAGTTGGTTTTTATAGGAGACACAAAGGGCGTAGCCAAAACTTTCAGCCAATCCAAATATACTACCTGTCATACCTAGGGAAGGGTTCAAGCCTGTTAGTAGCCTGTAGTGAATAATCCAGATGTGTTCTAGGTGGCTCAGTGGACAAAGCACTGGATTAACAGCCAGGAAGGAATGAGTTCTTATCATACCTCAGGCACTTAATAGCTGTGTGACCTGGAGCAAATCACCTAACCTCTGTCTGTCTCAGTTTCTTCTTTTGTAAAATGGGGATTTTAATAATTGTGAGGATAAAATGATTTATTCGTAGAGCATTTTGCAAACTTTAAAGAACAACAGAATGCTAGGTATTGTTATTTTTGTTATTATTATCGTTATTAATAAAACATCAAGACTTTGCATCTTGACACTCTTTAAATGGGATGGGTTGATTTGATTGATTGATTTAATCAACCCTAACCTTACATAAGCAAGACCAATGAATGGGGGTACTCATTTTACTCTCATTTAGTTTAGACAACAAAGTAGGGATAAATGAATGAAAATACTTTGTTGTGGTTTTTTTCCCTTATTTATTTTCTTAAGTTCAAGGAACAGATCAACCTTTGAAAACCTCCTTCATAGTTGTTCCTTGTAGATTTGTTTTATGCTTGCTTTTAATTTTTCTATTTCAGAAGAGGATGAGAGTAGCAAAGAAGATAGTGACGATGAGTCCAGTTTTGAGAGTGATGAGGAAGAATCTGAATCCGAGGATGAAACTTTTGATGAAAGCTTGGGTTTAGCAAGTAAGTTAGATAACCTTGTACCATCTGAATTACCTCTATCAGACTGATGGACATCACCGAGTAAAACAATTGTAGTCTGAGCATATAATTCTCCAGTGAGTTTTAAGGTACCAGCTCTTGGGTATGCATCCCAGTTAATAATCAATGGGGAGCTCTCCTTCAATGACCTCCCATCCAGGCAGGAAGCTATGGAATGCCAGCTGAATCAATTCCAGAAATGTCTCAACGTCAGTCTAAGGTAGTGAAGCAATTAAAAAGAAAATTCACAGTGACACTAAGATACATGATCAAAATTTATATTTTCCCACAATGCCCACATTTTTGAGCAGCCATTTAATTTCCTTTATTGCTAATATTTTAGGTTACTTCAATTTGTACTCATTTCTCAGAAATCCTTTATAATTATATTCACTTCAAACTCCTGTGAAAATCAATGCTGAAAACTAAATATATTAAATAAAAAAAAATAAAAAAAATTATATTCACTGCTTTTTTTGGGAAACCAGTCCTGAAGAGAGTAGATCAAGTTTCTTATGTTCTTGGTAGATGCATAGTCTTAATAGGAAAAAAAATGCTTATTTGGTGTTCTAGGATGTTTCTTATAGGACGTCCCACAAGTTTTAGTGTACTTTTAAGCTCTTAAAGCTATTAAAATGTAAAACTTCTCTAAGATTTTTGAGATGCCTTGTATAAGTCTCAAATACATTGTCCTTGGACAAGTATTATCTGCATTTTCATGTGGGTGCTGAATGAGTCCTAACTTGGAGGAGGGTAACATAGCTCTTATTTGCCATTGGCTATGCTAGGACGGTGACTATAACAGAAGATCAGCAGGTCACCAAATGGAATTTTAAATTTCAAAAAGAGCTAGACTCCTAGTACTTCTGAATTCTGTACCAAATAAGACATTTTGTGTACCTTTGTGTTCCCAGATTGTGACCCAGCCCTTTATGAAATGACTCTTCAGCTTCGAGAGAAAAGATTGGACATTGAAGAGACCTTAAGTGATGAGAAGAAACTGCTTGAGAATCTCAGAAAGGAATATGATGCGATGGGCAAAAAAGTATGGAATCCTCACAGCTTCTCCTACCCCCCTTTCTGGTTACAGAGCAGCTCCTACCTTGTTGCCTTACAGGGGTAGGGAACCTGTGGCCTTAGGTCCTCAAGTGTGACCCTTTGACTGAATCCAGATTCCACAGAACAAATCCCCTTTGTTCTGTAAAACCTGGCCTCAGTCAAAAGGCCTAACCTAAGGACCTAGAAGGCCATATGTAGCCTCGAGGCCACAGATTTCCCCACCCCTGCTAGTCCTACAGATTTTACGTGTCAGATATTACTTCCAGGTTCATAATAAAACAAAAACAGAAACAAAAAAAGCAAATGTTTCAAGGGCAATCAGAGGTGATGAGCTGAGTTTTCTTTCTTTCTTTTTTTTTTTTAATGACTGTACCTATTCTCTCCAGGTGACCAATGGGTTAAGGAACTTAGTACTCTTCCTCCTCATTTCTCCTGAGTAGTTCCAAAACAACCCCACTTCATCTTCGTTCGTATACAGAAGGTTTCTTTTTAGAAGAAACTGCATTCCCGGCTCCAAATGGAAAACTATTTGAAAATTGCATGTCTTTTGCAAAGGATGAAGAATGTGCCCTGTAATTTGCCTTTTCACTTCTGAGTTTCTGTTCTTCCTTGATGGAATGTATCAACAATGTTACTTGCCGCTACTGTGGCTGTATAAGACCAACACCACCAGCATATAGAAGGGCTGCCAGCACAGGTTCTTTGATTTGCTTTTCTAAGGAAAGCAACTTTAAGGGGTTTACAATCTCACTTTAATTAAACATAAATATATCATTCACTTAGTTCAGGGGGAAAAGTCAGCACCCTGAACTTCAGAGCAAATATAAACAGAAATTGCAAGCAGAAATTATAAACAGAGCAAAATCACACAAATCAATAGACAGGCTTCTGTCTGTCTGACCATAGCAATACATACACAGTTACTAGAGAGAGAAGCACCAACCTCTGGGTTTTCAAAGCCGGGGTCAGGGGGAGAACTCCTTGACGGCTACCCTGAGTCTCATCTGGTCAAATCACACTACACTCTTCCAGTGAGTGAGCCCCAAACAAAATGCTAACACCAGAGTGTATATACAGTTCTTCAGGGTCAGAGTGCTTCACACCTCTCAAGGGTTTCACACCTCTCATGACCTAACTAGCAAAAGGCTGTGGGCCTTCCTACAAATAAAGGCAAGAATCCATCAAAGGCACTTGATTGCCCCAGTGCTGAGAAGCACTTCAAAACAAAAGACAACAAAAAGTCTCACTTTGCTTGCCCTTACATAGAATTACATTTTCATTGGTCGTTTCTCTCCAGGATACAAATTAACCGAATGTTATTGGCCCCAAACTGAACAAGGTGGCAAGTGTCCCTCGAAGATTATGGTTCTTGTACCTTGTTGTTGCTTGTATTAGAAGGGGGTAGGGACAGAGGGAACAAGCATTTATCGAGACTCTACTATATGACAACTCTAAGAGGTAGGTGCTATTATTATCCCCATTTTATAGCAGAAGAAACAGAGGCAGACAGAGATTAAGTGACTTGTCCAGGGTAACACAGCTAATAGATGTCTGAGGCCACGTCTGAACTCAGGTCTTCCTGATTCCAGGCCCAGTGCTCTATCCACTGAGCCACCTGACTGCCACGTGAAGTCCAGAGGGCATGGCCTACTGTTGCATTTAGCATTGCCCTGATTGATGCTTCTGAGCACTGCAGGATATCCCCGGCCCCCTGGTGCATATGGATGAGAATAAAGAAGTTGCATAGGTCAGGATTTAACTAAGGAAAAAACTAAGGAATCTTTTCAGCCCATCAGATGGCACCTTCTAAACAGCAGAACACCCAGGAGAGGTGATGTTGATTGTGTTCTTGTCTGTCCTCTGGCACTGCCTGCTTTTGGAGCCCAGGCTGAATGCTCTCAGAGGAAGCTAGTTGCCATAATGGATGGAGTTGTTCTTGTTCTTGGAGTCGGGAAGATTTGAGTTCAAATCCTACCTCAGATGCTTAATAGCTATTTAACCATGGACCAGTCACTTTACCTCTCTTGCCCTCAGTTTCCTCATTTATTAATATGGGTAATAATAGCACCCAATCCATATAGTTGCTGGGAGGATCAAAGGAGATAGTATATGTAAAATAAAAGTTTAAGCAGCATATGTATAAGTGTTAGCTGTTATTAAGATTTCACCCATGGCGACTTTCCACAGGTGAAAGTAGTGGCAGCCAACCTTCAAACAGCAGAGGAGGCTCTTGAGGCATATCAGCGGGAGAAGCAACAGAGACTGAATGAGCTGCTCGTGGTGATACCTCTGAAGTTACACCAGGTAATGTTGAGGTTTAGGGGCACTGGGACCCCAAAATAGCGATGCGCCTAACCCAAGCCTTCTTTCATCCAAAGAAAAACAAAGTTTATAAAGATCCACCCTATGGGGTAGACGCCTAAGAAGCCTGAGCCTTTGTGACACTTCTATTAACAAGTGGGGCAGAAATAATCCCAGTACCTTAATGGAGGCAAGATGGACCTTATATATAGAAAGACCATGGGAGGGATCTAGAGTTGGCCAAGAAGTCTGGGGTGATAGGAGGAGGGGTCCAGGGAGCATCTTGAGGAAGAGTTTCAGGAGGATCTTGATGGGACTGGGGTGACTAGAGGTCAGACTCCAGAAACCAAGAGAATGGGATTGAAGGGGGGAAGTAGCTGAAGGCTACCTGGAGGTAACAGACAATGGAGGGCTAGGCTGGGTTAAGGGTAACAGAGATTTGGGCATAGTGATAATGGAAGGCTTATGGCCTCAAGCAAATTCCAGATCAAGTGGGCAGATTCAAGCAGAGTTCAAGGGGGTTCCCAGAACCTGTACCCCATCAGTAATGGGTCACCCAAGTACATAGCTTGGCTTCTATCTGAACCCTGTTGACAGTAAACTCATGCTACTTCAGAAAGAGATTCAGAGGCTGCTAAAGGGAACACATGGCCCCCTACATTTCTGAGAATTCCAAGTTTGTCAGGATCAAATTCAATTTGATTCAATAAGCATTTATCAAATGCCTACTTTGTTCAAAACAGCACGTCTTAGTGGGCAGAGGGTGAACATTTGAGCCAGATGCTATGTCTGGCACATGTAGGCAGTATGACTGTGGGTGAGTCACTTAAAGTCACAGTGGTCCAAGTAATTGTCTTAAAATAGAAGTTTCAGAAGAGTTTCTAGTCTGCATTAGTTAATTTCAATTTGTATTATAGGAAGTTTCCACATTTGAAATCCTCACTGTGTGGGATGGGAAATTCAAATAATAGGAGAGACATCTTTAGGGGAAGCAAAGCAAATTTATTTTATAAACCTCAGAGATTTGGGTGGCCACCTCCACTAGGAAACTAGTGGAGGGAGGTAAAGTACAAAGGAAATGTAGCACTAGATATACTTTCTATGCAAAGATCCCTGGCCACCTCTATCCCTTCTCACCACTGGCTGGAAGGCAGGCTTACAATCTAGGCACAAAAATACAGAGCCAATCCATACATACTTCCCTTGTTTGGCTACTAATGTGGTGATGATATGGGTAAAGAGAAAGAACGAGGAAGGAGAGGGGGACCTTCCTGGAGCAGAGAACAAACAGCTCACAGGTAGTCCATTATCTCCCTATTTGGTAAAATTCTTGTGCTAGCACCCAGAGAGGGGGAAGGGCACCTACAGCTTCAGGCCCTGACTTTCCAGAAGTTAGCTAAGTCACTATAAGGTTAAATTCCAAGCCTCTCCTACTCCCTCAGACATTCCCCATTCCAGAAATATGAGAAGAGAGTAGCCCCTATATTCTTATCCTGTGAAGTCTTCACAAATTATCCTTCTCACTCATCACCCTTATGGAAGTCTTGACCATCTAAGAAATTCATATGATACCATACTGAACAGAGATATGCAAAGATGAAAAATAATATATTCCATTTCCTACAAGAGATTCTAATAACATAGGGGAGATAGTGATGAGGGTTGGGGTTGAGGGGTGCTTGAGACCCCAAAATACCGACACGCTGGGTCCTGCTGAATGAATTTGACTCAAGCCTTCTCAGCCAAGGAAAAACAGGATTATTAAGGATTTGCCATATTGGGTTGTCTTAAGAAATCTCACCATTTGGGGCAGCTAGGTGGCTCAGTGAGTAGAGCACCGGCCCTGGAGTCAGGAGGACCTGAGTTCAAATCTGGCCTCAGATACTTGACACATGTACTAGCTGTGTGACCTTGGGCAAGTCACTTAACCCCAATTGCCCTGCCACAAAGCAAAAAAAAAAAAACCAAAACCAAAAACAGGCAAACAAACAAAAAAAGAAATCTCACCATTCAATCTAGCTCAGTAGATTGAATCCCAGTGTCTTCATGGAGGCAAGATGAGACTTATATACAGAAAGATTGTGGGAGGGATTGAGGAGTAGTCTTGAGTAGTCTGGGATGACTAGAGAAGGGGTTTAGAGCAGACTGGGGTGAGGTCAGACTCCAGGGTGGGAAATAGCTGAAGGCTACCTGGAGATGACAGACAAGAAGAGAGCTAGGGTAACAGAGCTAGGGTATAGATATTTTGATCAGGATCAAGGGTGGGAAACAGCCAGAAGGCGATCCAGAGGTAGCCAGACAATGGAAGGCTAGGCTAGGCTAGGCTATTTGTCGTGAAAAGCTAGATCGAGTGGGAAGACCCAGGGTGGGGTTCAAGGGGGTTCCCACAGTCTAAACCTCATCAATAGGACATGAGTCCAAGTGAGGATAGTAAGGTAAAATGTAATGGGGCAAAGTGGGAAGTGGAGGGGGTCAGGGTATCCTGAGAACTCATTGCTTTGTGGTGATCATTAAGACAATCTGGTACTGGCTAAGAAACAGTGGTAGACCAGTTGAATAGATTAATAATACACAATAAAACACAATAAACAATAGTAAATGACCATAGTAATCTAGTGTTTGAATAAGCCCTAAGAGCCAAGCCTTTGGGGCAAGAACTTGATATTTAACAAAAATTGCTTGGAAAACTGGAAAGCAGTTTGGCAGAAACTAGGCATAGACCAACATCTCCCACCTTATACCAAGATAAGGTCAAAATGGGTCCATAATTTATACATAAAGGGTGATATCATAAGCAAATTAGGAGAACATGGAATCCCTTATCTGTTAAACCTAGGAACCAGGGAAGAATTTATGAGAAAACAAGAGGTGGAGAGCATTATGGCAAGTGAAATGGATAATTTTGATTACATTAAATTAAAAAAATTGGTTTTGCATAAACAAATCCAATGAAGCCAAGATTAGAAGGAAAATAAAAGTTGAGAGGTGGGGTCGGGTGGATTTTATAGCAAATTTTTCTGATAAAGGCCTCATTTCTCAAATATATAGAGAACTAAGTCAAATCTATAAGATTATGAGTCATTCCCCAGTCAAATTATATGAACAGGCAGGTTTCAGAAGAAGATATCAAAGCTATCTACAATCATGTGAAAAAATTTTCCAAATCATTGTTGATTAGAGAAATGCAAATTAGAACAACTCTGAGGTACCACTTCCCATTTATCAGATTAGCTAATATGATAGGAAAGGAAAATGGCAAATGTTGGAGGTGAGGTGGAAAAATTCGAACACTAATGCCTTGATGGGTGGAGTTGTGAACTGATCCAACCATTCTGGAGAGCAGTATGGAACTATGCCCAAAGGGCTATAAAACTACGCATATCCCTTGACCCAGTAATAATACCACTACCAGATCTACATCCCAAAGAGATCAAAGAAAAAAGAGAATGACCTATGCGCAAAAAAATATTTACAGCAGTCTTTTTGTGGTGGCAAAGAATTGGAAATTGAGGGGATGCACTTCAATTGAGGAATGACTGAAGAAGTTGTGGTACACGATTGTGATGGAATACTGCTGTGCTGTAAGAAACGACGAGCTGGACGCTCTCAGAAAAAACCTGGAAAGACTTATGTGAACTGATGCAAAGTGAAGTGAGCAGAAGCAGGAGAACAGTGTACACAATAACAGCAATATTAGATGATTAAATGTGAATGATTTAGCTGTTCTTAGCAATGCAATGACCCAAGACAATTCTGAAGGACTTAGGATGAAAAATGCTCTCCATCCCCAGAGAAAGAACTGGTAGTCTAAATGCAGATTGAATTTAAAAAAACAAGCACCTTAATTTTCTTGGTTATTTATTTACTCATCCCTCCATGTATGTGTTTGTTTGTTTATCTAGGCCTGTGTTTTCTTTTGCAACATGGCTAATATGAAAATATGTTTTGCATGATTGCACATGTAAAATCAACATAAAATTGTTTGCCTTCTCAAGGAGGGGAGAGGGGAAGGAGAGAGGGAGAGAATTTGGAACTCAAAATTTTAAAAAATTGTTTTTACATGTAATTGGTGAAGGGGAAGGATAATTGTGAAGACTTCACAGAGTAAAAATACAGGGGTTACACTCTTCTCATATTTCTGAAATAGGGAATATCTGAGGGAGTAGGAGAGGCTTAGAATTTAACCTTGCAGTGACTAAGCTAACTTCTAGAAAATCAGGGCCTGAAGCAGTAGGGGCCCTTCTCTCCCCCCTCTCTTGGGACTAAATAAGGAAAGGGTCACTGTGACCTGCACTGAATGAGGCCGAAGGAATTGGCCCCCTCCCCTCTCCTCATTTCTTCTCCTAGACTTTCAGATGCCACCCCGGCAGTTGGGCAGTTCAGTTCTAGTTTTTCCGCACCTAGATTGTAAGCCCGCCTCCTAGCCAATGGTGAGAAAGGATAGAGGTGGGTGGGAATCTTTTCATTAAGAGTATAAATTAGAGCAGTCTTAACCTTTTACCCCACCTCCCCCACTAGGTTTCCCTAGTGGAGGCAATGCCTGAATCTTGCAAGGTTTGTAAAATAAATTTGCTTTGTTTCTCCTAAAGATGTCTCTCCTATTATTTGAAAATTCCATCCCATACATTGGGATATATATATATATACATATATACACACACACACACACATATACACATATATATACATATATATTTATACACACATACATACATATACATATATACGTGTATATATATATATATGTACATATATATACACACACACACATATATATGTGTGCGTGTGTATGTGTGTATATATATCTATAAAGAACTCACTGCTTTGGAAGACAGCTCATCCTGCTTTTGGCTAGTTCTGCCACTGGAGGGCACCAAGGGAAAGTCGGATGGTTGTCACAGATGCATACTTCAATTAGGGATTATACTAGATAAATTCCAAGGACTTCCCAGTGCTAAGATTCTATGATGGTGTAGAGGGAGAAATGAACCCAGGGATATAGAAATCCCAAACCAAAAGAGAAATGAACCCAGGGATGTAGAAATCCCAAACCAAAATTCCCAAGGCAAGGCCACCTGGAATGAATTCGCAGACCCAAGCATTCTTTAAGTCAAGGAGGCAAATATTTATTATGCTTTAAGTAAATAAAGTGGGCAAGAGTTCCTAGGAACCTGCAACCGAACAGGGCTACAGGGAAAGTTTAAGTACAAGATTTAGGGATGAAATCTGTCAATTAGGAGAGTTGGGGTGGGATTAGGGAGTGGCCAAGGTGTGATTAGAGGGTTGGTCAGTTCTTAAAGGAACATGCACTTTTTGTATCTACTGCACAGGTATCTTACCCAGAGTTCACATTGGGGTGTGGTTTTGCCTATGAAATGTCACTAAGTCACCAAAAGTTCACGGCTGACTGGGAATATCCAGGTGGATTCCATCACATGTCTTGTTAGACGAGATTAATGTAGGGGAGTATACATTTGACTATGTCCAGGATACATGTTAGACTCAGTGTATAGTCAGTTATCAGCATCCTGAATCAATCTGTAATTGGGCATAGCTGCTTACTGAGGAAGCAGCAGAGATAATTTTGCGGCACACTGCCCTTTAGCTAGAGAGAAACAGCCTGGGAGAGAATATGTTTGAGAACTAGATGTGTTCTGAAATTGGAATTCTGTCACAGGCACAGGCACCCAAGCAGAGGCTAAGGGGAAATGTGATGTTAGAATTAGGGTCCAAGCACAAGCACCCCATCAGTGGTATGTATGTGGAAAGGGCACTGGAGTTAGAATTAGGGGTTCAGTACTGTCTCTACTACTTATTTATTGTGCAACCTTTAATCTCTCTGTAGCCCAACTACTTTATTTGTGAAATGGAAATTCAAATAATACTTGCATTACCAGACTCATAGGTTGTTGTGAGAATCAGATGAGTTAAGCGTTATCAAACACTTTGTAAACCAAGAAGTGTTATATGATTATTAGTTATTATTAGAGGGTACACAAATTTGATTTAAGACAGTGGTTGGCCCTAGCCAGCCTCTCTGCTCATTTCCTTCAGGCATCCACACACCTGAATAAACAAAAAGGCAAAGGTTACAAGCAGTTTAGATCTTTTCTAAACCATTAAATTATATCGCAAGTAGTGCTCCTAATATCCTATTATTAAAGCATAGTATTGTTTATTAAATCTATTTTATTAAACATAATAAACACTGTCTTTCCTTTACCATCTATAGTCAGTCATTTATAAAGCTATCAAGAGCAGAAGGTATGTATAGATTATCTGACTATTATAGCAAGAATTGGCTTTAAACTGCATAAAACTAGGAGCTAGACTATGAAACTACGACAAAGAAAATTTATCATAACTTAGTACTTAGTTTATTCGGTCAAAATTTATTTTCATGAAAAAGGCTTAAAGTAATAAACAATACATTCTTGTATAGTTCAGATCCTGCTTTAGGGGCTTGAAGGTGGAACAAACTCCTTTAAGGTTTCTATACCCAAAGGAATTGATCAGCAGATCTGGGAAGCCGAGAGAAAGTACAGGATCTCCTCTGGTTACATCGTTTCTATTCCATACTCTGTGATCCTGTCACTTTGGGTGCTTCCTCCAAGATGCAGGTCCCAGCCCACCCATGCCAGCCCACTGGGCCAATCTTCACATAAATTCTCCACTGGGGGCTTTGACTATGACCACCACTTACTCTGTGAAACCAAATCCAGGTCTCGTTAGCATTTCCTTGCTATACTAGGGGAATATTTCTCTCTTTAGTTTTTACCGGAACTGGGACAAAAGTCTAGTGACATTAGGCATAGTCCCCATATAGGAGATGAAATTTTGCTCCCCTCATTACAGAGTTGGGAAGGAGTGGGGAAAGGCATGATACAGGCTATTATTGCTTTTAGCACCTGGCCTTGGTTTTCTATATTTCCTTAGTTATTCTCACCTGCAGATGATTATCTGCAGGAAGTTGTTCCTGGTCCTTCCTCATGCTCTTAGTGCCTTTCCCCTGAGATTATCTCCGATTTATCCTGTAAGTATTTTTAGTTTATACATAGTTGTTTGTATACTATCTACCTTATCGGCCTGTAAGGCAGCACAGTGATCCGGAGTCAGGAAAACTTGAGTTGAAATCTAGGTTGAGACACCGTGTGATCCTGGATGAGTCACTTAACCTCTTGTCTTTGTTTCCTCAACTGTAAAACAGGGATAACAACAGCACCTACCTCCCGGGGTTATTATGAGGATCAAATGAGAATAATTGTAAAATGCTTAGCACAGTGCCTGGCACATAGTCAGTGCTTAATGAATGTTTATTCCCTTCCCCTTTCCCTCTCGCAGTAGTGAATATGATAAGTATCTTTAGGGAAGCCATCCTTGGTCCTCCCTAATGCTAGTGCCGTTTTCCTGAGATTATCTCAACCTGTCCTGTATATATATAATTGTCTGCATGTTGTTTCCCCCATTAGACTGTGAGCTCTTTGAGAGCAGGGACCCAGTTGGGTTTTTTTGTTTTTATTTTTAAATTTCTCTGCATCCCCAGAGCTTAGCCCAATTCCTGACACATCGTAGGGGCTTAAAAAATGCTCGTTGATTGCCCAGTGGCATGTTAGAAGCAGTGGATATTAAAGAAAAGGAGTGTCTTGTGTTCTTCCAAATCATAGATTTTCATAATACTTTGCCTGTGGTTTCCGGCAGATAGAGTGTGTGGAATTTGGAGAAATACCTCATGATCTCTCCAATGCTTTGGTATTTTCTAATACTTCTCTACAACGTCTGCAAGAAAGAATCATACAGCTACAAGAAGAGAATGCAGAACAGCAAGAACTCAACAAAAAATCCCGGGAACGGCGCAAAAAGCTTGTTTTTGAAAAGAGAGAGATGGCCAAAAAGATCAAAAGTGAGTAACTTAGTCCTTGCTTTAATCAAGAAACAATCGGTAATTTGGGGGATAAAAGTGAAGACCTGGAAGTGATTCTCACTGATTCTGTCCCATCCCCAATAAATACAAGGGGCACTGAAGATGAAGATGACTTGTCTTTCAGTTGTGTCTGACTCTTTGTTCGGGGTTTTCTTGGCAAAAATATTGGACTGGTTTGCTATTCCCTTTTCCAGCTCATTTGACGGATGAGGAAACTGAGGCAAACAAGGTAAAGTGACTTGCCCAGAGTCACACAGTTAGTAAGTGTCTGAAGTCAGATTTGAACTCAGGAAGATGAGTTTTCCTGGCTTCAGGCTCGGTTCTCTATGCACTGTGGCACCACCTGACTGCCCTTCTAACTCTACTGCTCAGCATTTCTCCTCTTTGTTTCCTTCAATGATTCCTCTTCTTCCACTAACTTGTGTCCAAGGGCACAGCTTTTGCCAGCTTGGTTAAGTGATGAGGGGGAAGGGTTCACTCAGCCTGGCACCATGTCAAGATGTCAGAGCAAAGAAAGGCCCTGGAACTCATCAGAGGCATGTTTCCTGATCCCAGGCAGAGCTCCATGATTTTAAATTTGTGCTCCAGCACCTAGCTCCGTCTAAGCAACCTTTGGCCCCTTGGATTCTAAAATTTCTGAGAAACTTTGGTTCCTGACCCAGGCTACCTTTCCCTTTATACTCGCTTTTATCCTCATTTGGACTGAGGTTTTCTGTTCCTCTCAGGCTCAGTAAAGTGTCCTAATAACTTGCTCTGCCAGGCCCTATTATCCAGTGGCCAATAATCAAACTCTGGGGTCAGCCCTATCACAGCCTCTCTGTAATGATTGTGTTGCTCCAGTAGAGGCCGCCAGAGACCTCTGAGTAACTGATGATTAGCATGGACCTCATTTGGCCCTTTGCTGTTATCTTTGACTTCTCACTCCCCCTCACCCCACGTGTTGTCAAATTTTGTCATTTCTGCCTTCACAATATCCCTCCTAAACCTCTCCTTCTCTCTACTCCCACAACCACCACCCCAGCCTAGCCCTAACCACCTCTTATTTAGACCGAAATAGCCTTAGGCAGTGGTTGGCAGCTAGGGGCCTCAGTGGATAGAGCGCTAGGCCTAGAGTCATCTTCCTGAGTTCAAATCTGGTCTCAGACACTTACTAGTTGTGTGACTCTGGGCAAGTCACTTCACCCTGTTTGCCTCAGGCTCCTCATATGTAAAAATGAGCTGGAGAAGGGAATGGCAAATCACTCCAGCATCTTTGCCAAGAAAACCCCAAATGGGATAATGAAGAATTGGCCATGACTGAACAACATATATCATGTACTGGCTGCAAAAGTACTTTGTAGGAATGTTCTATACATGTGATGGGGTTTTCTTAGCACTCTGTTGTATGTGGTACGGTATAATTTACAAGCATTGGAAGGGGTAGAAGGAAATGAAATCTTTTTCAAGAGAAACCATGTTTTCATGAATATCAGAACATGGAAGAGTATGATAGAAAGAGATCTGGGGGGAAGGGAGCTTCTTAATGAAAGAGCAGAGATGCCACAGGCTCAGCAGAGGAAGGGAGGGCCTGGGGAGGGGTCTAGCAGGGCTGGATAGAGATGAAAGTGGGGGATGAAGTAGCATCTTGGCAGATGACAACTCTGAATCACGGGGATTAGAAGAGCAGGAGGTAGGAATTTGCCAGCCATAGGAAGAGGAAAACACCAAATATGGAAAAGTTTATAGATTATATTGTTCCCAAGGTTCCAGCACCACACCTCATTCCCAAACTCCTATTCATTTATTTGCCCCAAATATTTTATGTTTATTTTGTATATAGAGGCAGCATTGAAAGACAGCTTTGAAGCCAGGAATGCTAAGGTGGTTGTTGTTTTTTAGTCATTCAGGCATATCTGAATCTTCATGACCCTGTGGACCGTAGCATGCCAATGCTGTCCATGGGGTTTCCATGGCAAAGACACTGGAGTACTCTGCCATTTCCTTCCCCAGCGCATTAAGGCAAACAGAGGTTAAATGACTTGCCCAGGGTCACGCGCCTAGTTAGTGTTTAGATTTGAATTCAGATCTTCCAGATTCCAGGCCTAGTGCTCAGTGAATGGAGCTTCAACCAAGATTTTGAAAGTATTTAAAGGACCATGTTTCCCATGATTCTCTGGGCATTATGGATGGGCCAGCTGGAGTTCACGGGACCTAAATCCTGTGAGATGTGTGCCTGGGTGTAGAGTTAAAGCTTCGCAAATTATACACAAATTCCTAGGGCAGCTAAGTGGCACATTGGATAGAGTTCCAGGCCTGAAGTCAGGAAGACTCATCTTGAGTTTAAAATCAGGCTTCAGGTACTTACTACCTGTTTGACCCTGGGCAAATCATCCAACCCTATTTGTCTCAATTTCCTCATCTGTAAAATGAGCCGGAAAAGGAAAGCGACAAACCACTCCAGTATCTCTCTCAAGAAAACCCCAGAGTGGGGTCATGGAGTCAGACACAAACTGAAAAACACCTGAACCACAGCACAAAATCCTGATGGAATACAGGGTGAAGAAGTGGGCAGAGTCAGGGAGGGTACCATGGAGAAGAGGAGGAGGGAAGCTGCGACCACGATTTTGAAAGGAAGTAAAGGACAGATGCTAAAGAAGACCATAGAAGGCATCTAAAACAAGGCCAGTGGCACGTGACAAGGAACCGTGTTGGTGTGGAGACTCTGCGTAGCCGTTGAGGAGCCCCCGGCTTTAAAAACCCAAATATTAGTGCTTTTCTTTCCAGTAACTATGTATGTATAGTTTTGGTCAGACAGCTAGAAGCCTGTCTGTTGATTTATGTTATTTGCCCTGTTTATATAATAAACTGTGGCTAGGACAGGTAAAGTAATCTTCCCACATTAGTAAGTGTCTAAAATAGGATCCAAATTCAGTGCTCCATCCACTGTGTCATCTGGCTGTTTGTCTGTAGCCACATTTGTTATGATGGCTGAAGACTAAACTGGTCACACAAAATATTTTTGCCATCTCCTAATAAAAGGTTCTCTCTTGATCATTTATTCATGAGTAACGTGATGTGAAATGGGAAGATGAGAATGACCGGCTTGCCATGATTGTCTTCTTTCAGCAATGAAAGAGATGGTTACTCAGCTGATGATTGACAAGTTTGGGAAAGAGATAGACCTGGAAGCCCTTCAAACACTCTCCATTAATAAAAAACTGGAAGAACTGAGGATCAAGAAAATAAAGAAAGAGTTGTCCAATGCAAAGGAGATAAGGAGCTGGGAGGTAAGTGTGCCACTGCTCATGCCCTACCTATCATCTTTAATTAAATAACTCCTGTTGACTTTTCCTTAATATTTGCATTTTATCACAAGAAGGAAATTATAGGAGCATCTGGGTCCTAGTGTTAGCACTGTAAGGGAGGCAGCTTAGATGATGTAGTGGATAGAACACTGGGCCTGGAGTCAGAAAGACCTGAATTAAAATACAGCTTCAGATACTGCCTAGATGTGTGACACTGGACAAGTCACTTAACCTGTTAGCCTTAGTTTCCTCATTCGTAAAAGGAGGATGATGATAGCACCTACCCTTCCAGGGTTGTTAAGAGGCTCAAATGAGATGATATTTGTGAAGTGCTTAGCACAGTGCCAGGCACATGGTAGGCATTTTATGAATGCTAGCTATTAGCAATTATTAGCTATCTGTGGAGACAGCAAGGCAGCAACCATGTACCAGTTCTTCTGCCAAAACCACCTGTCCGCAGGAATAGGGCTTTCATTGAAAGTGCTTGAGATAGCCCTCATATACCTGTGAATAATATTAATAGTTCGGAGGATAATGAGACAGGTAAGACCACATCCCCATGGGGCTCAGTTACTCCTGGATGTCTTCCCTGACATACTTCTGTGTATCTGCTACTTTGTGTCCCCGGTGTGTTTTCTGGGAGGAGTCTTAAGGGCTAGATTGTGCCATTGAGCTATCTGAGGACAGAGGCACAGAAGATACCAAAAGGATTGGTGTTAATGAGACTGTGTCACTGTTGAGTCAACAACATCTGCATCCTTAATAGGGACTACTGTACCACTCTTCCATTTAAGAGTGTGTCAGTGTCAATGGTTTAGCGCTCTGATTGAAGCTTGGGGACCCTAACATTTTATTCTACCACCATCCTCAAGATTCCTCATTTTTGTTTCTCTCCTCTTTTTAATAAAGAGCAAAGGCAATAAATCAAGGACAAATTTGATTGGAATCTAGATACATACCTAAAATTTCCCACTTCCTTCAGTAATTCATCTTGTCTCTGAAAAGTAGAAATAGTGCAACATGAGAAATAAAATAGTGAGATTTCCAAGCTTTCACAGAATCATAGAATCTTAGGGCATAAAAATCTCCCTTATAGAATCTCTAACACACCAGTAAAACTTCGGTTCAAGACTTTCTAGTGTTAGAAAGTTTTTTGGTTTTTTGTTTCTTTTTTTAAAGATTTGCCCATTCCACTGTTGCATAGCTTTGATTTTTCCCTAATAGTGGCTGAGCTGGAATTTGCCTTTCTGTAACCAACTGGTTCTGGCTCTGCCCTCTTCTACATGAAAAGTGGCTGAGGACTCCTCTCACAGGAATAGAGGGACATAGGAGGAAGAGCTAGAAAGGGCCTTCTAGGCCATGTGGTCTGACTCCCTCACTTACAGATAACCTCGAGCAGATGCAAGGTGGGATGGCCAAAGTCTCACACCGTCAGGAGCTAGTTGATGCAGGATTTGAATCTGTATCCTCTTGAACTCTGACTTGGGAAGCAGCACAGTCCAGTGGAAAGTGTATTGGATTTAGCATCAGAGGACATAGAGGTTGGTTTTAAACCAGTATCTTTCTAATTTCAAGTCCAGTGCTTTATTCACTGCCCTACCCAGCTGCCTCAGACACTAGCAGAGTGATCCTGGGCAAGTCATTTAATCATTCAAATCTAGGAGTCTGGATTGGTTGGGGCGAGGTTGGGGAGGAGAAGGGAGGGAGGAGGGGTTTTAAGTGGAAAACTCCTATGGAGATGAGATGGGCAGGCTAATGGCAACATCAGTGTGAGAGGCAACAAGAAAAATTACGGAGTCCCAGATTTACTCTTTCTGAAATTTTGTTGTAGAATTCTGAACAGATGTGTTAGATAAGGAAGAAAGTCAGCGTAAATGGTCTAGTCTGTTAGCCCAATCCCATCTGAAAAGAATGTGTAATCTATTTCAGAAAACAAGTCCAGTGGTCAGGATGTTTTAGCTCAGCATTGCCAAGGAGCAGGATGGCACTTCTCTAGGCTGAACATTCCTTGTTCCCTTGACCATTCTTCATATGACACAATTTTTGTGCCTCTCATTGTCCTGGTCACCTTCCTTTGGGCACACTCTTGTTTGTCAATGTCTTTTGAGTTGTGGTGCCCAGTACATTCCAGAAGTGGTCTTTGTGGCTGTTGGTCATTCTGAGTAAGACAGAAAGGAAATCATTTGCAAGTGATTGAAAAGGACTCCCTGCCTCCAAGTCATAAAAGATGGCCCCAGCCAATTTGTGGTAATCTCTTAGGTGCCAAAAATAAAACAAATGAACTCAAGAAATAAGAATTAATGAATAATGGGGTCCCACTGGAAGCTCTCACAAATTCAGATGGGAGACCCAAAACTCAGTAGAGATGAATCAGTCAGTGGTCTGGTTGTTCAGATAGAAATAGATATGGCAAACACAAAACCCCCTATTTCTGTCGTTCAATAGATTTACACATTCATTGTGTTTGGGAATGATTAAACCATGAATAAATGAATAGCTGAGACCTTATGAGCTTCCCTCCTCAGTGATGTGGGGCTTTAAGAGTCACGTTTTGAAGCCCATCAAACCCTTTAGAATCTTCTAAGAAATGGAGAACCAGGCTCACTCATGTGCCGGTGGGACATTTCAGACCCAACAAACAGTTAGGATGGTGCATTCATTTAGGGCTTTAAGGTTTGCAAAGTGGTTTACAAATATTTTCCCATTTTATCCTCACAACAACTCTAGAAAAGCAGCTACTATTGTTATCCCCATTTCACAGATGGGAAAACTGGTAAAATTGAGATCTAGTGAAGTTTGTCTTTGGACTCTTCTCACTTGATCAGGTACTACCTGTGCTATCCCTTGTCCTCTTCTATTTTGTGAATCCTTGCACTCAGCTTCTATTAAATCGTTCTCTCAAAAGTCACCAGTGATTTCTTAATTATCAAATCTAAAGGTCTTTTTTTCAATCTCCATCCTTCTGACCCTCACTGCTAATCACCTTCTTTTCCTCAATAGTCTCTTCTCTGTAGGTTTTCATGTTTCTCTCTCTTTGTTCTTTTCCCACCTTTCTAACTACTCTGTAGTCGTGTTTGCTGGATTTTCATCCTGCCTACTAACCATAGGTGTTCTGTCCTGTGCAGCTAGGTGGTGCAGTGAGTAGAGCACTGGCCCTGGAGTCAGGAGGACCTGAGTTCAAATCCGGCCTCAGACACTTGACATACTTACTAGCTGTGTGACCTTGGGCAAGTTACTTAACCCCAATTGCCCTGCCTTCCCCCCTCCAAAAAAAAATTGGCAACAGTAGAAGGTTTCTGAATGTGCAATAACCAAAAATTAATTAAAAATCACACTTGTAATAAATTTTAGGTGTTTCTGGCAGCTCTTGCCTGTGTTGCATCACACGACTTCACTTCAGCCTTGGTTTTGTACACAAAGCACGTGCACTTTGCACTGCACGTGCCATCACGCCACACAACGCCAATGAACACTGCTGAAAGGCAAAAAGGGGTCGAGAGTGGAAAAAGTTTAAGAAGCCTCGACCTACTCTATATTGAGCTCTTAGTAAATGCTTGTTGATTGACCATTAGGCTGAAAGAGATACAAAGATTAAATAAGATAAGGACCTTTCCCTCACGAAACATATCATCACTAGTAGTAATAGCGGCAAGGGAGAGAGAGGATTTGGGAGGTGATAGAAATTAAGATGGAAAATAGTTTTCTTGATTTTCTTTTAATAATGAGGGGCTTCATGGGTATCTTCATGATGTCAAGAAAACATGAAGGGGTTGTCCCCACCCTGCCCCCCATAGCACTGTGGATCCACTGTGGCAAACACAAGGGAGGACAATGATAAGAGTTGCCCTGGATGGGCAGGCATGTGGTGATTGCAATTTGCGTTGTTGGAGGGAATTGTCAAATCAGTAAGTTCAAAGATCCATTGGAATAATGAAAGGTTGTATATGTGTGTGTGTATGTATGCATATATATGTATTATAGATGTGTGTCTATATAATATATAAAGAATATATGTATGTGTATGTTTATATATGCGTGTGTGTATATATGTACATATACACACATATACATACACACACACACACACACACACACACACACACAAAGGAAGAACATTTTCAAATAAACAAATGTTTTCTCTCTGATGCCTTTTATTCTTTATTTTTTTTTTTTTGGATGTACTGCTATGTACTAGGTGCCCATATACACCTGACACAAATACACATATTGCCTTCTAGAATCTTACATTATAAAGCAGTGAGGTGGCACAGTGGACAGAATGCTGAACCTGAAGTCAGGAAGACCTGAGTTCAAATCCAGCTTCAGACACTTCCTAGCTGTGTGACCCTGGGCAAGTCACTTAATCTCAACTGTAAAATGGGGTTGTTGTGAGGATCAAATGAGATGATAATTGTAAAGCTCTTAGCACAGCGTCTGGCATGTAGTAGGTGCCGTATCAAATGTTAGTGATAATGATGGCAGTGTGATATATCACACATATGTGATTATCTGTCATACGTATTATGAGGCAGCTGGCTAGTGCAATGAATGGAGCACTGGAACTGGAGTCAAGGGGGCCTGAGTTCAAACCCTGCTCTAGACACTTCCTGGCCATGTGACCCTAGGCGAGTCACTTAACTCCTCCGTGACTCAGTTTCCACATCTATACAACGAGGATGATAATAGCATCTACCTTCCAGGGTAGGGATAAAAAGAGGTAATATTTGTAAAGTGTTTCGCAGACCTGCAAGCACTATTTAAATGCTAGCTACTGTTCTTAGGTCTCATTATTATTATTAGTATTAATTTTGCTACACTGTGAATAGATTTGAGATGGGCCTATAGAATTTTAGAACTGGAACCAGTCCAACCCCTCATTTTATGGAAGGGAAAGCTAAGGTTGAAAAGAGACGAAATGGTTAAGCCTGAGTTCACACACTCAGTTAGGAACAAAACCAGAATTGGACCCTAGCACCCCTGACATGTAGCTGAGTATTCTTTTTATTCCATCATAGAAAACCCAGGCTTTATGTGATGTGTTCCACAGTTAAAAACATCATTTTCTTTTTCATATAAGTAAATTACTAATTCACTTAGGTTCCCACTCAGGTAATATTGATAATTTTTATATTCTCATGCTCACATTTCTCATAGATTTAGAACAGGAAGGAACCTTAGAAACAGTCTAGTTCATGGGTGGGGAACCTTCAGCCTCGAGGCCACATGTAGCCTTCTAGGTCCTTGGGTGCGGCCTTTTGACTGAGTCCCAAATTTTACAGAACAAATCCTTTTATTAAGGGGATTTATCCTTTAAAGTTTGGATTCAGTCAAAGGGCTGCACTTGAGGACCACATTGGCCTCGAGGCCGCAGGGTCCTCACTCCTGGTCTGGTTCAACTCCCTCGTTTTAGAGATGGGGTCTGCTTAGCTGAGCTCCAAAGAATTCGAGTGACTTGCTCAGTTACACAAATTGTCTGTGATAGAGGCAAGATCCGAACTCAGGTCTGAAGCCAATATTCTTTCCTTGCTGCTTCTCTGAGGCTATTTAAATATATGTACATATGTGCATACATCTGCATATACATGTATACATCCGCAGCATGCCCGTGTGTATTCTGTTGTGTTGGTTATCAAAATGGGCTCCTTAGCACTTAGTTCAACAAGTGCCCTTGAAGAATTTGGCCTTTGTTTCCTTTGATTAATTCAGTGTCTTTGATTGAGTCTTACTAGGTGCTAAGCCCCAGGCCCAAACCCCTATTAGGTGTAAAACCTTAGTGGGTGTGGATTGGCAACTAAGGTGGTGCCCAAGGTGGGGCTAACTCCAGGGAGGGCCTAGTTTACATGTCTGGGACAGCAGAAGCTTTTAGACCACTGTGGGTTTAAGTCTGCCTCTTTGTGACGATGCTAGGTCACGTGGGTGAGTCGCATGTGTGACTTACCCCCTGACGCTGAAAAAGATATAAAAACTAGGGGTTGGCTGTTTGTTCCTTGGAGCTCTTTGCCGCAGCAGTGGTGGCGCATGACTCTGGGCCAGCCCTTATTCTGAGCTCCTGGGCTGAACCTAGATGTTGGTAATTATGAATCTGTATTGGGTCTGTCTGTTGATGTTTGTACATTGTTTGTAATTTGCTCTGAAGTTCAGGGTGCTGGCTTTTTCCCCTGAACTAAGTGAATGCTGTCTGTATACTGGATTAAAGTAAGCTTGCCAACCCCTTAACCTTGCTTTCCTTATTAAGGCAGATCAAAAGAACCTGTGCTTTCCCAGAGTGCCAGCAGCTTTCTGGGTGCTGGCTGTGGGTGGATCTTACACCCCCACAGAAGCTGCTAGCCGGATTGTGGAAACAGCTGTCTCACCTCTGTTTCTGTTCCTGAGCACACTTACCTTCTGACCATTCCTAAAACCAAACCATACGACATGAGTTAGTTATTGTTTAGTCGTTTTCAGTCATGTCTGACTCTTCGTGACTCCATCTTCTTTGCAAAGATCCTGGGCGGGTTTGCCATTTCCTTCTCCAGCTCATTTTAAAGATGAAGAAACTGAAGCAAACAGGGGTAAGTGACTTGCCCAGGGTCACACAGCTGGGAAGTGTCTGAGGCCAGATCTGAACACAGGTCTTTCTGAGTCCAGGTCTGGTGCTCTATGCACTGTGCCATCTAGCTGCCCCTGACAGGAGAGTACTCCTTATTAATTTTCCTAGGTGCAATAGCCCCTTCTATTCACCTTGCGGTTTTTGCACTTCACATCTGATTACATCTTCTGCTCTCTCCAGCTCTTTTCTACTTACTTTCCTACTGGTCTTCTTGATATTCCAGGAGAAGATTTCTCGGTTGCGATGGGACCTGATGATGAAGACAAAGGAACGCACGAAGAAACTCCAGCAAATGAATGAGTTATGTGTTGAAAAGCAGCAGCTCGAAGGCCGTTTGAATACACTACAATCTCAGCAGGTACGCTTCTGCCCTGGTCTTGCTTGGCATTGTGTTGGCATCTGTGAGGAGAATCAAATGGGGCTGATGAGTCTGTTGGTGACTGTCAAATGCAGGTACATTCTTCCTTCTCTTTGATATTCTCTCTTCCTTGAGTTTTTGATCATACTACTGCTTTCCATGGATGTTTTCCAATGCTCTGTCTTGGGCACTCTTTTTTCTCTATACCTTCTCTCTCAGTGAACTCAGAATCTCCATAGATCCAAGGATCACCTCTAGGCATATGAATCTAAGATCTATAGATCTATCCATAATCTCTCACTTAAACTCCCGTGCAAAATTACCAACTGCCTATTAGACTTCTCCAACTGGATATCTCATAAAGAGCTCCAACTTATTAAGTCCAAAATGGAACTCATTATCCTTCCCTCCAAAACCAGCCTTCTTCCTAACTTTGCTATTTCTGTCCATGGCACCACCATCCTTCCTGTCATGGAGGTGACCAGGTCTATATTATACATGTAGTTTATCTCTAGTAGGAGGAGCTGGGACTATTGGGATTTTTTTTCTTTTATTCCTTAGCATCTAACACAGTATCTTATATGACACAAAGTAGGCAATTAATAAATGTTTGTTGGGTGACTGCATTCTGCTGTAAGAAGTTGGCAACTTGGGTGTCATGACTGTGAATTGTTGAAAATTGAAGACCACCTGTTTAAGACAAGGTCCCTGTCTTCAGGGAGTTTACAGTCTATTTGGAGGTGGGGAACAATACATAAATATGTTGAGTCAAATAGCAATACAAGAGCTCCTTGAGAGCAAAGACTGGTTTTTTTTGCCTTTCTTTGTATCCCCAGGGCTTAGCACAATGCCTCACACATAGTAAGGGTTTACTAAATGCTTGCTGACTGACAGTTCACTCTCGCAATATAAGAAGATTGATTAACTGCAAATGAGGAAGTAGAGATCATCATGGCTGGCTTGAATGATCTGGGAGCCTTTGCGGAAGAGGAATAATTCAAGTTGGAACTTAGAGGATGAGAATTTGGATGGGGGGAGGGAAGGAGCAAGTGCTTTTAGGGAAGTGGCAATGGGTAAGGTAAAGGTGAACTGGCAGGTGAAAAAAAAACCCACTGTAGTACCAGTTATGTTAAGTGACAAGTATGAGGACAGCTTGTGGGGAGGCTTACAGTTTAGACTTTTGTCTTCTAGGCAGTAGGGAGCTAATGAAAAGGTGGGTCATGCTAAACAAGCAGTATTTTAGAAGGATTAGCCTCTAGTTCGGTACCTTGGATGGAGTGGAAGCTCAGTAAATATTTATTGGCTGAAGGTAATTAGTCTGGGAAGTTGGTAGGATAGATTAGAAAGGTGGCTTTCCCTGAAGACAAGATGAGCTCAGAGGCTACTACAATAGCTGATGTGTCCAGTGAAAAGGACTAGAAGGAGATGTTTACGGTTGAACTGAAATGGCCATACTTTCTCTGATAAATGAAACCTAAAGTCCTTTTCTTTCTGTGAAGAAAAATGTCAGATTAAGGATCAGATTTCAAATGGAGGATCATTAGGACGCTGTGACTGTCCTATGGTGGGAGAGTGGGGTTGGGATAGTGCCAGAGGTGGTGATCTAAGAGGAATCCAAAGTGACTCCAAGGTGTCAGGCTGGGGGAGTACCATTGTCAGATATTAGAGAGTGGGGAAAGTATCATTGTTGAGAAAGAGGGCCATCAGGGCAAATCAACAAGCATTTTTAAAGTGCTTATTATTTGCCAAGCACTCTGCTAAGGATTAAAAAAAAATCCCTGTTTTCAAGGGGCTTATATTCTTTTGGGGAAGACAAAAGGTAAATAAGTAGGTACATACAAGAAACAGACAGCATACACGGAAGGAAATCTCAGGAAGGAAAGTCACTGGCAGCTGAGTGTGCAGGTGGGGTGAGGATTGGAAAGAGCCTCCTGCAGAATATGAGATTTGAGCTTAGACTTAAAGAAGGCAGGGAAATTGAGAGGAAGAGAATCCTAGGTGTGGGGGAAAGCCAGTAGAGTATTAAGAGAGTACACCCCAAATTTTAGTGACCTGGGTACATGATTTTTAAAAAGTTTGGAACATCCCTCATCTCGATAATTATCCAAAATTTCCGCCTCGGGACATTGTGTTATTGTCACTTTTTATATACACAATATCTCTTCGTTTGCCTTTGTGTTTATGTGACTCCTTAACTAGGGATGATATTGTTGTTGAGTCAGTTGTATCCGATTCTTTGTGACCCCATTTGGGTTTTGTTTTTTTTTGGGAAGCATACTGAAGTGGTTAGCCATTTTCT
Organism: Trichosurus vulpecula; assembly: GCF_011100635.1. Lineage (NCBI taxonomy): Eukaryota > Metazoa > Chordata > Mammalia > Diprotodontia > Phalangeridae > Trichosurus > Trichosurus vulpecula. The sequence continues at coordinate 346,949,929 of NC_050574.1, forward strand.
TCTCCAGCTCATTTTACAAATGAGAAACTGAGGCCCAGAGGGTTAAGTGACTCCTCCAGAGCCATATAGCTAGTAAGTGTGGATTTGAATTCATGAAGATGAGCTTTCCCTGATTCCAAGCCCAGTACTCTATCTACCGCTCCACCTAGCAGCCCCCCTGTATTATGCACTGAGGCACAAATTTCACCAAAGACATAGCGACATCAGAAAGAATTAAAGTAGCTGGCAAAGAGAACCTTCTAGATAGGCTTATGAAGGTGTTAAAACTTGCCTTTGGTATTTTCCTATGACTCTTTTTGCAGCCCCACTTCCTGTCCCAATAGCTCCTTCTGTCCAACTCCATAGATATGTTATGTCCTTATATATGCCTCTGGCTGTCACTAGAGTCTCCCATATGTGGTGACCCACTTAAGACTACCTTGGACAGTGCCCCAAGCTCCAAAATGACCACTGCAGTGTATCTCCACTCCCCCCCTCCCCCGTGCCCAATTCTCATAGGGCAGGTGATTCTGGTTTGAGGTTGGAATAAAACAGCTTATTAAGTTAATTTGCACCAATGTGTGAGTGGTTGAGAGCTAGCTTAATTTATTAAGTCTTACATGTAAACATTTACATTTTGAAAGTGTGGCTAACTAATCTGAAGGAAGGTCTCTCATTCAACAACACCACCACCACCAGCTAGTATTTATATTGCACTTTAAGGTTTACAAAGCACCTTAAAGATAATACTTTATCCTTACAACAACGCTGGGAGGAGATAGATGCTGTTATTATCCCAAGGCGGACATAAGCTCATACAACTAATAAGTGTTTGAGGCCACATTTTGAACTCAGGCATTCCTGACTCCTAGAGGTCCATTGCTTTATCCATTCTACTGCACGGCTGCGTGGTAGTTTCAAGAGATTTTTCCTGTAGACCCCTCAATTTGAGAGAGCAATTGACCACCAACTCTGCCTCTATTTCTCTGTCAGGCAGGCTCTTCTGTCAGGTGGTAGAAAGAAGAAACATTTTCATTTTCCAAATGAGAATAAATCAGACGCTCAAAGCAAAAATGTTGGAGGGGTTTTCATTTATTTTTTCTTTTCCCAACAGGGTAATGCGTTCCAGGGCCCTCGGAAAGCAGACGTTGTGGCCAGGGAGAAGGTCACTGAGCTGATCCAGATCCAGGCTGAAAAGATCCTAGCGCTGAAGGAAGAAATTGCTATCTTGCGCAGGAAAGGCGGTCTTATCCTCCCACCAATTAATAGTGCCCGCTAAATGCTAATGCACCCTATTAGTTGCTGTTTTCCTATCTATCCTGTCCGATTTTTGTCTCACACATCACTAAAATTTGCTTTTCTCCCACCTGATGATATCTGCAGGGGAAAATGTACACACACACACACACACACACACACACACACACACACACACACACACAAACGTACACACACACACACCCCTCTGCATAAAAGGGGGTCAGGCTTGTTTGTTCAGCTTAATCACATACTATCTGTAAGCAAGTCCTTGAAAGAGTTAGTGGCTTGGGTTCCAGCTTGAGAGTCTCCCACACAGATTGAGCAGCTAAATAGGTCATTCTGGGGAAAAGCCCCCAAACGACGGACCTTTAAAAGTTAAATAAGCCAAGAGGAATGGCAATGTCTGCTCCCTCTCCCTGATCTCATCCCAGAAGATAGATGTGAACATTTCATAAATAGGGCTTTCTGATTCTTCACATGTTCAGAAAAGAAGCTTTAAGAAACACTTGGAAAAGATGTGGACTCATTGTCCTGAAGGGTTTTATAAATGACCAAACTGAAGGTTAGAGAGAAGACTAAACATTTATTTAGAAGTTACAGTGTTTGTTTTTACAGAGCTATGCTGCCACAGATTATTGAATCTGGAAGGTTTGTTAATGCTTATAAAGTACTGTACACATTTTAGTCTGTTCTCCTGGTCATACCATGAAAAAATCACTTCCTGTTGTACCAAATTCAGCCGATCTGTTGAGTTGGGTTTTCTTTTTCCCCCAGTATGTGCTGCGATCAACCGTGTTCAGCTCTCATGAAGGATGTGCCTAAGATGTGTTTTCCTTTCCTTCTCTCCTAATGGGCTCTCAGCACCATCCCAGGCAGTTGCGGAAGTTGGAAATAAAAGGTTACTTCTGTACCCAGTCCGTATGTGTCAGATGACAATCTCTCCTGCTTGTTGTTTCTCAAACTGTGGCTTTATATTTTCAACCTGGTACACCTCACTGGATGGGATTCCATACGTCTCCCCAGTATGTTAAGGAACATATACATTTATTTACAAGTGCATAAATATATAAATATGGCTGTAATAGAAAAATAAATACCCATTTTTCTCTGTCTCTTTTTAAAACAATATAGTCTTTTCAGGGAAGTGGCTTCAGCCTAAATTGTGGGAGGTGGAGTCTCAAAAGACACATGTATTGGTGGACTGGGTGAGAGTCTCTTTCCAGGGTCCTGTCCTAAATAGGTGCCTGGGGGGTGGTGAGGACACCATTCTCTTCCTCTCACTTGCAAAGAGTGAGGGCTATCCACATCTTCCACTGGTACAAGGCCCAGGCAGCAAGGTGGCCCTAGGGTGAGAGAAGGATGGAAAATTAAAGTCCAGGCATCAAAAAGAATCAAAGTGTAGCCTGATAAATTATCCCACCCGTTAGTAATAGGAGACAATCTGGCCCTGAAAGGTCAGATTTGCCTGTAACATAAATCTTAAACATCTTCCCAGATGATCTACCCCCTTCAGCTGTCTCACACATGTAGAGAAAGGGCCATTACTTTCTGGGCCATACCTAAGTATTTCTATGGCAGGACTATATTCCTGAATCCCAGGGGCAAAGGCTTTTTTTAAAAAAACAATTTGGAAGAAACCCTAAAAACATTTTGAAAGCTTCTAGCCCCAGAAAGCTCTTTCTCTCCCATGCTGTCCACATCTCCATGATTATTCCATTTTACATTCATACCTCCAGGCCAAAGGGATCTTATCTTAAGCCAACTCCAGATAATCTCCCAAAAAGTTCCAGAGGACTCGTGATGGACAATTACCCATCTCTTGACTGAGAGGTGATGGACTTAAGACGCAGAACTAGACATACATTTTTGGACATGGCCAATGTAAAAATTTGTTTTGCTTGACTATGCCTATTTGTTGAAATGTTTTTTTCCCCAATGGGAAGGGATAAGGAGGGAGAGAAAATAAGTGCTTGTTAACAGAAAAATAAAGTAAAATTTAAAAAATAATCTCCAAGCTGGTAAGGCCCACATCCTACACATTGCCCAGAAAGCATGCTATGTTGTCCAATAAGATAGTGACTGGCAATATTCCCCACGGCCCCAACTTCTACCAATTCCTATGGAAGACTGGCCCAAAGAAAACAGAAATAGGAATGGCTTTAAATAACTTGGAGAAAAGGCAGCACTAAGTGTTATTAGTATGTTATTTGTAAGACTTTGGCTCCTGTTTCACTGATTAATGTAAACCTTATTCCTTAATTAAGAAACAAGACACAACAGGGCAATGTATTTCTGGGTGATTACAGGCTGCCTCATGTGAGAAAAGGCAACACGAATTTGATAATGACCCTGAAACTCACAGTCCAGCACAGCTTACTACTTTGCTGTCATGGAACATTTCTATTCTTACTGGCCAGCATGGCCCAATGCCTGCAATATTGCAAAATGATCTACCTGGAACTCTCCCTCTGCAGATCATGCCAGGGCTATCGCCATCAAAGAAACATGCCAGAGTCTTCCTCTTAGTCTAAAAGCTCTGGGGAATGCCCCACCATATCCTGGCTTTTAAGGATAGACCCTTACTCTGCCACGGACCTGGATGAAATGGAGAGTCCCACAGTCCTTCCCGCCGAGGGCTTTCAGATGCATTCCTTATCCCTGACTGGCGGATGGCAGCAGGTTGTTCTTGAAGATGGCAGCAATCATCATGGGACTGAAGCAGCTGGTGCGTAGAGTCATCTGGGAGTGCGTACAGGAAGGTGTTCTCTTCAGGACTGGAGTCAGGTTCCCTATAAGGCAAGAGAACAAGTGGGAAAGTGAGGCAAGGTATGGATTTTCAGCCTCAGCACGACCCTCTTATTCCTTCCCCGTTTGTGGGCAGGCTTTCCTTTCATTCCTCAAGCATTTATTAAATGCCTATTCTTTTGTGGGGACTATGCATTACAGGTATAACACTGACAAAAGCAAAAAACAAACCCAGCTTCTGCCCTCAATGAGCTTATGTTCATTCTATGAGGTCAAGACCTTGGAAGGTTAGATTGTATATCTGTGTTTGTTTATGTATCAGTTATCAAGGGAAAACCTGTATGAGAAGAGTGGATTGTGCACTTATTCATAACTCATATACCACATCAGCATGCAAACTATTAAATTCCAATTTGGTCATGCTGGGTTCATGTAGTTATAGTAACATGAGGGCTCTCTATACACCATATGGGAGGGTGCATGAGTAGGACTGAGCTACCAAAGGACATACAGGTTAAAAGAAATATATGTACATGGATGCATCTGCCCTACCAGGCAAGAGAAGGGTTTTAGGAAGCTATTACAAGCTAGGTAACCCAGCCAACCTATGTCCCAGAGTGACAGAAGTTATTCTGGCCTCCAAAAATGGCTGTTCTGAAGACTTGGGAAGCTTTGAAATGCTCTGAGTAAACCAAGAACTTCTTGGCTTCCATCACCTAGGTCTTGGGGAGCCAGTGAGTTGGCAGGGGGAGGTTACCTGATTGCTTGATGACTTTTCTGAACATGTCCATTCCCGAGGATTTTCCCCTGCAGCAAGCTGTTGTTATGATCCTGCTGTTAAGAGATGAGAGAGATGACAAAAGAGTCTTAGAGAGTCTGGGATTTTTTGCCTCATTACCATGATCTAGCCTTATGAGGAAGACAGTCTGGATTGGGAATGTGAGCAAAACCCATCTGAGGCCAGTCAGGGTGGATGAGGAGTTTGGCAGCCCCAATTATACTTGGTCGGTCTAGAATGCACCCTAATCACCACAAACACACACAAGTTCAGTGGGTATGAGTTACCTGCTGAAGCTCTCCTGGACTGTATTCTTGGGTTTTCACACCTGGATAGCCCAGGCCAGCTGAGGGACAGGCACCATTAACATGTAACCCACTGGCATAGGGTTGTCCGTTGATGTAGGGCTGCCCATTGGCTCGTGGGGCAGAGATCCCTCTCAGAGGCACCATCGTGTATTGGCAAGAGGAGGAAAGCAATGCCGTGCTAGGGAAACCCAGGTCAGCAGTTTGCTCTGGAAGAGAAGAGAAAGAGACACATACTCAGGCTGGGGCAAGTATGGGACACTTTGGGGGCCTCCTACATAAACTTTGTACTGAGTCTTCCAGTGGTGGAAGTGCTGGCCACAATGACAGCAACGAAGTGGGTTGGGAGCTGGCATTTCTCCCAGAGATACAAACGGAGAGGGGGAGTTTCCCATTTCCTCTCGGGCAAGCCTCAGAAATTTCTCCCACCTTCCTCACTCCTTTCTTTAGGATGTCAGGGAAGACAAGGTGAGGCAGCCTGGGGTCAGGGAGATAACAGGCTTGCCCTGTGTTGTCTATTGTAGTTCACATACATGAATTATAAGAGGGCTGACCAAAGGTAACGGTTGAATAGGCAAAACAGAAGCAGGAACTGACTTAGAAAGAAAAAGGCAGCTGGTGGAGTCAAAACAGGGGGTAGAGATAGCAGCTTGAGCCAAGAGAAATAAGGCAAAGACAAAAGCTTGGCCCCGTGGACTGCTGGGAGAATACATCAGCTTGACATGATCAGATCAGCTTAATGAATAGGGTGGGTCAATCACTCAATTATTTATTAAGCACCTATTATACAATCACACGTTAAGCATTTATTAAGCACATACTGTGTATGTGTCAGACACTGCTAAGGACAATGGAAACAAAGAGAAGCAAAAATATGAACATTGTCCTCAAGCAGCTGCCATTCTAACGGGGCTGGGGTCTCAGTCATCTTTGCCTTCCCGTGAAGTCTCTGGGGGACCCTGGAATAGAGGCGCACAAAGGCCCAATGCACTCCCAGTAGCCTACACAGCACTGCCCATACTGGGGCCCTCACTATGGGCTGGGCAGCTCTTTTCTCCAAGTCCCTCTCACTTCCTAGCTTAGCAAAGGTTGCCCCCATCTCGCCCACAGCAATCACTCACTTTGCTTAGACCATGCTCTCCATAAACAGAAAGGTATGAAGGCCACGATGATAAGGACGATTGAGCCCAAGACCACACCCACGATTAGGTAGGGCAGGTCACTGGAGCGTGCCACCATAGCCCCGGGACCCCCGGGACGCTCTCCTGGATCTGGTGGCAGTATCGGTGGTGGGGCCAGAGTAGGGGGCAGAAGTCGGCCTGGTTGACCAGAAGGCTTACGTGCTGCAGAGAGATTAAAACAAAAAAAAAAATTCAATGATTGTTTTGGGGTATTTACTCAGGATCAGTCAGAGTGTTCCGTGGGTGGGGATGTAGATTAACAGGGATCAGATTCCTATGGCTTGGTCACAGGGCTGTGCTGGAGCCAGCTCATACCAGCTCCTGGGAGTTTGAACATTCACACCATGGAAAATGGTCAATACTACAAATCAGGGCTTGATTTGCTGTTTTGTTGGCTTACTACACTTAAGAAAGTGGTGGAGAAAATGTTAATAATGCAAATTAAATTTAGTGTGTCCTAAGCATATTTTTCCCCCTTGAAAGCCGGTTGTTAAACATTTACCAGCAAACCAACAGTCCCAACACTCCTTCTTAAGAATGTGCCCAAACTTTGTGTGCAATGTGAATGGCTGAATAGAAATTTCAGTATTATGGAAATTTGAACCTTGTGTTTCAGATTGGGATCTCAGGTTTTTTGAGCCCAGCAATTCAAAAATGATATACTGGGGACTATGCTGGGTTAGCCCAGCAACTGACTAGTGATGAGCATTCAACTGGTGAGGCCAGGCTGGAAGTGACAGTCCTTGGGCCATCCCCACCAGTCAGAGGAGAATAATAAAAGCCACAAAAGAACTGGGCAGGGGAGAATTTATACCCCTCCCCCACCACGATTCTCTATGGGCACAAGAGAACTGGGGAATCTTCAGTGAATACCCAGGCCACCGATTTCACAGTTCACTAAGAAGGTAATGTGGGTGAAACTGGGGCACATCAGCGAAACCCTGAGGTCAAACAGTGATTGGGAAACACTGCTTTGTGGAATGACAAGCTTCTAATTCCTAGCCCTGGGTCACACTATTAGTTAAAGCTGGAGCAGGCTGGAGAACAGCTCAAGGAGGGTAAATCCTGGACTCAGTGATGGGATGACAGGGGTTTCCTGGCTTGCATTTCTACACTCACTACTAGCTCCTGATTCCCTCTGCAGGTGTTATTTATGTGCTTTGTCTCACTTTCTCCATCTGTAAAATAGAGATAATGAAACCTTTCCTGGGATGTGAAAACTAATAACTCTTGGCTTGGCATCTGTAAGCTCAAAACCACTGTCCCACTCCCGGGAGTTATTATTCTCAGCAGTTCCTAACACAGACCGCACGACGTATTCCAAAGTTCACCTATAAGTCAGTCATCTGGTACTCAGAATGCATTTTCCCATAGAAACAATGATACGTGATATTCAGGTTCCCAAGCCAGTCCGCCAAGTTATTTGACCCTTAGTGGCTTAGGATTAATAGCTGCATTTAAACTACACTGTTTGCATGGAAAAAATGCATTCCAAGTTCTAACTTGGGAAGTTAAGAACACATCCTTCCCTCCTCCATACAGATCTGGGGCTCCCTGGAAGCAAAGACAGAGGAGCTGGGGAAAATTGGCCAAGGCTCAACATGGAGAAGATACCTCTACAGGTCAAATCACTAATTCCTCTGGTATCCTGAATTGGGGAGGGAGGGAACAAGCCTGTGTCCATTAAGTGCCCATTAAGTGCCAGACACTGTGCTAATAATTATCATCTTGGCTGATCCTCACCACAACCTTGGCATGTAGGTGCCCATTTTACAGTTGAGGAAACTGAGGCAGACAAGTTAAGTGACTCACCCAGAGTCTCACAGCTATTAAAAGTCTGAGGCTGGATTTGAATTCACCCCACCAAGCTGCCTCAACTTACAATTACGGCATGACATATCGATTGATTTTTCTCTGCAAATGACATCATGCATGCAAAGCACTTTGTAATCCCCAAAGCCCTACTGAAATGTGTTGTTGTTGTTCAGTCGTGTCCATGGACCCTGTGGACCACAGTATGCCAATAACGTCCAAGGGGTTTTCTTGGCAAAGGTACTGGAGTGGTTTGCCATTTCCTTCACCAGCGCCTTACTTAAATCCAATTCACAGGCAAGTCACCTCATGATGTCACTGGTTCTCTTTGAAAATGAAGGATGAATAGCAATAAGGCAAACAGATGTTAAGTGACTTGCCCAGGGTCACACATTTGAACTCGAGTCTTCCTGTCTCCAGGCCCAGTGCTCTATCCACTGAGCCACCTAGCCGCTTACTGAAATGCAAGCGCTGGGAATGATGAGATAGTGAGGTGAAGGGCTGGAGTTAAGTACCTTTGGTTTCACAGATCATGACGTTGCTGAACTCGCTCTCGCCACCCTCGTTGAAGCACTGCATCTTAATGTCATATGAGGTCTCCGGCTGCAGATGGCTGATGGAGTGCCAGTAGCGGTCCCCTGGAAAGAAAATACGCTCCACAGCTACTAGGCAAGCCACAGCCTTTCATGGGCTTCAGGTGCTACCTAAACAGCTAACTCGCAGTTTCTACATATTCCCATGTGACAATGTGCTAGTCGGCGTGCTAGACAACATGCTAGACATGATGCCTATGCTAAACAGCATGGACATCCATGGCAGGGCCTGTATACCGCTGCTGCTTCACGCAATGAAACCACAGACAGGAATCACTAAACTGGGGAGAGCATTGCTCTCCTAAGACCATAGCTTTAGATCTAGAAGAAACCCATACATGACATCCCATCTAACACTCTTATTTTATGGGTGAGGAAACTGAGGCCCAGAGGGATTAATAGACTTGCCTAAGACATGTGACAGAAATGGGATTTGAACTTGGGCCCTCAGGCTCTAAATCCAGTGATCTTTCCACTTTCCCCTGTTCCATGCTGCCTCTTCCTCATGGAAGCAGCCCAGACTCAGGCTCTACATGACCCCAGGCTCTGGCAGTGTGATGATACCAGTGACCATAGTTACCACAGGGGTCTTTTCCTGGCTTGCATTTCTGCTTTCACTACCAGCTCCTGATTCCCTCTGAAAGTATTATTTATGTGCTTTGTCTCACTTTTTTATCCCACGGTTACCATAAAAACCTAAATCTAAGAGGCTCATCAGTGCAAGCTGAACATTTTATATGCTCCTCATTTGTATGTCTTAGGGAGAAATCTGACCACCAATCACCTGGTGTGGTCTTACCTTCTACTACATCCTTCTTGTAGTCACTGTCATTGTCGCTGTCCGTGGGACGATAGTAGATGTAAAAGCCATGGATTGGGGTGTTGTTGTTGCTGGCTGATTTGTACTACAAGGAAAAGAGGAGAAACCGGTTACCAATGGGACGGAGAGTCAATCAGAGCAAACTCCCTGCTATTCTGGAAACTTCCCTTCACGTGAGGCTGAGTGCCATCACTTTACATGGTAAAGCTTTGTAAAGTTTTCCCCACCATATTATTTATTCCTCTAGGGTACAGTTCAAAACTATGTGCTTCTTGAAAGCACTACATCCTTCTTAAGAAATGCTGCAGAAATTTCATAGTGTTCCCAGAGATGATTCCTTACTTCTTTTTTTCACGTCAGCCTAGAGGGGTGCGTGTGAGTGTGCGTGTATGTGTATGTGTGTGTGATTGACCAAAGAAGTGGGGATGCCACTCTCAATATTGTTTGCCTTCTGAATAGTAATCTCCATGTATCATGGGGACATAGTGACTTTGGTTACTCTTGGATGTCTATCAGACAAGTTTTTCAAGATACACTCCATTTTACATCCTATTATGTGGGGATCCCAAATTTCGCCTTTCTCCTTAGATGTGCCAATTCTCAATCCCAGCTAGGGTGGAATACAAGAATTTAGGATTAGCCTGAGAAACAGGAAAAGTAGCCTTTTTGGAAACTGCTTCTGGCAGAAGATTAGAAATTAAAAACCCACCTCACATACGGAGCAGCAAAAAGCTACTTAAGGAGCAGCACGAGGCTGAGCCCTAAGTTGGGAAGGGAAGGAGTAACTTTTTCCAGTGGTTTAAATATACTTAAAACAACTTCTGCCCCCTAAATGAAAATCAGGTTCATTTTTATGAAATAATAGAGCCAAGCTCCTGCTTACCACCCATTTCAGCATGATGGTGGTGTCATTGACAGCATCAGTGAAGGTGATATAGGGCCCTGTAACAGGCCTCTCATACACACGGTTACTATATCCTGATACCACGTAGGGTCGGGAAGCAGCGCTGGGCTCACTCTCTCCTAGGATGTTCAGTGCACGGACACGAAACTTGTAGGAGGTGCCTGGTGGAAGAAAGAAACTCACTGGAGCAAGAGTCTAGGGACCATGTAATTCCTCCCCGTCTCCCCCGTCAGAATCCAAAACGCAGAAGATACCTTTTAGTTGGCTTTTCCCCGAGGTTTTCTAACTCATAAATCTGTGAGGCACCAACTGACTGTTCCCTGGAATTCTAAGAAAACCTCCAGGCAATGAGGAAACTACTGTATCGAAAAGCATTTGTTAAGCACCGACCATATACCAGGTACCGTACTAGGTAATGGGGATATAAATAAAAAAAATGAAATAATCCCCACTCTCAGGTAGCTTATGTTTTAGTAGGGGAAGGCCACAAAGACATATATATGTGTATATATACATGTACATATGTACATAACTATATATAATATAATGCATATTATATACGTATACATACACACACACACACACACACACACACACACACACACACATATATATATATATATATATATATATATATATATATATATATATATATGTATAAATACATACAGAACAAATACAACATGAATTAGTAAAGGCAAATTCAAAGTAGTTTGGGAAAGAGGACATTAGCAGTTGATGGTTCAGGAAAGACCTTGCAGAAGGTGGTAGTTGATTTGCATCTTGAAGGAAGAGAGGGATTCTCTGAACTGGAAGTGAAGAGGAAGTGAATTCTAAGCATGAGGGGCCAACCAGTACAAAATCATGAAGCTAAGAGATGGAGGGTGGTGTGTAAGGAACAGAATGAAAGCCAGCTTGATTGGATCTCAGAGAGAAGGAGAGGAAGGAATGTCCAATAGGGCTGGCAAAACAGAGTGGGGCCAAGTTTAAAAGCTAAACAGAATTTGTATTTTACCCCTTCAGGCAATTGATTGGAGGATCAATGTGGTCAGATCTGCACTTAAGGAAAATTCACTTCACCAGTGAAATGTGGAATGGGTTGGAGCAGTGAGACATTTGAAGTAGGCAGACCAATCCCAAGGCTATTATTGCAATAATCTAGGTAAGAGGTGATGAAGGCCTGCATTCGGGTGGTATCTTTGTGAGCAGAGAAGAAAGCGGCTCGACTCAAGGGACGATGTGGAGGTAGAAACATCAAGATTTGGCAACTGATTTGATATGTGGAGTGAGGGAGAGTGAGGAGGAGTTGAGGATAATGCTGAAATTATGAGCAGAGGAGTCTAAAAAGATGGGGATGCCTTGAAAACAAATAAGGAGGTTTGGAAGAGGGATTTGGGGAGAAAGATAACTAGTCCATATGGACATGTTAAGTTTTGAAATGTCTCTGGGACATCCAGCTGGAACCGGCCAACAGGAAACTGGCAATTCAAGAGGAAGGAGGAAGAGGGAATAAGCATTGGCTAAGTCACTTCTATGTGCCAGGCACTGTACTAAGCACTTTACAAATATTATCTCATGTGACTTTCACATGGGATGTAGGTGCTATTATCATCCCTATTTTACAGTTGAGGAAACAGAGGTTAAATGATCTCCTAGGCTCACATAGCTAGTAAATGTCTGAGACTGGATTTGAACTCAGGTCTTCCTGTCTTAAGGCAGCTAGGTGGTACAGTAGATAGAACACTAGGCCTGGAGTCAGGAGGACCTGAGTTCAGATCCAGTCTCAGACCCTTCCTAGATGTGTGATCCTGGGCAAATCATTTTATCCTGTTTGCCTCAGTTTCTTCATCTGTAAAATGAGCTGGAGAAGGAAATGGCAAACCATTCCAGTACCTTTGCCAAGAAAACACTAAACGGGGTCACAAAGAGTCCTGTCTCCAGGCCCGGCTCTCAATCCATGGCACTATCTAACTGCTTCAATGTTCTCTTGCCTCTCCTCTGGGCTAAGAGAGGCCTATCACCCTAGATTCTAGAGAGACTTTTATACTCAGATCAGATTAGGGTGAGAAAGGACATTTTTTTTTTCTAAGAGGATTCTACAACCTTCAGGCAGAATAGGATCTTAGCATCTTAGATCCACAGATGGCAGTAACACTAAAGGCCGTCCCCTCATTTTGCAGATAAGGGCACTGAGGAAAGTTAAGCAAAAGTTGTGACTGCCTCACAAAAGCAGTTTGCCTCAGGAGTATGAGCCGAATTCCAGAACCAGTGTTTTATCCGCTGAGGCATCTCGGGGAAATACCTCCAACCCCTCCCCTCATCAGAGGATAGAATGAAGCAAAGGCATTTCGATTTGCTTTTATTCTCCTTCTAATAATAATTTTGTTGTTCATTTTTCAGTCATGTCTGACTTTTTCATGACCCCCATTTGGGTTTTTCTTGGCAAAGCTACTTGTCAAAGATACTTGCCATTTCCTTTTCCAGCTTATTTTATAGATGAGGAAACTGAGGCAAACAAGGTTATGTGACTTGCCCAGGGCCACACAGCTAGTAAGTGTCTGACACCAGATTTGAGCTCAGGTCCTTCAGACACCAGGCCTGGTGTTTTATCTACTGTACCACCTAGCTGCCCCACCCCCTGTAATAATAGCTAATATTTATATAACACCTTAAGGTGTGCAAAAAGCTTAAATATGCCATCTCATCTAGTCCTCAAGTAGGTATCATTAGGTTAGTGGGGTAGTCATAGGGTAGGGTGTTATCAATGGGACAAGGAAGCTTTCCTCAGAATAGTCTCTTGGAGCTCTGGAAAACTGGCATTTTTGTGGGGCTGAGCCTGCCTGGTGCAGCATGCACTTATAAACCGTGTTTGTTTAGCTGAACTGAGCGGCCCTGGAGCCACCAGGTGACTCCACACCCTCTACCTTTTTCCAGGCCGGTGATCTCCACCGACAGCCGGGAGGGAGGGATGGCGCTGGTGGCCAGAATCCAGTCCCCAACTTTCTTGAGCTTCTTGTATTCCACTCGGAAGGACTGAATAGGAAAGCCGCCATTCCCACGGGGAATCCAGGTCACGTACACAGACGTCTCGGAGGCCATGGAAATGGTGGGCCGGTCTGGGGCTTCGGGGGCTGAGGGAAGGGAGAAGCAGAAGATGCAACAGGTTACTCTTCACTGGTGTAACTGCAGACTCCTAAGAGCTGGAAGACCTTAGAAGCAGGTTGCCAAAACGAATAATGAATGATAATAATGGGAAGTAATTGATAACATTTATAAAGTATCCTAAGGTTTACAAAACACTTTACCTATATTATCTTACTCGATCCTTCAACAACGCGAGGTAGGTGCTATTATTTACCCCCATCTTACAGATGGGGAAACTGAAGCTAAAGAAGTTAGGTGACTCGTCCAGGGTCACACAGCCAGCAAGGGTATGAGGTAGGATTTGAACTCAGGTTTTCCTAATTAACCATATCAGTTAGAAGACCCTTCTGCTTCTGCGATAACGGCCAGACTGGGTAAATACCAGCTATCTAATAGGAGGGTTATAAATTTACTACACAGAAGATTCCCCATCATAGCACTCCTGACAGGGAATACTGTTGCTGTCTACACATAACTTCACTGGTAGCTGGAACAGATCGGTCTGAGATAAAGCAGGTGTGATGTTAATGGGGGGGGGGCGCAGTGTAAGATCTTCCCCACCTATTAATAAGCCTCATGTGGAGCACATTAAGGGAAGGTTGCTTATTGGAAGGCTTGCACACCTTTTGTTCATAAGCTAATTAGGCAATGAGTTGGGTTGTGACGCCTTCTGGCTCTGAGCCTATTAGCTGAGAGTATATATTGTGAGAGGTGAGCTTTTGCTTTGGGGGCTCACTTATGAGAAAGATGCTGTGATTCAGGGTGGATGTAAAACTTTGATTCAGGCAGCAGAGCCCTCTCTGTTGGCCTTTATTTCTCTTCTATTTCCTGTGTTTGTATTTTATGTGATTAAGAAAGAAAGATTGTTGGCCCCTGAAACAACTATCTTTCCTTAGTGAAGCAGATCTAAGAATCTGCACTAGCAGCCATCCTGGGTGTACCAGTGTGGTGGTCATTACAGCAGGTCCCTTTCTCAAGGGAAGGAACTCCCTGACTAAGGCTTGAGTAACATAAGAAGGAGGAACAAGGTCCTTCTTCCTGTGCTCTCACCCAGCAGATGCCCAACATCCCAATACCCAGAGAGACTTAAAAAAAATGTTCAGAGTAGAGTGAAGAAGGGAATATTTTTATAACATATATTTCTAAGATGTATGTTTCTAATATTTTATGTATATGCTTCTCTCCTACCTCCCCTCTCCCCCCCCCCCATTAGCCTAAGGAGCATTTCAGGACAAGGTCTTACAAAATTATGGGCCCTTATAACAACAGACCCTAGCAACCCATACAACAAAATGGACCTCTGAGACTGAGTTCAATTTCCCTACTTCTTCCCACCATTGATCACTTGGGCCTCCCGGTCACCTTCCCCTCCTCCCCCAGCTGCTTTTAGAGGAGCCTTACGAGAGAGGCGGCTGTTGTCTAGCTGGTTGTTACTTTGGGTGCTGGCACCTGGATCATCCCTCTGGATCTGCTGCTCCTTGCTGGCAACAATCTCAGGTTTGGGCCTCCGACCTGTACCAAAAAGGGGTTAAGTTTAGGGAGGAAGGGAGGGTGTAGTGCATCTGTGTTTATATCTCACAAAGGTGTTACTCCAAGGAAGTGCCGGATGTTCTAAGCAGTTGATATAAATATAAGGGGTTGCTGGAGGGTGGGGAGCAGAAGAGAAGTGGCCAATGTGGGGTGGGGGGCAGCATCCTCTCTGAACACGCACAGTGTCTTGCTGCTACAATTTACCACATGGAGACCCTTGTAGTTCAATTTCCTCATTTGAAGTCAGCAATAGGAAAAAGGTCCTAATTATACTCAGTTCTGGCTCAGCAGCCAATCAAAGCCTTCTTTCATCCCATAGTGAGGGGTAAGAAGAAAGGAAAAAGTCATAGAATACTTGGGCATGCTCTTAGTAGAGGGGCAGGACCCTTCCCTTACACAAGGTACTAGCCCAGGGTGAGGGGAGATCGCAAGAGGCAAAAGCCATATATACTTATATGGTAGGTGCTTAACAAATCTTGTAGAAGGAATTAATTTTTTAAAACATGACTTAATTTTCTAGTTCTGCTTTACCCCCAATATAATACTGCTATCCCTTGGTATTAAGAGAGGGAGGAGAACCAGGTTCAAAATGCTGTATAAAGTTATAAAACCAGGAATGGAAATAGGGTATCTCATCTATCTGGAGACGTTAGGGAAAACACATAAGGAGGACAAGTAATCACCAACACAGATCCCAGGAGGTTTTATAACAAATGGAAATACCAACTATACAGAAAGTTAAAGGCCAAGATTTTCACAAGGAGTGGGGGGGAAGAGAAACTCCTTTCTCATGCAGGGAGAAGCCCTTCAATAGCCTCTAGGGATGAAGCCCAAAAGCCAATGAGGTAGCATATGACTGTTACCAGTTCGAAATGTGACCATGGCTGTCTGTCCCTCCCCAGCACAGTTGTAAGCTGCCATTTCAACTTCGTACAAGCTCCCAGGATCCAATCTGGTCAGTGTCAGGCGGTGTTGGTTAGCTGGAATGCCTGAGATGGTCCACTCATCAGAAGAATTTGTAACCTGCTAGAGAAAAGGGCTTATATGAGGTCTGGTCTTTTCCAGAGATTTCTACTAAGTGCTTTTTGGAGTTAGAAAGGACTCACTAAGGAGGAAGGCAGAAATGGCAGAGATTTCGTGGGGAGGAATGGTAGAGAAAGGGTCAGTTATGCTGTGATATCAGGTAGGCCCTGTAAGAATTTTCACAAAGGCCTATAAAACCTATGAAAAATTATTTTATTTTTATTTTATAACTAAAACAGTTTAGGAAATCAGAGAAACCCTGATGTTATTGCAGATATTCTGCCCATACCAACTTCACAGAATCACAGAATTGGAAAGGACTTTTCCAGTCTCACTGGTAACCTGAACAGTAATCCTCTCTACAATATCCCCAATAAGCGATCCTCCAAATTGAGTTTGAAGACCTGAAATGATGAGAAACCCATTTCCTCCTGCCCAGCCAATTCCATTTTTAGATTGCTGTTGCAGATACGCATTTGTCCTTAAAGGAAGCCAAAACCTGCCTCTCTTTAATTTCTATTCATTACTCCTAATATGCCTTTTGGGTTTAAGGGGGAAAAAATCCAAACTGTTCTTCCCTCATGATCAGCCTTGATATACTCAGTGACAGCCAGCTTGTTCCCTCCAAGTCTTCCCTTTTCTAGGCTTAACATCCTCTCTGGATTGTTGTATGGCATGGTCTCGGGTCCAATTAATTACCCTCATCAGTATATACTCTAGGGTGTCACTTTCCTAATGTAGTGATTCCCCATTAGAATGTAAACTCATTGAGAGGAGTGATTGTTTTCTTCTTTTTATTTGTATCTTTGTGCCCAGCACAAGGACAGTAAGTAGGCATTAATAAATGAACGCTGACGATTGATAATGCTCCAACCGAACGAATAGTTCAAAAGTGATCTGACCAGAGCACGGTGGGACCGCCATCTTACTCATTCCCAACACTATGTCTTTCCTAATTCAGCCTAAGCTCTCCCTGGCTCTCGTGGCTGCTATATCAGTGTTGATTAATAACGAGCTTGAAGTTCCCTAAACCCCAAAGGTCTTTTTTGGACAAATTTCTGTCCAGCCATACTGGGATTTTACATTTCTATTAAATTTTGTCTTAAAAAAACAAACAAACAAACCAACAACAAAAAGCTGGAGGTAGACAAAAACTTCATGCTTGATTCTTGTTTTTAATTTATTTGATTCTTTGTTACACGTTAAAGATTTTATGTAAGTTTTACTTCTTATTGTGTCAGTTAACTTTTTAAATTTTTAAAAATTAAAATGTTAATAATATTTTAATAAGAACATTTATTTTAAAAATAAACATTTACAAAAATTAATATTATTAGATTTTTGAGAGTTGACCTTGAAGCCAGGAGGAACTGAATTCAAATCCTGCCTGTGACACATACGGGCCATGTGACTGAGCAAATTACTTAGCCTCCCACTACTCTGAGAAACCTTTTAAGGTGCAGAGGAGGTGCCTACCTGCATTGGTAGAGGGGTTTATTTTTTACTTGGGAGTTCCCTATATCAATGAAATCCCAAGTCCAGATCCTATCCTTAGTATTAGATTTGGTCCATTGTCTTAGCTTATTGAGATCAATTTATCAACAAGTGATTATTATGCACTTAAAATGCATCAGACACTGTTCTAAGAGCTGGGGATATAATGCAAAAGGAGTGCTTCTCCTTAAGAAGCTCACATTCTAATGGAGGAGCCAACATGCACCTAGATAGCTATATACAAGATACATGCAGGGTAGATACAAAGTAACTTTAGAGGGAAACAAGTCATATTTGAACTGAGTCTTGAAGGAAGCTGGGGATTACAAGACGTGAAGAAGATTATGGAGAGCATTCCAGGCATAGAAGACAGTCGGTAAAAAGGCATGGATACAGGAGGCTCAGGGTTCTATGTGAGGAACAGTAAGAAGGCCAATATGACTAGAGGAGTATAGGAAAAAGCCAGGTGCAAAGTGCTTTAAATACCAAACAGAGTTTATGTTTGATTCTAAACATAATAGGGAGTCACTGAAATTTATTGAGTGGGGAAGGAGGTGATGTGATCAGACCTATACTCTAGAAAATTTACTTTGGCAGCTGTGAAAAGGATAGATTGGAGTGAGGTTTGGGGCATGGAGACTTATTAAGAGGCTATCGAAACTAAAAAAAAATGGGATGTAATGAGGTCCTGAACTGGGATGGCAGCTGTGTTAGTGGAAATAAAGGGATATATACAGGAGATACTATGGAAATAGAAATGACAAGACTGATTGGAAATGGGAGGTGAGCTGAGGAAGTCACTGATGTTTTGAGACTAGGATGATGGCGATACCCTTAAAAGAAATAGGCAAGTTCACAGGAGTGATGGGTGGGGGTGGGGATGATGAATTCTGTTTTAGAGATGTTAAATTTGAATGCCCTTGGGACATTCAGTTCGAAATGACCAATAGGCAGTTGGTGATACAAGACTGGAGCTCAGGGAAGAAATCACAGCTAAATATAGAGACTGAAGACCCTTTGGGATTTTGACTCTTTTATCCAATGTGCAAGTTGTCCCTCTAAACTTTTTGTCACTTGTGGAGTAGGCATGCCATTGTGTATTCATTCAAGTCATTGATAAAAATGTTGAACGATTCAGTGACATATTCCTCCCCCTTGAGTAGAAGCATTAATGAGTACTCTTTGCATCCAATCATTCAACCAGTTCCAAATTCACCTAATTGTATGATCATTTGGTCCACATCTCTCTATTCTAGGATCACCACCTTTTCATCTCGCTCCATCTTATTCCTGGCTTTCTATCATCTTATCTGATCACTCTTTCTCAGTAGTCTTTGCCAGGTCACCATTCACATTCCACCCCCTTAATGGTGGATATTCCCCAACACTCTGTCCTGGTTCCCCTTTCCTCTCTCTATATCCTCTCTTATCAGCTTTCTTGGGTTCCATTACTATCTGTGTGAATGTCTCCCAGATCTATATATCTAGCCCTGACCTCTCTTGTGCACTCTGGGCCTATATCACCAATTACCTTTTGGATATTTACACCTGAAAATCTCATAGGCATTTCTAAGTCAACATGTACAAAAGAAGCTCATTGTCTTTCCCATATCCTGACCTCTTAATTGTAAAATCCAACCGCCTGTTCTTAGTCCTCATTCTTGATCTCACTGAAGCATCCTCTGGCACTGCTCATTACCCTCTTCTTCCTCACACTCTCTTATCCTTTATGTATTGTTTGTGCATATTTGCTTGCTTATTGTCATTTTCATTAGATTATGAGATCCTTGCAGGCAGGGATTGCCTTTTGCCTCTTTTTGCATCCCCAGTACTTAGCACAGTGCCTGGTATACAGTAGGTATTTAATAAGTGTTTATTGACTCCTTCTAAACTACCCACATCCTTCAAACTTTCCTCCAATTTCTATTGAGGGTACCACTATCTCTCTAGTTACGCATGTTTAGAAACATGACTCCTGTCTCTTTTATCCCCACATACAATTGGAGATGGAGAGCCTTGTCAATTTTACTTTCCCAATACCCCTCACCTTGGTCCCCCTTTTTTCTATTCACTTTCCCACAGTCCTAGTCTGGGCCCTCATCTCTTGCCTGGACTTTTGCAAAAGCTTCCTAACTGGTTTCCTTGCTTCCATTCCCTCTCTCCTCTAAATTATCCTACATCTAGCTGCCAAAATAGATTTTCCTAAAGCATAGGTCTGACTTTGTCACTCCCCTGTGATTCTATTTCTAGAATAAAATTCAATCTCTTTGCCTTGGTTCTTAAAGCCTTTTACAATTTGGATCCAGTTTTTCTTTCCAGATATCTCATACCACTCCCCTTTATAATGTCCTAGCTGTGTGATCTTGGGCAAGTCACTTCACAGCTAACATTTATACAGCAATTACTATGTGCCAGGCACTGTGCTAAGTGCTTTATGATATTTATCTCATTTGATCCTCACAACAACCCTAGGATGTAAGTGCTATTATTATCCCCATTGTATAGATGAGAAGACTGAGGAAGATAAAGGTTAAGTGACTTGTCTAGAATCACACAGTCAATAAGTTTCTAAGGCTGACAAGATTTGAACTTAGGTCTTCCTGACTCCAGGCTCAGTACTCCTTCCCCTGTGCTACCTCATTACCCCTGGACTTCATTTTCCTCACCTATTACAAAAAATGATGGGGTGTAAGAACAATGCTACTTGCCGCTACTGTGTCTGTGTAAGGACAATAACACCAGCACACAGGAGGGCTGCCAGCACAGACTCTTTGATCTGCTTTTTTAAGGAATGCAACTTTAAAGGGTTTACAATCTCACTTTAATTAAACATACATATGTCATTCACTTAGTTCAGGGGAAAAAGTCAGCACTCTGAACTTTAGAGAAAACAGAAACAGAAATTACAAGCAGAAATTATATAAACAGGGCAAATAACATAAATCAACAGACAGGCTTCTAGTTGTCTGACCAAAGCTATACATACATGGTTACCAGAAAGAAAAGCACTAATATTTGGGTTTTCAAAGCCAGGGGGCTCCTCAATGGCTACCCAGAGTCTCCACACCAACACTCTTCCAATGAGCGAGCCCCAAATAAAATGCTAATCTCAGAGTATATATGCCCTTTTTCAGGGTCAGAGCGCTTCACACCTCTTGAGGGTTTCACACCTCTCGTGACCTAAATAGCAAGAGGGTGTAGGCCTTCCTACAAAGGCAAGACTCAATCAAAGTCACTTGATTGACTTGGTGCTGAGAAGCACTCCAAAACAAAAGGCAACAAAAAGCCCCACTTTGCTTGCCATTACATGGGGTTAGACTAGATGGTCTCTGAGGTTGCTTCTAGTCCTAGATCTCTATGATTGTATATGTCCTATATCCTAACCAAAATGATCTAATTGCAAATATCAAAATTCAGCATTTCCTTGTCTTTGCACAACTGTCTCCAATGCCTAAAATACCTGGATTCTATGTGGCAGTGCTTGAGGCAGTAAAAGCATAGCACAGGGAGCAATGGACTTGGAATCAGGAAAAACCAAGTTAAAATTCTTCCTCAGATACTTGCTAGTTGCGTGACCCCAGGAAGAGTGCAATCTCTCTGAGCCTCAGTTTCCTCATCTGTAAAATGAGGAGGTTGGAATTGATAGTCTCTAAGATCCCTTCCGGCTCTAAATCTATGATACTATGACTCACCTAAAGTAAGAGATTTCTACTGAAAAGCAAAATAAGAATTTGCCAGGGAGGAAATGACTGGTAGGAAAAGACTTTTATCCCCACGTGGAATATTACAAAAATAGAACAAAACCTACCATTCAAGGGACGAGGATGTTTTGGGCTTAATATCAATTTTTTCTTAATTTGTGCCAAAAGGGTGAAGTTTTCATAAGCTGTGAATCCCCAGTGGTGTTGGAAATCCAAACACGGTAGTACAGGGCATGTGCAAGATGGACCAGGAAATGAAACGTGTTACACACGTGTGAAAAAGCAAAACCTGCCAGGATGATTTCGGCTCCCTGGTGTGTAAAAAAAAATCCTAACAGGTTCACTCTTGTGTTTTTCAACTCTTTTTGTCCGTCACAATCTCAAAGACATACTGATTCTCAGGAAAGAAACTTCTTTCCAAACATCATTTCTGCCTTGCTGATATCATTAGTAACTCTAGTAACACCAGAGCCTTTGCACCCTTAGGGCAGCTGGGCCACTGCTTTTCTGGCTTCTCCTGATCCCCTCAATCTTCCCTTCTCAGGCCTCATACTTCCCCTGGGTTTGGCAAAAAATAATAATGTCAAGGTAATTAGTCACTGTCCAACAAGACAAGAAGATAAATTATGTCACAGTGCTGGCATTTCCAGATCACCACAGCCTGATCACTGCCATTGTGTTGCTCAGTGGGACAGCTTTGGTGGCCCCCTATGGATCTGAAAAATATTATCCTTGTCTACCTCAGATCTTTTTTTGGGGGACCAAGGGAATTTGTTTCCTACTATCCTCCCATCTCTGATTTGGTATAAGCCTAGGAGATGGAGGAGTCCAGCTACATAGGAAAATGAATCCTGGTACACCTCTTTCCATGCAAAACTGCCTTGTGTTTGAGACTATTGAATTCCCTTTCTCATTAGTCTGCTTGCTGCAAGGCATCCATCTGCTAAGGGTTAAAAGGATGACATGTTCCTGGTGCCTGAAGAGGTGGCAATGCTGTTCATTTGTTTCAGTTGTGTCCAGCTCTCTATGGTCCTATTTGGGGTTTTCTTGGCAAAGATACTGGAGTTGTTTGCCATTTCCTTCTCCAGCTCATTTGACAGATGAGGAAACTGAGGCAAACAGAGTTAAGTGACTTGCCCAGGGTTACACAGCTAGGAAGTGTCTGAGGCTGGATTTGAACTTTGGTAGATAAGTCTTTCTGACTCCAGGTCTAGTACTCCATCCATTGCACCATCTAGCTACCTTTACCTTCCATCTACTACATCCAAATGTGTGTGTGTGTGTGTGTGTGTGTGTATACATTGTGTATGTACATAGTTGTTTGCATGTTGTCTTGCCCATTAGACTGTAAGCTCCTTGATGACAGGGATTGTTTTTTGCATTTCTTTGCATCCCTGAGCCTCAGCACATTGCCTGACATACAGTTAGTGCTTAATAAAGATTTGTTGACTTCTTCCAAAGAGGAATAGTTATCTTTAAGTGGTAAACGTAGTGAAAAGTTTTCGATGTTTATCAAGAAAATGCTTGTGCTCTTAAGAAAAAATAAGGAAACCTCATGCACTCAGCGTGAAGAAAAATGTTGTTAAGGATTTTTTTAAAAGAAAAAGACAAACTAAAAAATAATGGAAACCTCCTCTGAAGACAAATAGGTATCCTGAAGTAGTGAATATATCCCCAGCCTTACTGTGCTGGCTTGTAATTAAGACCTAAAATCAACAGAAACAGTGAAGCTGATTCTAGTGATTCTTGGGGTTCTTTCTACCACAGAGCCAAACGACTCTCCCCAGGGATCTGCTCAATATTCACCTTGACAGAGAAGCTGCTGTTCAAAAGGGAATACTTGAGGTCTGAAATGGTACAGTTGGCTTATAACCTACAATATCTTCTGGGCAAAGGTAGAATTAAAATTCAATTCCAAAAACTCTGGAGGAATACTTTAAACCTCCACAGAAAACATGCTCATAATGACTGTCTCCTTGTATTTTTCTGCCTTCAAAGACAGTTTATCAATGCTAGGATACTGCAGGGTACCAGTGATTATACAATCTAGAGGTGGTCCATAGAGGTCATCTATTTTACATCTATTAAGAGGAAACTGAGGCAGTGAGGTAATGGCTTGCTCACTAGCAGAAGCAGGATTTGAACCTTGGTCCTCCTGACCCCAAATTCAGTGTTCTTTCCAAAATATCACATTGCCCCTGTGGGCCCAAGCAACATGCGATCAACACAGATATTACATGTGAATGACATGAGAGCAACACGTGATTAACAGGACTGACATGCTATCAACACAGAACGACAGACATGTAAATGACATGCGTACCACATGTGATTAACAGGGGTGACATGTGAGCAACACATGATTAACACATAAGTGACACTGTGCTACATGTGAGTGACACGTGACAGGCACAAATTATGTGAGTGACACATGAATGACATGTGAGCAATATGCAATCAACACAGAAACTACATGCAGATGACATGTGAATGGCACAGAAATGGCATGTGAGAGACATGCTAGCAACACAGAAACAACACTGAATGGCATGTGAGTGATGTGTGATTAATAGGGATGACACTCGTTCGAACAACATGAGAATGACATGTGAGTGACACAGAAGCAGCACGTGAATGACATGTGACACATGGATGACATGCAATTAAGACAGAAATGACATGTGAATTACATGTGAGCGACACACATATGACTCACGCCATGTGAGTGGCGTGCGATTGACACAGAAATGCCATGTGAGTGACATGCAGAAATGAGATGTGAATGACATGTGAGCAACCTGCGAATGGCATGATAATAACATTTACATAGTACTTTAAGGTTTGTAAAACTTCCAAGGAGAGTCAGGCACAAAGCAACTTCTGGGAAAAAGAAACAAGAGTTGTGATTGGGCCAAAATTATGGTTCTTTCCTGGGTTTATTAGACATTGAAATGGCTGTTCCTTCCCAGTTGGGAAATCCTGATCAGCCATAGTTCGTTTGACTGAGAAGTATTGCCAGCTTTGAAGAATGGCAACTCTACCTCCCAGTTTCCGTTGAGGGTGCCATATTCCTCCTAAGTTTGTAACCTCAGTGTCACACTTGAGTTTTGGCATCTCTCCTAATGATGCCTTCTCTTCACTCACACAGCTACCCTGCCTAGTATGGTCCATGTGTTGACAGTCTGGGAGGTTGGATTTTTGGGAGAGAAGGAGGTTAGGGTTGTGTTCAAGTGGGAAACTCCTATGGCGATGAGATGGGTGGGCATAGGGGTAGCAACATACAACTCCACAAGATGAATGGCTGAACCCCAGATTCCCGGTTTGTGGAACCTCATTGTGGGGTTCTGAGCAGGAGTATTAGACAAGGAAGAAAAAGGTTGTCAAGTTTCTTATACAGCCCCACCCTAAAAGGGGGCATCATGGATTTTAGAAATTCCCCAGCAACAAAGCCAGGGGGAAGTCTAACCCCATCTCAACACCACTAGGTGGGGAGCTGGAACAAAAAGACCCTACCTTGCGGTGCTTCACCAGATAGTACAGGATTGGAGCTCTGTTACTACTGTCATGCCGAGGCCTCCACACCAGCTCGTAGTAGTCTGTCTTGGAAGTCCTGGGAGAGCTGAGGATGACAGGAGCCTCAGCTGGAGACACTGGCCCCTTTGCAGCTGTGCACTGTAGGGAGCCAGGCAGGGCTGTTGGCCTAGGCCTCAGGAGCATAGCTCGATCCCTCAGAGTCCTATCGGGGCTGCTAGGCCTAGCAGGAGGTGTGGGAGACTGAGCTGATCCAAGCTTGGCCTCTCGCCATGGTTTCAGGGTTGTTCCTGAAGACAAAAGAGGAAAGTAGACATAAGGAAGAGCCATTTTAAATGCTACTACTTGCCTGAGATCGTTACAACTTGCCTTTCTTTACTGGACATATTTGCTTGAAAATAGAGAAAAGAGTCAAAGGGAATCGGGAGACACAGGAAGTAAGATTTTGAGACCACGATATTAAAAATGAAAATCAGGATAAATGAGTATCAGTCACGTCTGACTCTTCATGACCCATGGGTCATGGGGTTTTCTTGGATACTGGAGTAGTTGGCCATTTCTTATTCCAGTGGATTAAGACAAACATATGTTAAGTGACTTGCATAGCCAGTAAGTATCTGATTTGAACTCAGGTCTTCCTGACTCCGGGCCCGGTGCTCTATCTGCTGAGCCACCTAGCTGCGAATGAATACATACTGATACATACTAAGCTCCTACTATGTAACTGAATAATACATAGGTTCTAGAAGTAACCAAGACAGGCCCCTTCCTAAGATGGAAAGGAGTTTTGTGGTACTGTGGGGTTGGAGAAGGTGGTATCTGAAATGCTCGCCTTAGACAGCCCAAGTCCCAGTGCACACACTAAACGGCTCGCAGATGACCACAATGTTTCTAAAGCAGGATAGCTTTTATGAGTATTTGTTGTCAAATGTTCTTCTCTCCTTTTCCCAAGATGGTGGGGGCCAGATGTTAGAATTCAACATATTCAGATTAAACATCTGTCAAAAGCCTGATGTGTCCAGAGCACTGTGCTAGATCCTGGGGGAGATATAACGATCAATAGGAATCCATTCTTGCTCTTACAGAGTATATATTTTTAAAAGCTCTGTATCAACTAACCTGGGTTCAAAACCCAGCTCTGCCATTTAGTACCAATGTGGCCTTGATCCTCTCTGATCCTCAGTATTCCTCAATGGGGAAATGAGGAGCTTGGAGTAGATAAAGGTCCCCTTCAGCTTCACCTCTATGACCCCTGACCTCATGAAACACACAACCTAGTAATGTCCAGTGCTAACCGGGAGTAAGTAGGACAAGGACTGAGGAGCGCCATTACCCATGCTCAGATATGTTTCCCCTACTCCACTGAGGTAATGGAGTGGGAATGAGATGAGGCAGGTAAGTGGTAGAGCACTGGGCCTGTGTGACCCTGGGCAAGTCACTTAACCCTGTTTGCCTCGGTTTCCTCATCTGTCAAATGAGCTGGAAAATGAAATGACAAACCACTCTGGCGTCTTTGCCAAGAAAACCCCAAAAGGGATTATGAACAGTAAGACAAGACTGAAAACTGACTAAATAACACAGACAATAATAGGGTGGGAATAGTGTGGGCTGTGAGAATCTGAGAGTAACTGGGGAACAACAGGAAATTAGAAATCAGCTGAAAGTAGATGGGAGTGGGCAAAACAAACGCTTTCCTCGTAAAGCCTTCCCCACTGACACTGCTCAGCACTGATCTCATATCTTCCCTATACCATTCATAGCAGTTATTATCTGCAAAATGCATTTTTCAGAATTTGATGTTTATATGCAATTCAGTAGTCTATTCCAAACTGTCTAGTATTGGTTTCTAATTATTATTATGTACTCTTTCTGTTAGTCTTGAATTATTCATGCATATAACTCTTCTCTTTACATCAAGATCTTAAAATCTCCTTGAAGATATCTTATGGTTAGCACTCAATTAACACTAGTTTAATTGAGTTAAACTGAGGAGGGTTGACTATCTTTTCTTTGCTCTACAGAGTTAAGGATAAGCAATGAATAAAATACAGATGCAAATGTTGTAGCCAAAAGAAGATGGGATGTTTGGGGCCAACTCACCAGGCCGGGCTGTCTTCAGCTGTGCCATAGCCTGGGCACTTCCAACTTCATTCTCTGCCATGCACTGGTACACCCCGTCATCCTCAGGACCTACACTCACCACCCGTAGGGCCTTACGGGAGAGTCGCAGACGCTGGCTGGCGGCTAGGGGCACGGCATTTCTCAGCCAAAGCACCGAGGGCTGAGGGTTCCCCCGTACTTCACAGGTAAACTTGGCACTCTGTCCCCATGGGATGATCTGCTGAGATAGCTCCATGGTGACTTCAGGGGGCTCTTAATGGGGAGGAAAAAAAAAACAAGGTTACAATAGTTACAAGAGGAAGAAATCTGCTACCTCTCCCTCATGCCCTAAACTGAATGATATTAGAAAAAGTATGGGAGGCTGGCACTCACAGCAACTTCAGGGAAGAGTATATTATACTCTGCCTGGTTCCATCCAAACAGTTATTAGAGTTCCCACCTTGCTACTCACTGATTGTGTGACCTGAGGACCTGACAATATGAGCCCAATCATGCTCATCCGTGGAAGGGAAGTAACAGTACAAGGAAGAGAAAAGACAAGAATGAAGGTGGCACTCACCAAACACTTGGACATTGTAGAGTATGACCGCCGCTCCTGGCTCCCCAACCCCATTGTCTGCCATGCACCTGTAGCTTCCAGAATCCTCCTCACTGGTAGTGTCAATCAGGAGGTTGGTGAGCAGGAAGCGGGTTTTGTTGTAGCCCACAATACTGGACCCATCCTTAGCCCAGGTGACCCTTGGAGGTGGGATTCCGCTAGCCACACACTCCAGGATGAGGCTCTGGCCCTTGGTCACAATGATGGTCTGAGCTTCTGGGGGGTAAATTATCCGAGCGGCTTCAGCAGTAGAGCCTGGGATGATAGAGAAGAGAAAAACAGAAGCACAAAGTCTGTAACCTGCTGTTTTCTAAAAGAGATAGATACTAAATCAATGTTGTCTTGATAAGACTTGGGAGAGCCAATCTTGGAAACTGACAAAACCCTCTGTACCTGAGCCAAGTGAGACTGTATTCCCAGGGAAAGTAGAGGTCAGTCCTGAACCCCCAGCCTGTGAATGCATGTGAGTACACCTTGACTGCCCTCCCGGAGCATATAATTTAATAAGCTCTGCATCAGAGGACCTGGTTTCAAAATCCCACTCTCTCCCTTACTAACACACTTGGAAAAATTATTTAACCTCTCAATGTCTCACTTTCTTCATCTATGCAGGTGATTTATAGAAGAGGCCCTCATCTTTTTTTGTGTTATGGACCTCTTTGGCAGCCTGGTGAAACCTATGGACCTCTTTACAGAATAGTGGTTTTAAATGCATAAAATAAAACAGATGGAACTACAAAGTAAACTAATTTATATTCCCCGCCAGCTGTTCTGTTTGGTTCTAACTCTATAAACATCATTTCCCTGCCCCCCACGATCGCTGTTGTTCTGTCATATCCAACTCCTTGTGACCCCATTTTGGGGTTTTCTTGGCAAAGATACTGGAGTGGTTTGCCATTTCTTTCTCTAGTTCACTTAACAGATGAGGAAACTGAGGCAAATGGGGTTAAGTGACTTGCCCAGGGTCATACAGTTGGTAAGTGTCTGAGGACAGTCTTGAACTCAGAAAGAGGAGTCTTCCTGACTCCAAGTATGTCACTCTATCCATTGTAGCATCTAGCTGCCCAACATAGGCTCACCACCAGAAATCTCATCATAGAGAATACGTTAACTTTGGCACTCAACACCTCCTCAGTATCCTCAGTGGCCTCTCCCCTCTTATTGGAGGGTGAGGCAAAAAAAAAAACTCCCCAAACTTCCCTTTATAGAACAGCTCAGAGCTTCCAGACAATTAGACTGTAAGCGCCTTGAGGGCAGGGACTTCTCTCTTTTCCTTATTTGTATCCCCAGCACTTAGCACCATGCTTGGCTCATAGTAAGTGCTTGATAAATTTTTATTGACTATTGACTACTGCCTACAGTTACCAAAAATGTTAAAGAAAAAAAAGTTCACAGAATCTGGGTTAAGAACACCTAATAAGGTATCTCTGTGATCCTATGATCTTTGACCTCATGTCTAATGCTAACCAAGGGTAATTGGGACAGCAACTGTACATTACAAGCTTTAAGTCATTTCTTCTACATCAGGGCTGTCCAACCTTAGGTCGTTGTTGAAACGATAGACAATGTATTTTGATTTGGCATTTTAGCGAGAGCTCTGTGGTGGCTCGGCTTCGTTTACTAAAGTATGTATGTAAATTTCTATGCTTGTAGGCAGGTCACATAAATCGAACTGCGGCTGCATATTGGACAGCCCTATTCTACATATTAGCGTAGCAAAAGGGGAAAAACTGGAAACCTTTCATTCTGTGCCCCGATACATGGCTACTGCTCTCCTCCTCTCCTGAGAGGGAAACCAATGAATTCCTGGCAGTATGATGGGAGATGCCCATTCCTTATTACAATCTGTCAGAGTACAGGTGTGGCAAAGGCTGATGATCTGTTTTAGGGAGGGAATACTAACTGGGAATACAGCTCCTCAAAGACAAACCATTGGTATGCATGTGGGCAAGGAGAGAGAGAGGGAAAAAAAAAACCCCTCCAACCTCTCAATCTTTGAACACTGAGCCTGCATTGCTACCTTGGCTCTCTGAGGGCTGCCATTTTTTGCCTACTGACACAGGTCACATTGTAGAAAAAGAGGGACTCTGGTTCTCAGCCTCCTTCCTTCCTCCACTCTTCAAAAGGAGGAACATTCCCCAACCCCTAGAAAACCCGCGTTCTCTTACGTCGTACACGAAGCCGATCGCTGGAGACGGAAGTTTTCACCTCCTGAGTCACAGGGTTGTACGCAGCACACTTGTACATCCCTTCATCTTCCTGGCTGGCATTGACAATCTGGAGGTTTCCTGATGGCATTATCAGGTAATTGTCTGCCAAAGAGACGAGGGAACAGATAGGACCTCAATTCATGAGTTTTGCCTTGAGCAAGGCAAGGCACGTTTCAATCTCTTTATCACAGATCCAGAATTGAAAGGGACTTCAGAGAACATCGAGTCCATGGGTGGAGAATCTGTGGCCTTCTAGGTCCTTGGGTGCAGCCTTTTGACTGAGTCCACATTTTACAGAACAAATACTTTTATGAAGGGGGTTTGTTACATGAAGTTTAGATTCAGTCATAGGGCCGCACTTGAGGCCCTAGAGGGCTGCATGTGGCCTCGAGGCTGTAGGCTCCCTATCCCTCATCTAATCCAAAACCCTCATTTGACAGATAGGGAAACTGAGTTTCAGGGAGATTGTGACTTGACCAATGTTCCACAAATATTAAGCATCAGATGTAGACATGAACTCACATCCTCTTACTCCACTGCTCCCTCTGCTTCCCAACCTGTTCCAAATAGGGTTGTAAAGGTGAAAAGACAAAGAGAAAATTCAATAATAGCATCCAATTCCCTGGAATGAATCGTTTAAAAATGAAGTAGAAGGAGGACATAGGAAAAAGACTACTGGGCTTTGAATCCTGACCCTTTGGACCTGCCACTTACTCGCCCTGTAGCTCATTTAATCTCTCTGAGCTTTAGGTTTGTTTTTTTTTTCCTATTGGCAAAGTGGAGATGAAAATACCTGGCCTGCTCACTTCACAGGTTTGTGGCAAAAATTAAATGAGATAATGAACGTGAAATCACTTTGAAAAACAGTGTGGGTTATAAAACAACCCTCCCAGTCGTGCCTGGGCCAGCTCAACTGCCATTTCCTTCAGGAGTCCTTCCCTGATGCCCTCTGCCAAAATGATTTCTCCCTTCTACGTGCTTCTATAGCAATTTGCCGGTATTGCTCCTACAGAATTACCACAGACTCTATTTTGTATTACAACTATTTACATACAAGCACCATTTTTCCCTAGTAGAATGTAAACTCCTTAAGGGTAGGGTCTAATTTATCTTTGTACGTCTGCCAGCATATCATCTTATCTTTGTATCTTTACCACCTCAGCATCTTATACAAAGCAAGCATTGAACAAACATTTGTTGGATGAACGGATGAAATCTAAGCTACCATTGTTCTACCGGCTCAGTGAAACTCTTCCTTTTTAAAGCACCAAACACAGTGGTTTATTTCTTTCTGGGATGTGGGCACTGGACCCCGAGTCTGACTGGGAAGGGTTAATTAACCAGGGAGCAGATTCCCCCACTCCTTGACACCTCAACTGTCTCTGTGGCTTTCAGCGTCTCTCTGCAGGTGAGACACTGACTTGTCAGTTCTCTTTGTTTTGATTTTCTTCTCTGGGAGAGGGCTTTGTCCCTGCAGCTCCAGACAAGCCATGCCAGGAGACATGTGGGAGTGAGGCAACAGCCCCAGGTGTACTGGTGTTAACAGCAATCCAGTAAGGTGAATGGGGATCCCATAACTTTTCTAGGGCTGGAGAAAGATTTGGGGAGAAGCCTGGCTGCCTAGCTTCCGTTGGTGACAAGAGAGAATTAAAATTCCTCCTCCCCTCATTCCCTGCCTTAGCCTACCCCACTCCATCTTAGGGAAAAAAATATATCATCTAGTGATCCTACTACTAGATTCACAAGTCTCAAGGAGGTTAATACAGAGAAGGGGGAACAGGCATTTATATATTATATATACACATATACATACATAT
Organism: Trichosurus vulpecula; assembly: GCF_011100635.1. NCBI lineage: Eukaryota > Metazoa > Chordata > Mammalia > Diprotodontia > Phalangeridae > Trichosurus > Trichosurus vulpecula. The sequence continues at coordinate 346,981,475 of NC_050574.1, forward strand.
ACATATATATGTATATATATGTATATATGTGTGTGTGTGTATATATATATATATATAGCACCTACAACATAGCAGTCTCTATGTATTTAGAAATATAATTTCATTTGATCCTAACAACAACTCTGTAAGGTAAGTACTAGTGTTAGTCTCATTTTACATTTGAGGAAACTGAGGCAAACAGAGGTTAAGTGATTTGTCCAGAGCCATCCAGTTAGTAAGTGTCTGAGGTCACATTTGAACTCAGGTCCAGGCCCAGTGATCTATCTACTGCTCCACTTAGCTACCTCTAAGGTTAACACAGAAAGAAGGATCCAACATATCACAAAAGATTTGTAGCAGCCCTCAAGGAACTGCTGCTGCTCTTTCTTGGTATCCGTAGTGCTTAGCACAGTTCCTGGCAGAGAGTAAGCACTTAATAAATGCTTATTGACTGATCGATAGTAAAAATAAAACTGGAAACAAAATGGATGTGCATCAATTGGGTAACGGCTGAACAAATTGTGGTATATGAATGGAATGGAATACTATTGCACCATAAGGAACGATGAAGAAGAGGAATTAATGGACATATGGAAAGAGGTGTGTAAAGTGATACAAAGTGAAGAAAGCAGAAACAAGAGGAGACACGTAACGACTACGAAAATGTCAAGGATAACACTAAAGGGCTGAATTATAATAAACCATCTCCAGACCCAGAGAACCGATAAGGAAACACATCTTCCTCTTAGTAAAGAAGGGGTACTATGGCTTATTAGAAGTGGTCACCACATGAGAATGCTTTGGGTAAGTGTTTTTCTTTGTTACAAGAAAGAGTTCTATGGCGTGTGTGTGTGAGTGTGTGAGTATGAGTGAGAGTGAGAGTGAGGGTTAGGGGCTGCTCTGCATCATTTTATACAAGTCTTTCCACGTTTCTATGAATCCCTTATATTCATTATTCCTTATGGTGCAGTAATATTCTATTACATTCATACTCCACAACTTGTTCAGCTTTTACTCAACTGATACACACCCATTTTTACTATCGATCAATCAGCATTTATTAAGCACTTACTCTGTGCCATACCCATTTTGTTGCCGTTTTAAAAAATCTATAATCAACAATAACTATGATGTGAAAATTATAAAGCTCTTAAATAAAATAAAGGGAATGATCATGAAATTCCATGTCCCATGAAAATCTGTGGGGAAACAAATTACTTCAGGAGAAGGACCTTTTAAAGTGTGAGGAAAGAGTCCCATATTTGTTTGGCACCAGAGAGCCTGAGTTTGAATCCTGGCTCTCCTTTTTATTCCTGAGTCAAGTCACTTCAGGTCTCAGAGTATCAGTTTCCTCTTCTCTTAAAATGAAATAGGGGAGAAAGAGGTTAGATAGCTCTGTGTCCTACAATGTTATGAAGAAGTTGGATTCACTTCCAAGCAATAGCCTCTAAACCATGAGAAGCAGTTGGATTTGGGAGGGGGAGAGAGATAGCACATTCTGGGAAGTAGCAGATATTTTCCTGGTTGGAGGCTCTGAAATGAATGGAGAAATGAATGGAGAAAATCCATTAAAAAAAAAGAACTAAAATCCATCCTGGTGACGACTGAGGAGGATCAAATGGTAAGAGTGTAGACATATTATTCAGGACCCCTAAATGGTGAGAAATTCTTTAGTAAAAAGTTAAAAAAATGTAGCAAACAAGTTCTCCAGGTCAATCAAGGGGTGGAGCTTTCAATTCAGTTAAATTTAACTCAACTAATACTTATTAAGCACCTACTATATGCTAGGCACTGAGGATTAACGTTAAAAAAAAACAACAAACATTCACTGCCTTATGAGGGATACAACATGGAGGCAGTTAAGTAAACACAAGATAGTCTGAAGAGGGAGAAAGCACTAAAGAGGTTAAGAACAAGAGGTCAAAGAAGTGATATGTGATCTGGGCCCTGATGGTAAGCCCAGGATTCTAAGTGGTAGAGCTGAAGAGGGAATGTACTTGAAGCGTAAGGGGATAATAACACAGAGGTGCTGAGTTTGTCCAGAATGTAGAGTGCATGAGGGAGGATAAGTGTCAATAAGTCTAGAAAGGGAAGCCAGAACTGGTACTGGAGTCTGTCTTTTATTCTAGGGTCAAAAGAGAGCCAGCAAAGATGCCTGAGCACAAGAGTGACATTATTACATCTGAGTCTTTAGGCAGATAATTTGGGCAGCTTTGTAGAATATGAACTGAAGGTGGGAGAGACAGGAAGTATTGGATTAAATAGATTCCAACAGCATATCCTAGGGACAATGGAATTCACTCTAGGAATCTGGTAGGGAGGAGGTCTTTGAGTGTTTTGGGACTTGGGGAAGTAGCAGAAAATCAGTACTGAGATCAGGACTTTATTTAGAAACCTAAGAATAGAGAGGGGCAAGACCAGGGAAGGCCATCAGTTTGCAGCCCTGCCATCCCCTCTACTACTTACCTCTAGAGGCCTCCAGCCATTCTTGTTTGACACTGTAGCGAACCTGGGCTTTTGGGTGACTTTCTGGAAGGTCGCAGGCAATGACAGCTGTATTCCCCTCATCCACTTCGATAATATGCTGGCCATCAAACTTGAAGTCCTGGAGATCTATGAAAAGAAAGGGAAAATGTTTGGATGGGTTGTTAGAAGCTACAAACATTAGAGAAACAAAAAAAAGGCCCAGATCTTTAATTCTTGACTTTTTTCAGATAGATTTTTATGATCAGGTTATATCACACTTAGGACATATGGCAAGAAGCCTGGGTTTGGGGTTTGGAAGTGTAATCATTTACTTTCTACAAAAGTTCACAGGGTTATATGCATTGAACCTTACCGTCTAAGGGGAACTCCCTCAGGTACAGTTAAACTTAGCGGATGGGGAGGGCAGAGAGGCTATGACGGGGGTAAATCAGGAGGCTGACACCTACATGAGATATCTGCCTTTTCCATTATACAGATCAGAAAGGAAGGGGGTGGCTCTTTCTTTCCTTCCTTCTTTTTTTCTTTCCTTTCTTTCTTTCTTTTTCTTTCTTTCTTTCCTTCCTTTCTACTCCTGCCCCAAAGACTTTTCAATGATGCTGGAAATGATGTTACCCAAAGCATTCATTGCCATGTGCATTAGATAAACCCACAAAGTTTAAACAAAAATACAGAATAAAAAGTAAGATTAGCTCTCTTCTTCAGGCTAGCCTGGAATACATTTCCTTGGCTCTTCTCTCAGGCCTCAATATAGAAAGTTATCAGACCTGAGATTGTGTTCAAGTTACAACCAGGATACAAGTTGAGTTACTATTGTAATTGTAATACCAATGATGTAATAATAACTCATGTTTACATTGCACTTCATGCTTTATAAAACCTGTTGCCTATATTATCTCATCTGCTCTCTGTAAAAATCCTGGGAGATAAGCATGGGAAATAGTATGATGTCCTTTTTATATATGACAAAATCGAGGCTCAAAGGCTCAATGTTAAGTTTCTTTCCCTTCCCCTCCTTCCAAGATCACAGTTAGTAATCTGCAGAGATTATTAGAAAAAAAACCCAGGTTTTCTAGCATTGAATTTCTAGATCCACTGCTTTTCCCATTGTACTAGGGCTACATGTAAAATGCCCTCAAAGTCTTGGCATACGTGAATACTGTAATCTTGATGGATGAGCCCTCTCTTAGGAGAGAGAGAGAAAAAGTGAAGAGGTTCTCTGAGGCATTGAAGGGCAGGAAGAGAAGATGAGCCAGGAAGAGTTAACTTGGCCAGTATATATTACTCTTGCTTTAGCCAAATGGAAACAACACCTGAAGATACTGAAGTCTGTGAGTACCTGTCCTCACTAGACTGGATAAAGGACAATCAGGCTTCTGAGCGTGGGAGAGAAGGGGGCTCATCTGGAGCAAAGTGGCAATATTGTATAAATAGGTCTTAAAAGACTATGCAGAAAGAAGTCAGAAGGAATAGGAGCAAACCCTCAAGATGAAATTAGTAGAATATGAATCTTCCGTGAAATCCCTTGTCACCTTTTTAAAAAGATGAAGCTAAGGTTTAAAGAGATATCTCCTGCCCTTTCCAAAGGAAATCCCACGTAATGTATATAAGTTATTTTACATACACACACACACACAAACACACAAACATGCTCACACACACAGTTTTTTCATCTTCAAAATAACAGAAACTAATTCACTGAGTTTTTGAGGATCAAATGAAACAACATGTCAAGTGCTTTGCAAACCTTCAAGTTTTCAATCTTTCCTCTTCCTCTTTCCCCCTTTACCTCCTCTCTCCCATCTCCCCCAATAAAGATTTTGATCTAGGGAGGGTATTGTTTTTGTTGTTTTCTCCAAACTGGAAATATCGCAACCAAGTGCTATCAATACCACATTCTGCATAGCTCATGAGAAGTGGTATCAACAGAGCTTGTGGTAAAATGACTAAAAGATACTGCCTGCTTTTATAGTTCCTCCCCTCTAACTCCAGAGAAGGCAAAGGGCAGGCATAAAGTCAGACTCTCATCAAAGACCCCATTTGGGATTTTCTTGGCAGAAATACTAGAGTGGTTTGCCATTTCCTTTTCCAGTTCATTTGACAGATGAGGAAACTGAGGCAAAGAGAATTAAATGATTTGCTCAGGGACACACAGCTAAATTAGTGTCTGAGGCCAGATTTGAACTCAGGAAGGTGAGTCTGTCCACTGTCCCACTTAGATGCCCAAAGGCCAGAGAGTAATTACCAAATTCAAAACTACAGGAGCTACACCAAACTAACTAGAATTTTTCAGGTGGTTTCCCACTTGGTGGAAACGTCATAATCTGAAGACTATCATCAATAGTAAACCATTTGGATTTCTGAACTCCAGTTACTGTCCCCTTGACTTGAGCACACTTTACAGTGTGAAGCATGACTTGATGACCTCTAGGCTCCCCATGGCTACTGTGACGCCTGGTGCAGAGTAAATGTTCATTGGTTGATTGAATTGCACTGTGCTGTCCAAGTTTGGCTAAATGCAGCTACTTTTGCCAAAGTTTTACTCCAGTGTCTCACTGTGACGTTAATGTGACTCTGTTTTCAAAGGCCATGCCAGTGAAGCCCAGGTTCTAGCAGATCTGACCAAACTGGAAAGGCTTCAAGTATGGACCTGGTAATTAAATGTATGTCTAGTAATTAAATGTATGAACTCACTAGGTTCAAACAGGTTAATTGGCAGTTTGGCCACATGAATTTTTTTGACCATTGAAACTTCTGAAGGATGTGTACCAAGTCAGAGAAGAGTAGTGATCAGCATCAGTGAAGGGAAAGCTCACACTGAAGAAAGCATAGATTCTCGTAATATTGAATCAAGAAAAAAAACTACATTTAATGTTAGTTATGGTGAATAGGCAGTCAGTCAATAAACATTTATTGTGCACCTACCATGTGCCAGGCACTATGCTAAGTGCTAGGGATACAAAGCAAAGTTAAAAACAAATCTCTTGTCAAGAAAAGCTTCTCGTAGAGGAGTACAAGATGATACACCTAGTGTTGGAAGGTCATCTAATCAAACTCAATCATTTTACAGATGGGGAAAATAAAGTCCAAAGAGTTACTGGCTTGTTCAAGATCACAAAGGTATGTGAACTCAGGACCTTTCACTCCAAATCCAACACTCTGTCTGCTATACAACACTGCTCCTCCACTGTGGGTTAGGGTGAGCCAGAATGCATTACTATATATAGAAGTTGAGGAGACAGGGATAATGACGAGTTGCCTAAACTAGTGCTTTGCATTTCTCTAATGTACTTCAAATATAAATAGCTTCCTTCTACTAGACTGTAGGCTCCTTGAGGACAGGTGAAATGTCTCCACCAGCCCCTCAGTTCACATAGCACTTTTTGCAAGAGGCCTCTCCTGGTCCTTCCAGATGCTAGCCCCCTCCTCTCTCAAGTTACCTTCCATCAACTTTTTATGTATCTTGTGCATGCCTAGGTATGTCCACGTTGTCTCCCCATTGGAACATAAGCCTCTTGAAGGCAGGAACTACTCATTTTTCTTTGTATCCTCAATGCTTAGCACAGTGATAAGCATATTGTAACAGTTTAATAAATCCTTGGTGGTTGATTGATAGAATTGTATTGCGTAAATAATAATAACAAAGCTAGCATTTGTATAGTGCTTTAAGATTTGCCAAAAACTTTACAAATACTGTCTCATTTTATCCTCAAAACAATCCAGGAAGGTAGGTGCTATTATTATCCTCATTTCACAGATGAGGAAACTGAGGCAAACAAAGGTTATGAATTGCGCAGTATCACAGAGCTAATGATTGTTGAAGACTAGATTTAAACTCAGGTCTTTCTGACTCCAGGTCTGGGCTACTTAGCTGCCTAATAAATGTTTAACTAAGTAAAAATGAGTTTTCATCACCCAAGACCCTCAATGATTTATGCTAATGCTGTCAATGTTCAATCTCGTAAATGTTCTCTTTTTGGTGGAAATATGGTAATCCTCGGTTTTGCTGTCCTTTAACTTTTTTATTTACTTGTGTCTTGTCTACCCGAGAGATGGTAAGCTTCTGAAAGATACATCCCATTACATTTGGCATAGTGCTGAGTATGCCATCTGTCCTCTATACATACTTGCTCAGTGATTTCTCAATAATGCTTGAGAGCTTCTCTTCCTAAGGAAATGGGAGGGTCCTGCTTAGAGGATGACTTGAATAATGAAAAATGAAAGCATGGCCCTTGCTCAAAGTATTCTAGTGAAATATCTGGAACTTTGTTTTTTCAAAGCAAATGCATTTTTTTAAAAAGCAAAGGTATTAATCCTCCTTCAGGATGGTGCATGTGGTACATGCCAAATTGGGAGATTCCAAACAAAGCAAGTTTTGAATTATTGAAGGCTTACGGGCATCTGAAACATTCCTTAATGGCTGAGAAGAACTCTCTTTCATGGTCTGATAAATCCAAAACAACTCCACCAGGATTGCATTCTTTTTTTCCCATCTGAACTGTTCCAAAGAAATTTGCTTGGAGCAAAAATAAATTTAAACTAGAGATATGCAACTAAAATGAGTTTGGCACCAGCATCATCTCCACCTTAACAACAATGTAGTACTTTCTGCCACATTGCAATTGAAGGCTTTTACTGAGGCAGGAAGAACCAACTGGCCATACAAATTCTGGTAGAAGGGATCACTCAACAGATCACTCAACCTGGGCTTCATGGGAGCCCTAACAAGATGAAGAACACCAATCACCTCCTTCTACAATCCACTTCTACTTCTTTTGCATTGCTCAGTAGAATGCAAAAGTTCATTTAGATGAGGAAGTACTAAGTTTGCCTTACAAATGAAAAAAAAAAGAGAGAAATGGCCCTGTATGTTCTGGTGCCAAAATGTCCACAACAGTCAGTGCAGATGGAGCAGAAGGCTACTATAACTTGGTTTTCAACTGTCCACATGTACCACCTGGCAGGCTAGCCTTCCAGGATTAAAAAAAAACAAGTTACCAACACAATAGTCACTTTGCCAGAAAAAATGGTTCTAATTTGGCTGCCTAAGTTAAATCTTTAAGTTTCTCTAAAGGCAGAGTGATAAAATGATTGAATGTGTTCCCCCCCACCACCATTTTCTAGTGATAAAGGGAGAAAAGGCAAATGGGGGGGGGCAGGGGAGTGCCTCAGAAAACATGGCTGTGCCTAATCAGCCATAGGGCAGATGCAGATGAAGAAAGAAGATGACGTTGGCAGCATATTAAGAAAACCAGGCTCTAGCCCAAAAGCCTTTTGTCTGCTATGCTGTTTGACCAGTGTAGCCTCTGTCCTTACTTGGGCTACCATCCTGGGGAATAACGACCAGCCCTTCAAAGCAAGAATAAGGATGGCAGGCTGCTGCTGCAGAATGATGAATCAGATCTTCATGGAGAAATCGTCTGACCCCACACCTGCCTCTGCCTGCGCACTGGTACATTTGAAAAATCCATTAGAAGAATGTTTTTATGGCATTAATCTCTTTCTTTTCCTTTCCACCTCTGTCCTTTGTGCATCCTTCCAGCTCCGTTTATTAACTAGTCCACATTAATCAAATGGTTACATGCCATCTTATGTTGGTTTTTCAATTCTTAACACATGACATGCATCACAGCAATGTTTTGGGGACGATCTCTTTCTTTGTTGTAGTTATTTAATATTTATCAGGAACACACAATCCACTGGGCATCATACTTGGCATAGTTCCTACCCTCTAGGAGTTTACATTCCAAGGTGATGTGACACATGTATCAATGTACATTTACAGCTGAACTTTCAGTTTCACAGGGTGAAGTTAGACTGATTCATGTGTGCATGCTTTGTGCAGCACAATGAATGTTTCTACACGGTGCCCTGGTCCACATTTGCACAGTATGCTAGGCACGGGGAACTCATGGAGGGGTGCCAAAGTTATCGGTGGGATGATTGTCAGTGCCACGTGGACAGCTGCCACCATCAAAGCTATAGGCAAAACTACAGAGTATATTAAGTCTTGTCTTTGGCCGTATGGCTGAGTAGCCAGAGTGCTACACTTGGAAACAGGAAGAACTGGGTTCAAATCCCGCCTTTGACACTTACTAGCTAGGTGATCTGGGGAAAGTCACTTAATTTCTTCTATGCCTCAATTTCCTCCATTGTGAAATGGTCTCTAAGGTCCATTTCAATTCTAAATTAGGATAAAGCATTTAAATAAGGCTACTAACATTTAAATAAAACTATTAAGTCTGTCACAACACATGATGTTTAAATATCTTTTTTTAAAATAAAATGCAGTTAAGTCAAAAAGCACTAATTAGGCAACTACTAGGTTCGAGATACTGTGCTAAATGATGGAAATACAGAGTCAAAAATAAAGGTCTTTGCTCTTAAGGAACTCATAATCCAGTGGAGAAGATGAAGTGCAAAAGACTATGGACGAACAAGGTATATGCAGGATAAATGAGAGCTAATAAACCTCCAATTTTCATTAGGTTGAATACTAGTTCATTAACCATCTCATTTTCATACTGTCCTCTTTTATCTTCTCCATCACTTTCACATAACATCATGTTGGTTGCTTCTTTTTCGTTTGTTTTTTGGGTGGGAGGAGACACCTTCTACTGAAGAAATAATGTGGCACAGTGGATCGTGTTGGGCTTGGAGCTGAGAAGACCTGGTCTCAAAAGGCTACTTCTGATACTTATGAGATCCAGACTCAGAACCAGTCACTTAACCTTCACGGGCTTCTCAAGATTTGACTGTGTTGCACAAACACAGCAACAACTCACTCTTAAAGCTTAATTTCATTTTTACTTCCTGCCTCCCTCTGTGCTTACCCCTTTCTCTCCTAGAACTGAGTCAAAGTTCACTTCTAGGCAAACAATATGGCAGTACCAGAAACAAACCAGTACCATCATCTTGATGCTGAAAAACAAGTAGCAGAGACCCTTTCTGCATTAGCTCTGACTCCTTATGAGGACTCTGGCTTCCCACTCTCCCATCCTTTGCTAACACTCTAATCTTCCCACTACTACCTTTCCTTCCAACCCCTCCCTGCTCTCACATCTCACCCGCCATGCTTATGCTTCTGGTCAGGTATGGATCAGATCCACCAGGCTGTGGTGTCACCACAAGGGGTTTGTTTGGCAATGCTGTCTGGACTGGGAGGCAGTAACATTGCCCACGGCATGTTTCTCTGTTGACTGATAGTTCTATAACCTCACCAACACAGGCTTCAGGCATCGACATGTCCGTTCAGGGGCTTGCCAGGTTATGAACTATGGGAAGGCTTCCCAAGGAGGTTTCCATTACTGGAAACGTTGCTCTCATTTTCTTCCTAGGCCTTTACAATCCCCTTCTGCAGAATGCCAATGGTACTGAAGCAGCCAATCCTATAGCACTCTAAGTCAGGGTATATAGCAGATTGTAAAGGGAAATCAACATGACTGGGATTCAGAAAGAAAGAAAGAGAGAGCTGGGTCCATCCATGTCTGATTCTCTATGTGGTCTTCTAAATAAATGGCCATTCTATATGAGCATTGCATATTCTATATGAGAATTTCACAAATTCTTCATGCCTCAGTTTCCTGATCTATAAACTATAACACTAGGTTCAGCATGGCATAGTGAATAGGTCATTGGATTAGATGCCAAGAACCCCTGGGTTAAAATCCCACCTTAGATATTTACTAGCTGTGTGACCCTGGGCAAATCACTTAACTCCTCTGTGCCTCAGTTTCCCTATCTGTAAAAAGCAAGGATTGGACCTGATGGCCTTTCAGCTCAAAAGCTATGATGCCATGAATAATGATAACCATATCACAGTATTATTATGAAAGGATCATATTAGGTGAACACAGCAGTAGTCACTCTGGTAGCTGATACTGAGAAACTGTATCACCTAAAGTGAAAATAAAGGCTTGAATTTAAAGCCAGTCAGATAATGTTTTCTTTGGGTGATCATAGCTGTCAATTATTTCAGTACCCAAGGTTATCTAGGTCCTCTGAGACCTCTTAGTGCTATTTTGCTGTCTCTTTCAAGTAACTATTAGTCATGCCTATTTTTCCTTTTAACCTCAAGTCATCCGTGTCACTCACATGTCATTTTTGTGTTAATTGCATGTCATTCATGTGTCACTCACATGCAATTCACATGTCACTTCTGCATGGCACACATCATTTCTGTGTTGATTGCCTGTCGCTCACATGTCATTTCCATGTTGATTGCCTGTTGCTCGCATGTCATTTGTGTATTGCTGACATGTCATTTGCACGTCAATTCTGTGTTGATGCCATGTCATTCGCACGTCGCACATGTCTCATTTCTGTGTTGACTGTATGTCACTCACATGTCGCTTGTGTGCCACTCCTGTGTTGGTAGCATGTCGTTCACATAGCATTTCTGTGTTGATTGCATGTCACAAAATGTAATTCATCCACATGTCATTTCTGTGTTGAACACATGTTGCTCGCATGCCATTCACATATGGTTTATGAGTTAATTGCTTCTTGCTCACGTCGTTCACATGTAATTTCTGTGTTGACCGCATGTCGCTCATATTATTTCTGTGTTGATCATGTGTCGCACAAATGTCATTTCTGTGTTGATCACATACCACTTGCATGTCGCTCATGTGTCATTTCTGTGTTGATACTATGTCACTCACATGTCACTTCTGTGCCGATCACATTATTTCTGTGTCAGCATGTCATTCACATGTTGTTTCCGTGTCATTTGCATGCTATCTCGGTGTCATTAGCATGCCATTCACATGTAGTTCACGTTGATTGCATGTCATTTCTATGTTGCTCACTTGTCATTCGCATGTTGTATGTGTCTCTCACATGTCATCTCTGTTTGTTGCATGTCACTCACATGTCGTTCACATGTTGTCAGTATAGTTGTAAATAGAACCTGAACTTGGAGTCAGGAAAATGTTCAAATCCTTACTAAAATATCTAGTTGTGTGACCCTGGGCAAGCCACTTTAACTGTTCCATGCCTCAGTTTCCCCATCTGTAAAATGAAGGAGCTAAATTCAATGGCCTCTAAGGTCCCTTCCAGCTCTAAATCTATGGTTCTAAGGAGAGCTATTGCCAGTATTTGTAGCCATGCAAAAGAAAACAGGTTCCATTCGTCAAGAAGTGGTGATTTCACAACGTGTGGAGACTCTTTTGACTTGTATAGTCTATAACTTAGCAGCAAATTTTAGAAAGTTGCCTGACGCTCAGAGATTTTAAGTAACTTTTCCAAGATCACATAGCTATCAAATATAAGATATGAGATTTGAACTTCTATCCACTATGCCAGACTGCCTCTTTAAATAGGTTCCCCAAAGCCAAAATAAATCACCAATTAGCAAAACCAAGGTGGTCATGTGTGGACATCATCACCTATCCGGACAGAGTGATCAGCAGGGGTGCTCAGAAAACAGAGATTAGCAGCAGGTGGTGATGCTTCACCTCCTGTGGATTCAGAAGGTGGCTCTCACGTGGGTTTTCTAAACAGCTCTGAAGCTACCAGGAGTTCTGCACCTGACAGTCATGGAAAGGTGACACATCGATCAAACTTTCTGATTAAGGTAAGGCTTTCTTGCCAACTTGCTTGTTTTCTCAAATTAAAAAAGAAAACTCTTGTCAATCTGAAATAAGCCTTCCTAGACAAGAAACATAGTCTCTGCACTGTGCTGAGACTCATCTTGAGGCAGCTTGATGGCAAAACAGATCCTCTGCGACCTTGAGCCGCTTCATCTCTGCCTGCCTCATTTTTCTCATCTATAAAATGGGAATAAGAAGAGCACCTACCATCCAGGGTTGCTGTGAGAATAAAATGAGATACTATTTGTAGAGCATTTTGCAAACGTTAAAGCATATGTAAATGCTGCCTATTATATTAACTTGCACTTAGATTCAAAATGAAGAAAACTTGAGGATGAAGAAGAGAACAGAAGACAAATGTAAAGGATTGAGAGACCAAGAAAGAAAGAGGAGGAAGGAAAAGGGAAGGTTTTACAAAGTCATAAAATGATTTTCAGGGAGCTGACTTGATATTTCAGGAATTCTTGGCTTCCTTAACATAAAAATAATTTTAAAAGGCATAATAGAAAACTAGAGATGTGATTAATCCTTTAAGACAAGTCAAGGCCTACAGCCATGTTTCCACTGGGTATTGAAGCCAAATGAAGGTTAACTCTTAATGCAGAAGATGTTTGCAGGACATCTTATTCATCTGACTCTTTGGATACTGCTATGAGTTGGGGATGGTCAGCAGGATGGAGAGTTTCTTTTGGACTTGATCAAGGAATGAAATGACTGGAAAAAATATACTAAAGAGAAAAAAGAGATGAAAAAAATGTTTTTCTTGCCTGAAACCCACATAATGCATGTTTCTCTGATCAACCAAATATAAGCTATAAACTTAGCAGTGGGAAAATGAATGTGCATCCTGGTGGTCTGGATTAATCATGGCCCAAACTGGATCCTGGTGTGGCCTTAAGCAATGCTGGCAGGGATTGTGCATAAAGAAAAAGAGAAAAAAAATAGAAAATGGTGAATCCTGAGACATTCATATAGGCACACAAGGAGCAGAAGAAAGACAAATACTCCAGCCAAGCAATCTGTGTGGAATGTGGAAGAGGAGTAGTATTCAAAGAATATAAGGACAGTTGTACTGAGTTAGACCAATGACCGACAACAAAAGCTAGCATTTACAAAGCACTTTAAGGTTTGCAAAGTGCTTTATCTCATTCAATCCTTACAAATACCCTGTGAAGTAGGTGCTATTAATACCCCCATTCTGCAGATGATCAAACTAAGCCGGAGAGAGGTAAAGTGACTTGCCAGGGTCACAGAGTGTATGAGGCAAGATTTAAATTTATCATTTGTCTCCAAGTTTAGCCCTCTATCTACCACACCACAAAGCTGAACTAGGAACACTCACATGACATGCTTTCACCTACTGGCACCAATGTATGCTTTGTATTCCAAGACTGCTACAAAAGTACTTTTAAAATTTGTCCTCAATTCACTCAATACAAGTTTCAAGATATGGCATTGGATTCCAATGTATCAAGACTTGGTAAACAAGTCTGTGTTCGCTCTCTATATACCTTTCAAGTTTTTATAAGCTTTTTACCATATCCTTTCTCGGCCTTCATCTTCTCACATTTTAGTGCCTTTCTCTTTTTTGCATATTTTCATTGTTTTTAGCTTGTTCCTGTAAAGCAGCCCTCCATCAATCTGATCGTTTTTGTAGCCCTTCTCCTGACTCCTGTCACCTTCTCTTCCAGTATTCCAATTTATAGGGTGTCCTTTGGAACCTGTCTGAGAAACGAACAATCTACTAGTACTTTCTAACTCTCCTTAGAGCAGACGAATGACAGGGTATGAATTTTTGTCAGTCACCAGTTCTACATTCTTTCTTACTCATGACTTCCTTTGAAAATCACGTATGGACAACAATCATACCTAGACCATCCGATGTACTTACCACTATTTGTTCTAAAGCCTCCTCTTTGCTCCTTATCTCTGAACAATGAGGGATACTGGGAGTCCCTCTAACATATTCCTTAACACATACCAAGACAAATCATTCATTTTAGTCTTTTGCTGTCTCCTTTTCATCTCTGAGTAACCCTTAAGGTGATTTGGGCTTCCAGTCTTCCTGTTAGCACTTATCGCTCCCTAACCCCAATTGCTTTCACATAGGTGAGCTTCCCACTCCTCTCCCACCCCAACCCTTGAAGGACTTTAGGAAGCTAGCGGAGACTGCTCTTATGTATGGGTTGTACTCTCAAGTTCTATGATGATGCTTATGCTGATTATCAAGTATGGATCAGATTCACCAAGATATGGTGATCACAAGAGGTCTGATCAACATTCAACTGATTATTTAGCCAGTTTTGTCCCTTTGAATGAAAACAACAATAAAGCCCTTGTTGTCATTGTAATTCATTGTAAGGTACTCCTAGAATTCTTCGGTCCAATTTCTATCCTGGATCTCACTTGGTCTTCTCTGTGTATGATGTCTATATGCTAGGGATGCATATTGTTTGGGTATGATTAGTCAGACTTGTAAATGAAGGACTGGAGAGATAGCACAAAACTGTCCTTGGTAGAGAAAACCATCAGAAAGGATGTGAGCACACATCTCAAGCTGGTGAAGCTCACTCCCATTCTATCTATTACTTTAGAGGTTGTACCAGAAAAGTTTAGGGAAAAATTTCTCTTGTTTGAAGATGTCCTAATCAGCCATATCATATTTGAACTAAGTATCAAGAAATGTATCTAAGTCCATCTGCTGAAAGTACCTCCAGCACCAGATTTCACTTGCAGACATATCTCCCTTTAGATGAGAAACTCAGGAAGCCACCTGTGTTATGCTTTCTCCCCCAACACCTCTGCCCTCCTGCTGTCCCCTACCCCCACCCTGGCCTATCATCCCCAGAACAAGCTTCCTGGAGAAGTGAAGTCCAGCAGACAAATGTTTTTCCAACATGCAGCTGATGTTTCCCTTCTGTTTTTATCAGGGGAGTCACTGACAGGATGAAAGCTGGAGTAGGAGGAATGGGGAGCATGTGAGAAGAGAAGAAAGACTCCTAGGTTTCCTTTCTAGTTTGGAAAATATTCAAAGGGGAAAGGTGTAAGAAATGGGGGCAAATTATAGGAGTAGATGTGGGATGGGAAGGGTATGTGTGCTTATTTCCTTCCTAGAAGTAGATTAAGAATCTAACTGAACCTATTATGGAAATTCAAATTTCTCACCCCTGTCCTGGGCAATGTGGCCATGAGCAGGATAGAAGTAAGTTATACATTTCAGTTCTAAAGGTGTAGCATGGTAGACAAAAAGTTAAAATATCAGCTCAGGCCTCACAAGAAACGAAGAGGAATGTCACAATGCTTCGTGACTGGAATTCTAAACAGAGATATAGTAATGACTACGCCAGTCTTTGAGTTGCCAACTTCTTCAACTGCCCAATTTTGTAAACCTAGAACTAGGGACTTGGTGAGGTCATTCTTTCCTTTACAGGATCTGAAGAGCAATGGGTTCATGCCGTGGGGAATCTATCTTTAGGGAGAGGATACTGCCAGGTGGAAAGGGTTTGAGAAATTGAATGAATTGGTTAAATGAGGACCTAGGGCATGGGTTCTTAATGTATTTGTGTGTCACACATTGTCAATGAAGCCTGTGGACCCCTTCCCAGAATAATGTTCTAAAATACATAGGATTACAAAGGAAATCAATTATATTAAAATGAAGGTGTATTTTTCCCCATCCAAATTCACAGACCTTCTGAGATCTATCCATGGACAAACTGGGGGTCCAATGACTCCAGGTAAAAACCTCTGACCTCTGGTAAAAAGAAATATTTTGAGAAGAATGTAGAAGGGTTTTGGGGAATATGACATACATTGGGGGTTCATAGCTATTATGAAGGTAAATAAATTCTCAGTGTTGGGTATTCATGGAAGAGCCCAAATTAAGCACTATTAGTACAGATTCAATACATAGTCTGACATCCTGCCTCCCAATAAAAATGTACCTAAACAGTCCCAGATTACTAGGGACTAGGGAAGGGTTGGAGAAGGAAGACAAGGAACAACAGATAGAGGCAAATTATTCCACTATTAAATGTTTTCAAGGGAGAAAATTCTGCAACCCTTCATAGCTGCCCCTTCCAGCTCAGGGACAAAATCTAGGAGACTTTTCCAGAGATTCCACCTAATGGGATTCACAGGCAGCAAAGCCGCACAAAGAGGAAATTTTTCTTCAGCTTGATGACTTTACTACCCTGTGGGCCCAGGGTCAGTTTGTGAGGCCTGCATTTCTGTCTAGAAAGAGTGGCAGATATAATTGGCAAACTAGCAGCTCGATGAGCTGTATAAAGTAAGTTCTACATGCATGTTTGTCCCTTTTGGATGGGGGAATCATCAAATGCCCTGATTGACGGGTGTGGGATATTCATCTGGGTCAGAGCCTATCTATATGAGGCCACTGAATCCATGAGAAACAAATCTGTCTCTTCACCATGCTTGTTTACCCCACTCCCCCCGCCCCCACAAATATACTGGCCACTATGAGAAGGAATGCTAGTATGTCAGTCAGCCAACAAGCATTTATTAAGCTCCCACTATGTGCCAGGCACTGTGTGGGTACAGAGTATGGGACAATGGACTTAAGTCAGGAAGACATGGGTTCAAAGGCTACTTGGACAAGTAAATGTCACTCAATTTTTTTTTCAATTCATATTCATCAACAAAAGGAGACAGTTGGACTCAATGGCCTTGAAGTCCCTTATAGCTCTAAAATCTGTAATACATTGGCTTTTTTTATTCTACGTGTTTTTCAGAGATGGAGAGAATAAGAAGATCCAGAGAACGTCAGCCCTAAAAGGGCTCTTATAAACCGTCTTCAGCCCAAGTCTTTTGTTTTAGAGATAGGGAGACTGTCGTTGCTGTTGAGTCATTTTATGATCTTGCCTGACTCTTCTTGGCAAAGATATTGGAGTGGTTTACCATTTCCTTCTCCAGCTCATTTTACAGATAAGGAAACTGAGGCAAACAGGATTAAGTGACTTGCCTAGGGTCACACAGCAAGTAAGTGTCTGAGGCCAGATTTGAACCCAGGAAGATGAGTCTTCCTCTTTCCAGATCTGGTGTGCTATCCACTGCACCACCTAGCTGTCCAGTTAGGGAAACAGGGACCCGTTAATAAAGGGCAAAGCAGCAAAATGCCTCACACAAGAGTAGGTGTGGATAAACATACACTGAATGAATGAATGAAATGAAATGATAAAGAGTGAAAATCCCTAGACACCTCCTTTTCCCCAACTCACAAAGGGCCTTGTGATGTCTGGTCACGGGTTATAAATAGGAAGTGAGAAAAGAAAATACTGAGATACCCGAGGGCTGATAGGGAGGCAAGCTACTAACGTGACAGAGAAATGAATTAATTCAGAAATACCTTAGTTTAGCTCTTGGAACTCTAGGAGGGGCTAATGGAGTTCAGGCTTACTACCAGACCAAATATCTGTACAGATCTCACTGAGGTCAGTGACCTATATTGCAGAGCTTTTCCTGGTGGGGTGGAGAAAGTGGGTATTTGGGCTGCCAGACTCCTGAATCCAGTCTTACAACCTACCCATCACCACCACCCACAATTCATTCCAGTGGCTGTGAGAAACCAGAGCCTACAAAGGACAAATAAGAGAATTAAAGAATTAAAAAGGCACTAACTTCAAAGGCAGGTTACCAGAGCTAAGTGTCTATGATTTCTAAGAACAAGGATTAAGGGAATGAGGAGAAAGGGAGTGAAGTGATGAAAACAGAAAAAACAGTTCAAAGAGAAAGAATTACTTTAGGTAGCTTCAAGTGGGTCACTAGGAGAAAAGGATGAACTTTAACAAGAGATTGATGTCATTTTAAAAAAATTCATAACAGAGACATCTACAATGAACTGAAATAGATTCCTCAAAGAGGGAAAAATGGAGCAATAGCCAACATGTTAAATAAAATGAAAGGAACATTGACCTAAGAGTCACAGGACCTGAGTTCATATCTCACCTGCTATTTTTCTGACCTGGGGCAAGTCACGTAACTCACTGGACTTCAGTTTCCTCATCTGTAAAATGAAGCTTCTGGACTAGATGACTGAGCTCCTTTCCAGTTGTACATCTATGATCTTATGATCTTGCGGAACACAGTAGACCTAGGTGTTACACTATCTGGAAACCCTGATTTCTCTTCCCCCACCCCTCAAAGTCTTTGAGCTATTCAGGAACAGGAAGAGAATTTAACGGAAACACTCTGATGACACAGGTTGTCTACTGAGGACGCCCTTCTACAAAAGGGGTTTGTAGACAGGACCCCTGACTTCCAGGGCACCTGAAGCCCCCTGTGTCTCCCAAGAGCTGGGGACTGAAGGCAGCGCGCTCCTAGGTAGACCTGAACAATGATGACTTTGTCTGAGGATACAGACATTTGAGAGAACGTTGGACAGGCCAAAGGAAAAAGAAATCTTAAATGATGTATGTGTGTGCGTGTAAGCATGGTGCTTTCCTTCTTTCCTCTAAATGAAAACCATGCTTTTGGTAATCCCATCTACCTCTCAGCCTCCCTCATACATCAGCCCACCGGCAAAACACAGCCCCCATTCTGCTCTGGAATGTGCACTCCGAAACTTAATCTAACTGCTGAGTCCAGGCCAAATCCCCCAATGGCATCAACCCAATGACAGCACACCCCCACCCCCGAACCCCTGTCTTCCCACCACCCCCACTCCTGCCTTCAAGCTTAGGAGGTATAGTTCCACTCCACTGATTCCCTCTTCTCCATTACAGAGCCCTCCCTTCTCCCCCCTCCAATCCTCCCTTTCTCTCTCCAGCTCTCTTCTACCCTTCCAGCCAGGCCTAAACATTTCACTTCTGATTAATGTCTAAATGACAAGCCAATAGTTCTTGGCTTTAAAACAAAACTAGCTCTGCCTTCGCACAAGCCTCTCCTTTTCTCCTTCTGCCTTTTTGAATAGCTCCCAAACCCTTTCTTTTGTCCCCTCCCGCCAATTGCAGATCCCTCCAGGCACCAGTGAAAAGAAACTGCAAGGCATTTTGGTTTTTAAATGATGGCTGTAAATTTGCCTCTCCACTGGGATACACCTTGAAGCCGAAGGGGCAATTCAAACCAAGGTCTCCTCCCCATCCCTTCCACTGACTCTCTCTTCACTCAAACAAACAGCAAGGACAAAAGGAACAATCTAGTAGCCGGAGTGGCCAGATGGATACATATGGGGATTTCTGAAATAAGTATCCCACCAGGATACACATTAACAATTAGGAGGTGAGCTAATCTTTTCGATTTATGATGGCACTCTTCCAACATTCACCTTGATTGGATTGAAAAGTATGTACCTCTAATACCGGGCCTCTTAACCTGGGTTCCATGGACTTGTTTTTGGTTTTTATATTCTGATAACTATATTTCAAAATAATTGGTTTCCTCTGTATCTTATTTTACACATTTAAAAACATTATTCTGAGAAAGGCTGCATAGTCTGCACACTCCCACAGAGGTCTGTGACACCAAAAATGTTAAGAACCCCTGCTCTAAAAGGAATATCCTAACTGAAAAGTTATTTCTCATCTCAGCTTCCAAGGCTACAGTTATGAAACCTTCTTTTCCCTGCTATACTGTACTAGACCCAGAGAAGTATGGCTTATTGCCCTCCCCCTGACAATCCTCTATAGTGAGAAGATTTTCTCTGCACCCCTCCACCCCTTATAGGTGTATATTTACCCAGAGATTTTTCTCTAGCATAAGTACTCGGTTACTTCTTATCAGGAGACACAAGCTTATAAATATGGATATAAATACAAATGAATTTCTTTCCATGTAGGAGGCTCTGGCTACACCCTAGATGCAAATGTATGTGGCTCTTGCCATGTGTGTGCGTGTGTGGCCCCCAAGACATATCTCCCACTCAGTATCGTTTCTTGACATGAGACAGCAGTGTACACACCCTTCCTTTCTGCAGGGAGAAAGGGCAGGGCAGCCTGACAGTCTTCCAAGAAAGCTGGGATGTAGCCTGAAGCCTCCCCTTCTGCATTCCTGTGGAGCACGTTTCAGGGGTTAGTGAGTAGAATGGGAAAGAGGAGTGGGGGGTGGGGAGGTAATGAGACATCCTTTAGCTTCAACTTCTCTCCTATGGGCTTCCTCATTTTGAATCCCTTTCTCCTGTTGACTTATGTGTCCCACTGCAAGAGCCCAGAAACACACAGATGGTTTTAAAGTAAGATGCCTTTAATGTTTCCAGAAATTAGCACGACCGACAAAACCATCATCCTCTTAATTCAATTTGGGCCACTTCTGACATATGCAGATAGGCACTTAATTAGTGATCTTCTGATAGGACCATGAAGAAGATTATGGTGCACCCAGAAGCCCAAAGCAGGACTGGGTAATGACAACAGGACACCCTTGGGACCCTCCCATGAAGCCACAAGCTGCCAAGTTTAGCATGAGTGAACTTACTACTTTTCTAATGGAAGGGATTCAAAAGCCCTAACTTTCAAACTGTGGTTTGCTTGTCCTCTTAGACCTTAAACTGCTGAATTTTCTCTGGCTAAGATATGTCTTTGCAGTCTTACCCCTGTATACTCCTGGTGGCTACAAATGAGAATGTACATTAAGAGCTTTGCAAACTTTAAAGCCCTATATAAAGGCCCAACTGATGCTATCAGTGGTATTCTTACTCTACTACCTCCCAGCTCCTCTTTTCCTCTATGTTATAATGTCTCCTGTCCTGTTACGTTCTTCAGAATCATATCTGAAGGTTCAAGATGTTTGGTTCCTTAAGGGAAAGCAAGACTTTAGGCAAGTTCTGCAGTTGAGGGTGGCCTGTCCAAACTAGACATGACCCTGGGGACAAATGGTACGCACAGGAGTTGGTCAAGTTGGGACACAAAGTGGTACTCTCCTGTAAAGTAGTGGACTCTCTCAAGTCATTTCAAATATTATTAGAATGTTCAGGAGCTCAGTGAAAGAAAGGAACTCCATTCATATCCAAGCATGTGTCTGTAATGGACTAGAACCCATGTGCTTATGCCAGGGAAGTATGTCAGGGCAGATATACAAATACTCCCCATCACCCACTCCCCCTTAAAAAAAAGCACAACTTAGCCTGTGATGTGATGGGTATAAGGGATTTAGGAAGTAAGTCTCCAATAGGAAGCTATCATTCAAATGGGTCAAGGACAGAAGAAATTCTCCAAAGTTGAAAGACCAATTCCAAAGATGGGAAAAGGACCCTCTGGTCATGGACAGTTCCCTAATTATCATTTTTTTGGATTAAGGTAGAATAATGACATAAGGACTGTTCATTCTAGGTGTGGGTTATTTTGGAGTTATAAGACAGTAGAGCAAAGGAAAAGGTGAATATGTCACCCAGGCAGGGTTTGAAAGTTGTTACCCTTGTCATTATTACTAGCCATGGGGGCCCTATGAACCTTCATGACTTGGCTTTTTACAAAATAATATTTATGTGTCATTGAGGATGGAATTTTCAGCATTAAACTTACATATAAAATTAATATCTAGTAAGTTCCTATTGCATCCCTTCCCCTAAGTGTATTATGTCCTAAGCAGGTGCTTATTCTCTAGTCAGTCACAATTTTGCTGGACATTTGTCATTCCTTGTCTTAGAAAAACCAACTGATGCTGCTTCAGCTACCCAGAGACAAAGGAGAGATCAATGGCAGAGGGACAGAGAATGGACTAATGGCAGAGAAGGAGACATAGATGGGCAGCACTCACTGGCTAGTGTCACTGTGGCAGGCACACTGGCTACTGCTCCTGCAGGCATTCGGGCCACACACTGGTAACGACCCACAGTGTGGTTGTTGAGAGCAGCAATGACGAGGGTTCCGCGGGTGATAAGGATTCCCAGAGCGTCATCTGAGCTGTTTAGTTCTTTCCCATTCAGCCTCCAAGTGATGTTCACCCATGGTGGTTCCACAACACAGCCTAGGATCACAGGGCCCCCATGCTTTTGGACAGTGGAAGTGGGCTGGACGGTAACCTGAGGGACCTCACCTGGGAGAAGAAGAGGAAATTCTGGATGAATCTCACAGAGGGATCAAAAGTTAAGTCCTTTATGAACCAATAATAATGCAGTTAGCCCTTCTACATCACAACTTTTCCCATCATGGTTTTAGCATAAGAAATTAAAGGAAAATTTTGGAGAGTTTTGCAGAAGTCGCAGATGACATGTGAAGAAGGCCGGCAGATGACACAGAAAACGTTTAGGAACTCAGAAATGCATAAACTATATGCATAGTATTGTATAATAACAACATATTCTATCTTTCGATACCATAATAATTCAGATTTCTCTAGTATGTAGGGAGGGCCAAAAACTTTTATGCAAATTTTCCAGATCATGGTGGTACCGCACCTGAAACCCCTGTAATGTGGAAGGGATAACTGTAGACTATTGATCCTTGCCAAACACTATAATTCTTCTAAAACTATTCCAAAAATTCTGTGACTTCTGTTCTCTAGCCCCAGGAAGCAAAGGTGGAGGAACTCTGTGCAGAAATTTGAAAAACAAAAGGCCCAAATTAAGTGGTATTGTTATTGTTAGCATTAATTTTTCTCTCCATCTTATATTTTGGGCAAGTCTGACTAGGCCAGTGGAAGGCATATGCCTCTCTGTATTCTCTTTTAAAAGATTTCCTGTGGAAATTGAGTTTTGCATTTTACAGTGAAGGAAAAGTAGGGGGATATCAGCCATGCAGGGATGAGTTTGAGAAGGGAAGCACTTACCCAAATTACCAAAGCAGCTGGCTGCAGCCAAGATGAGACAGGTGATGGTGACCGCTGGTCTCTTTCTCCTTGGCATCATTGTCATCCCATGCAGCGCAGTCTGTCACAGAGGAACAGAGGCAAGGTTCCCATAAGCCACTCTAGGTCACTTAAGGAGAAGCCGCTAGCTCCTATGGTCCTTTGCTAGAGACAAGATTAAAAATAAAAAGGCTGTGTTAGGAGCATCCCATCTACAGTGACCCATCGTGACCTCCCTGTCCTTCTGCTACTGTCCTTTCTCTGCCAGTATCCATACAATGGTTGTTGGCAGTGATATCTGTGCTGAGAAGAGTAGGATTAACTGAATAAAAGTTCTGCCTCATCCCTCATTTAAGAAAGACTTCTGTTAAGTCACACCTTTTGAACTCAGGTATTTGGCAGCTAGGTGATGCAGTGGATAGAGTGTTGACCCTGGAGTCAGGAGGACCTGAGTTCAAATCCAGTCTCAGATACTTATTGTTTGTGTAACTCTGGGCATGTCACTTAACCCCGTTTGCTTCTGTTTCCTCATTTGTAAAATGAGCTGGAAATGGCAAACCACTCCTGTATCTATCTTTGCCAAGAAAACCCCAAATGGCATCACAGAGAGCAGGCCACGACTGAAACGACTCAACAACAAGGGACTTGAGTCCTGGGAGATAGTTTAATAAATTTAACTATGTCTCAGTACTATTTATTTAAAGAAGATAAGAAAGCTCAGTGTTACATTATATACTACTTATATATTATATATATATATATTATATATTATTATATACTACTTCACATACTCTGGTTATTACTGCTAACAGTGACAGTATGTAGTAACAAATAACAGTCATTATGTTAGGAAGTGTTTCTAAAGCCATTGGTCCTGTTCTTACCCCTCTTTTCATTAGTCTCTCCATACACATAAGCATTTATTAAGCATCTACTGTGTGCAAGGCACTGTACAAGACAATGAGGAAACAAAGGCCAAAAAACGATAAGAGTCCTTCCCTTCAAAAATCTTTCACTCTACTGGGGAGGCAAAACACGTATGGAGATAAATAAGCAGACAAAATAACTTCAGGAGGAAAAAAACACACTAATAACGAAGAGAAACCAGGAAAGGCTTCCAAAGGAGGCGGCGTGAGATTTGGGCCTTGATGAAAATGAAAGACCCAAAGAGGAGAAATGAGAAAGGAGCATACTCTAGTGAGCAATCTTTTCCAACAAAAGCATATTCTTGTGACGCTTTTGTACTAGGAATGAGCCCCGCATTTGCCAGGCTAGTTATAACACTACCCTTAACCAAACTCTCCCTCTAGGAAAGATGAGACACCACAATTGCCCTCAAAGTACTCAACCCTTCTTCTTTCCTCGAAGGAGCCAACTCGAACATTGTTCATCTTCCTTTTCAAAGACATCTTTAAAGACGACTTTTAGTCAGCCCCATGCATTGGATAGGGAATTAGAGTCAGAAGAAACCTAGGTTTAAATCCTACCTTTGATACTCACATGTGACCTTTACCTGCTAAACAATCCCTAAGACTCAGTTTCCGTGTCTTTGAAATCGAGATAATAATGCCTATAATACCCGGCTGGACTGTTGGGAGGATCAGATGAGATAATGTATGCCAAGTATTTTGCAAATCTTAATACATAATATAAATGTGAGTCATCGTCATTATCATTACTATTACTGTGGAAAGGCAGTGTGGTATAATGGATAGAGAGCCGGTAGGACGCACTGGATTCAAGTCCTGATTCTGCCACATAATAACTCTGTAACCCTGGGCTAGTCACTTAATTTCTAGGTATTGTGGGAACTTTCTAAGACTCTAAGTGCAAAAGAGTTGCTGACCTACATTAATAGGAGTTTCTTCACCTGGGAGTTCCATTACAAAATGAATCACAGGTTTAGTCTATAATAATACTAATGACATTTGTTATTATTATTCCTCTAGGGGTCTAGGGTTTTTTTTCCTTCCTTTATAAAACCTTTCTTTTTGTTGGGGTACGAGTTCTCTCACCCATAGATTTTCTCCAGAACCATATTCCTATGACTTTTAAAGTTACTACATCCCCTCCTTACAAATCCCAGCCAACTTCTCTTCTGCTCATACCCTTTTGTTTTCCCCACTCTTGGCTTTTTATTCTGTCTCTTTCAGGCAATGGTTCATTTATACAAAAGTTAAACCACAAATCAGTACATTGTACATGCAAGTGTATACACACACACCAAATCACACACACACACCAAATCACACACACCCCAAATCATACACACACCCCAAATCACACACACACAGAATCACAACACGCATAATCCTATCACAGGAGAAAAAACAAGTGGGACCTTTCCCCTCTTAACTGTAGTTTTCTTTAACAAACTACAGAACATTGCTGTGGCAACAGTGTATGTTATTCACACAAATAAACAGACATGGAAAGGAATATTCCAGGAGGCAGTGTGGCATAGCTGATAGAAAGCTGATCAGACAGAGTCAGGACAACCTGGGGTAAAGTTTCACCCCAGACATGCACAGGCTGTGGGACCCTGGGTAAGTCACTTAACCTCTACTGAGTGCCCCAGGCAACTCATTAAACTGTAAGTTTCAAAACAACTGACCATCTGAATTGTTAATGGAAGTTTCTTCACTTAGAGTTCTCAAAGAAATCACAATTTGGGTACAAAAAAAACAAATAAACAAATCCCTTGATTTTTCTTAACAAAGGACAGAGAATTGGGCACTAAGTACTTACAAGATTTTATGGACTAATGAAAGAAACTATGAATTACTTCTCAAGTGAAGTGTTTGTATTAGCCATCAGTTATTGTTTCAGGTGTTATGTGCTATATCATGTAATAAACTTTGGGGAACAATTCAGGCAATGTTCTGATAACCCAGGTGGTAACCTCTTCTGCTAGAGCCACATGGATCATCAGTCTATAGTCTTTAGATGTGAAATTCATTAATGGGGTGAAAACATCTTCTCTTTTGCCTCCCTCCCTTTCTCTGTCCTCTCCGATGGCACTAACTTCCTTCTGGATTAGGATTCTGTGCCCCCCCCTCCACTTCTTAGCTTTCTTTCAAAGGGTCCTGACACTCCAGGGTCATGACATCAGACACCCTTATGATTCCTCCCCACTACACAATGTAATTTCCTAGACCCTCACAATGATACTTCTCTCCAGGGAGTGAAATTTGATAATGGGCAAGTTCCTTTGAGGCCTCTATCAATGAGACTTAAGTAGAAAGTAGTTCCTCCTACAAACAGATACCATAGCATGGACCCTCAAAACAGTAGCATGAAAAGGAGCCAGTTCTGTGTATTCTAGCATACCAGAAGCAGGCCAGAAGATCTAGGTGTTGAGAACTCTAGAACCCTGTACTTGGAACTTAAGGCAGGGATGATATAGCAGGAAGAGAGTGGAAAGGGGGTGCTAGGAGAGAAAGACAGTGCAGTTCACATGACCTTTGGGGGCTGATTTAATCCAAGCAGGTTAGTAAAACACATCTGCTATCACTTGCCCTCCGAAAGTATACCCATTCCATCCTACTGTGTTTCTCCATTGCTATTCCATTAAGAAGATGTTAATGGGGACAGAACTGAAGTCCCAGAGGTAAATCTGCCAAAGCCTTCCATCCTTTTAGCCTCCGGTCAGTATAATGACTTTAGTCCCTCATACCCTGCCTTCTCCCTCCTCTCCTCTGTATTTACATATCAAGATCCTATTGACCTTTCAGCCTAACTTCTCAGGAGCTGCCTCCAGCTGAGCTGTTCTTCACCACACTAAGCTTGAATCTCTTAATTAATAAGAGCTGGAAAAACAAACAAACAAATTAAAAAAATAAACACTATAGGTTAGGCAATGCAAGCCACAGACCAAGAGTCATCAACCTATAAAACACAGAGGGCTGCCAGAAGGCTAAACAATGTCCCCTAGGGGCTACTACTAACTCCAGAGAGCACTTAGGGAAGAAAGAAAAAAAAAAGGGAAAAATAAAGGGGAAAAGAGTAACAAGAGGAAAAGATGCTGGGGGAAAGAGAGGAGAAAACTTAGAAAAAGCTAGAAGAGGTACATGTAATCATGGCAGATCCAGGGTGTTGCAAAAATCTTAGTGCAATTATATAAGCTATTAAGGCTCTAAGGCTATATATATACTATGACTTTTGGAACATTCTATACTTACATGGTACTTTATAGTTATAGTTACCTCACTTGATTTTCACAACTCTGTAATATAATTGATAGAAATATTGTAATCCCCATTTCATGGTGAAGGAAACTCCATTCAGAGGGTCAAGTGACTTGTCCATGATCACAGAATTCCATTCAATTAAATAAAATATTTATTAGACACCGACTATGTACCCAGCACTCTTTCTCCATCCAAAATTCCAATCAGGTACTAAGCCCTATTTATCCACAACAATCTCTTTCACATATATCCTCTTCTCTCCAGTAATATAGCCACTATCCTATTTTAGGCCCTCCTTACCTCTTGACTGAGTTATTAGACTAACATCTGAAGTGTACTCTCTGCCTCTGTTCTCTCCTATCTCCAATCCATTCTTCATATAGATCTCTAAATAGTCTTCAGAAGATAAAGATGAGTCTTTATCATATTTCTCATGCTCAAAAACTTTCAGAAAGAAACTTTCAGAAGTCCTGCATTGCTTTTAGGGAAAAAATATAAAGAACTTAGTTTGGCATTTAAGACTCTCTACAATAAGGATCTAATGTATACATTGTTATACTTATTTCATACCACTCCCTTTAATATACTCTACTTTCCACCCAAACTTAACTACCACCTCTTCATTTTCTGCTTACATGTGATTTCATAAGCCACTGACCACAACTAGAATTTACTTCTTCATCTCTACAAAATCTGGACTTCCTCCCAAGCTCAGCTCCAGTGCCATCTCCTCTCTGAAACTTCCCCTGATCCTCCCAGCTATTACTTTTCTCCCCATTCTTAGATTTTCCTAGAGTACTTTGTCTAATTTCACCTTTTGTGAAATTACTTCACTCCTTGCTCTGTATTATACTTTTCTATTTTCGTGTAAACTCCAATAGAATATAAGTTTCTTGAGGGAAGAGGCTATTTCATATTTTCCCCTTTTGTATCTCTACTGCCTGTCTCTACAGTTCCCTCTGAAGAACTTTGGAATTGATTTCCTGACATGGGAGATACTGGCAAAGGGCGGCCCAGCATGGCATGCCCGCATCAAAGAAGGTGCTGTGCTCTATGAGCAAAGCAGAACTGTAGGAGCTCAAAAAGAAACACGAAATGCACAAATTTAGCAACATCTCCACTCCAAATGTTCATGTGGACTATTTGTGCCTAACCGGTGGTACAGCCTTCCAAGGTTGTATTGGTCTGATCAGCCACAGTTGGACACACTGTACCTTGACTCCAACATAGTGATGTCATTTTGGTCCTCTTCGAGAATGAAGGACAACAACCAACCAACCAACCAACCTATCTCTCAATGGCAGCTTAATATTTATTTGATTGAATTATTTTTAAAAGAACACCACAAAAATCTTTATTAATTTGGGATTAATGGGAAGTAAAACCAGAAACTTCATCACAGCATGCAACCCTTCTATACCATGGTATTTGATCTTCTTGAATGCTTGCAACTGAAAAAAATTCATCCCCTGGTGGCTGAAAATGATTCTCTCTCAACATTGTTCAGCTGGTTCTCAGGTAACAGATATAGTGTCTGCTTCCAGGCAGGACTGATATCTAAACTTCAGGTCTTTGGTCACCTTGTCTAAGACTCTTCTCCCTATAACATGTTACCCTCCACAGACTATCCAAATGAAGCCTTCTGCTAAGAAACAGTAAAAACAGAGAAGGAAGGACCCCTAAGTAATATCTTCCATGCTCAGTGACCAGATTTAACCTGGATGTGAATACCTAAATGACATCAATTTGCCAAACGAGTTTATCTTTCAGACCCTAAAGTCACCAACATAAATAAGTTATAAAATATAATGGTGAAATTCAGTCTCTGATATTGGGTGGGGCGGCAATTAGATGGAGAGTACTGGGCCTCTCATTTCAGCAAGATAGGAAATTTTGGGTAAGAAATTTTCTCTAGTGATACAGATAGGCATCTATACTGGAGCATTGAGGGGTTAAGCCAGCATGCTCAGAGGTAGATTTTGAACTCAGGTCTTCCTGACTCTAAGACTGGCTCTGTACCTAATACACCAGGCTATTCCTCATAATATTCCTTTCCATGTCTATTTGTAATGTTGCCATAGTAATAACACATAAAAGTCTTATAATTTTCTCCTTTTCCCACCCAAGGGATTTGCAAGCTTGGGTTTGGAGTTAGGGGACCAAATGGGTGTTTTGTGCTATGAAGTATCTATTCTATCCCATCTGTTCTCTCAATAGCATGGTATGGTGAAAAGAACACTGACCTGGGAATTAGGAGTCATAGGTTTGGGTTCCAACTCTTCTACTTAGTTGCTACATGATGGGCCATTTTGCCTTTCTTCTCCTCAGTTTCCTCATTTGAAAAAGAAAGAGGGTTTGGGTTTGGTTTGGATTGTTTTTCAGGTTCTTTGAGCACCATATTTAGAGCCAGAAGACATGGATTTCATTTGGTTCTGGTATCTACTACTTTTGTGATCTTGATTTCCTCCTACACTATACATCAGTTTGTTCATCTCTAAAATGAGGGGGTTGGATAGATGTTTTCTAAGGTCCCTTCCAGCTCTAAATCTATGATCCTTCAAGCTCAAATATTCTTCCAATCTCCAATTTTCTTGCTACACTTAGGCCCTGAAAAGATAAAGATGGTGACCACGTATTGCATGATAACCACCATACCAGCCATAACAGAAAGCAAAAGAGATTTCACTCCCTACCTTGCCCTACCTCCAAAAATGGTTGTGATGAATTTGTTGTTCCAAAGGGGGAGGAGAAAAAAAAAGGAAGAAAGGAGGGAAATAGGCAGACTTCAAAAAAGGTTCTTTCACATTAAGTAAAAATAACTATTTCCTGTTGGTAGGGTGAGAGCTTTAGCTCCTTTAACGCGGTCCAGTAAATCAAAATTCCCTGTTATTAGCAGAAACAAATTAGTGAAAACTGTCAGTGAAGTGTGGCTAGATTGAGTTCCTTATGGTCTAAAATCTGACAGTTAATTCATCCACTCCACTTCTTAGATAGATAAGTGGCATACAGGGAGACTAGATACATAGAAGGGGGAAACCAAAATGGTAGAAAAAAGAGAGAGAAAAAAATAAAAGAGCCGAGTCTCTGATTTCTTTCTGTAGTGCCCTGTACTCAATACGTGTTTAATATGGCTTATGTTAACCACAGTATGGGATGATTAGAGATTCTAGAAGTTGTTTCTCCAAGAAAGGCTTGCTAATTATTCGGTAGATTAGTCAAGTCAGTAACTCAACAAGCATTTATTAAGTGCTTACTGTGTGCCAAGTACTGTGCAAAGGGCTGGGAATACAAAGAAGGGCAAAAAAAAAAAAACAGTCCCTGCTTTCAAGGAGTTCAAAATCTAGTGGGTATAATGTATGTGTAGGCCAACAAACCAATTAAATAGAAAAATCTAAAGAGAAGTCTTGTTTTGTTTCAGGCATATACATATATACATATGTATTTATATATGTATTTTTGTTGGGGGAGACGACTATGAATTATTTCGAAAATTGCTTCGACTCTACATTCTGCTTTGCACACATAGATTATCTCAGCTGTAACTCAACCTAATGGAAATGTAGGCAAACACTTTGCTTATATTAAACCCCAGGTTTACTCCTCTGCATGGAAGATGACAGCAACTATCTCTTTCTCCAACCAAAGTGTCTTTGGTGTGAAATAAATGAAGCTCAAAAAGTACCCTTTAAAAAAAGAAACCCCTAAAAAGGAAAAGTTGGAAGAGACAGCGAGACATGGGAGTTCTTAGCTCAGAAGAAGGCAGCAACAAAGGTGTTTGGGCTATAAAATTGACAAAAGTTTTACTGAGGAAATTCAGCCCAGACCCCCTCCTGCTTAACAAGAACCAGCCAAGCAATTCCCATTACTTCCGCACCCTCTATAATTTATATGGTTCAAAGTGGAGACGGATCCTGTTACTGCTGCCAACCACCTTTGTGTTCTTAACTGGGCAACAAGAAAAGAAAGCAACTCAGGGAAAACAGGTATGAAAAGATGGAATAAGGACTTCTCTGCCACACAGCTGCAAGGCACCTATGAGTCGTATTATTTCTGCCATCTTACATTTGGGTAAACTGAGCTAGTAAAGGTGAGATGACTTGCCCCAGATCACCTAATGAGTCAGAGGAGGATAGTAAGCTAAGGTCACCAAGCCCCATAGCCGATTCGGTGATCATGCTGCTTTTAAAGAAATCTTAGAATTGCTAGTACTACACTTACCCATCCTTTGGCCTGCTATAAAATGAATTGGGCAACATGTGGTGATGGAAAAGTCCCCAATTTTGGCAGGCACAATGGTGGCGATAATTCTCTATATCCCTCATATTCTTGGTAATTGGAGGGAATGCCACAAATTCAAAAATAACAAAATAATCAGCAAGTGAGAATATAAATCTTTTAACTTTCAATCTACATTTTCCCATTTAAAAAAAAAATCAAAAGTAGAGAGAGGGGAATGTATCCTTGAAATGAATTCCTCATTTAGGACCATTTGACTTGCCAAGTTCTGAAACTTAAATCAAAGCCATTTTGGAGGATTAACCTAACACACATACACAAAAAGTGTCTGAAAAGTTTAACTGCTGACATTCGCTTTCCCTATGAATCAACTCCCGCCAAAGAGACATTTATGAAACTTTCCAAAGAAAACAACAAAACACACTTTTGGGTTGAGACCAAGTATGAGAAATTTTAGCCTCGAAGTATTTATTTTTGAAGAAAGTTACAAACATCTGAGAGGAGATCTGCAGCAGGGGAGCAAACATCAGCTTCACCTTCTCTGCAAAAATAATTCTTGTAGGATGATGGGGATCCTGAGGGAGATTGTCTTATACAGCTACAAGTACATGGCTTGTACCCCACTGACTCTACCATCTTGCTCAGCCATGGTGCTATTCAACTACTTTCAAGTATGGAATAAGATTTCACTTTCATTTGGCCGTTATAAATAAAGCAATGCTGTCAAGTGAAGAGATGGAACGATCCCACTGGCTTGTTTTATGACCTTACTCCTTATCTAAGTCTACAATTTTCTCACCTGTTAAATGATATAATTAGTGGTAACTGTCCCCCATCTAGAAAAGGGAAGTGGTTTCTGCAAAATTCATTAAACTTCTTGGAAGTCGACCCACTCACCCTCCCAATCAAAAACGGTCCTGAAAATTATTACCGCAATGAATGCCCATCACATAGACAGGACAGCATTATACCTGACCCTTGTAAGCAAAGGCAGTAGGGACTGGCTGAGCCAGTCACAGCCTTATAGCAAGTTACAGATTGCTGCAGAGCAGTATTAATTGGCTTGCACTTATTCTTGAGAAAGAAGAGGAAAAGTTAGCCAAAGGATAATTTATGATCATATAACAAAGGTGCAGCTAACATTGGTAAGTAGTCCAAGGTATTGAGTTGTGCATAGTACAAGGCTTTCTTTCAGATTTCTCTGAGAAGAAACCATCTGCCTCAGGCACTCCAGAGAATCAGTGCAGCAAGTCAGCCTCAGCTCAACACATATGTGGCAACAGCCAAGTGCCAGGTCACAGAAGTAAGGTGTGCTCAGGAGCTACTGACCCACTCTCCCAGGTTGGAGTATAGGGGTGACAGGAGAGCAGTTATACTTGGTCTCTGGATAAAGTGAAGGTCTCTAGGTTTCCCATCTATCCTTCATTAAAGTTAGGCTAATCCTCGTCTACCACAAATGGAGGGGAAAGCAAACAAACAATGAACAAACAAAAATAACCCAACCAAAAGCCAAGTTGACTTAGAAACTCTAAGCAAATTTTATTTCTTTGTCACACCCCCCCCCCGAAGCTGACATCACTAAATTGACATAAAAACATATTTTAAAAATAAATAAATTTATTGCTAAACTAGAAAAAGAAAAAAACCACTACCTTTCTGCGACAACACCCCTCACCCCCACCACTTAATTTCTTTTCCCTTTCCCTCTCTCCTCCCCCACTCCCCACCAATGCCATATAAATTCAATTTGACAACCCTGCTAATTGGATAAACGAAGCTCCTACACTCGGAGAAGGCCCGTTCTCTTTTCTTTTCTTGTTTTTGGAGGGCTCCAAACAGGGTGATTGTGCTCTTCTTTAACATGAATTCCATCTGCTTTATTTCTCTCTCCCCATTCAAGATTCCTCTTGAATATTTATGAAGCCTCCCTACCCACCCCCCACACCCATCCTATTTTTACTCCACCTAACGTTCCCTCTCCCTTCACTCCCTCTTCCTCATCCCTCCCTCCTTCCCCCACCTCCTTCTCCTTTTCCCTCCATCCTCCCCCTCCTCCCCATCTCTCAGTGCCAGGACAATAAGCTTCCAAATGGCCCCCCCTCCTAGCTTTAGATAAACACAAGCAGTGTCAAGTGTGAGGAGAAGGGGGGGAGGGGGTTCAACTGCCAGTCCAGCCCCCCGCCTTCAATGAGGCCCAGAGGCCTACCCTAATCTGCTGCATGCCTGCCATATGGGGGCTGTGTTGCCCCGGGAAACACTAACAGGCAGAACGGAGCTTAATAGAGTCCATATTCATTGTAATGCAGTGAGATAGCTCAGGGCACTGTTGCCCCTTCGGTCTGTTTTCATTCTTCTGTTCCCCACTTTCTTTCTTTTTTTTTCCTCCCTTTTTCTTTCTTTCTTCCTTTCAAAAGGACAAGGCCCCTGGAGAGCGCTAATCTGGAGAGGCTGGGGCTTGGTGTTTGGGGTTGGGAGTAAGGGTTAGGGGGTGGGGAAGGCCAGGGCTAGAGGTGGGGGTGGGGCAGCTGTGGAGTGGAGGGGGAGAAGGTGGGGGGGATGTGGTGGTGGTAAAGAAACAGGGCTAATAAGCATGCAGCAGACCCAGCTGTCAAGAGGGTCACAAAGCAGCTAGCTACCTTACCCTAAGAACCAGGCCCACGTCAGTTTGGGAGAGGGAATGCATGTGGAGCTCTGTGTTTCTCCATGTGCAAGCACAGGAATCCTCCTGTGTATCTGCTTAGGGTCTTTTAGCCAGGGAGGTGCTCAGGTTTTCTCGAGACAGTGGCAAGGCTTGTCTTAGCTTCTCAGGAAATCAGCCCACCTGAGGCCACAACAATTGTGTTTGATGATACCCTTATGCCATCTCTAAAACTCCAAAGATCACAGCCTCCAGATTCAAATCACCATCAGTCAGGACTAGTCGAAATACACGTGGTCGAATCTAGAATCTTTCCAAAGCAGCAGAAAGAACTCTGACGCGGGATTCATAAGACCTAGGTTCTAGAGCTGACCTTTCCACTAGATAGCTGGTCAGCCTCGGTAAGCCTTTTCAGTTTTTTGAGCCTCAGTTTCTTCACCTGCTAAATGATGATGTGACACTTGAATGCCTTTTAAGATCATCTTCCTGCTCTGGAATTCTACAATTATATAAAAAGAGAAATTCCTGAGTACTGATCATAAAGTGACTTTACTCCTTCAATATATATCTAAAGGTAATAATGATAGACTGAGCAAGATCATAGTCTGGAAGAACTGAGTTCAAATCTGGTCTCATACTCACTAGCTGTGTAACCCTGGGCAAGTCACTGTTTGCCTCAGTTTCCTCATCTGTAAAATGAGCTGGACAAGAAAATGGCAAACTACTCTAGTATCTTTGCCAAGGAAACCCCAAATGGGGGTCACAAAGAATTGGATACAACTGAAACAACTGAACAACACTATTTCTAAGGGTAGTAATGGCCGTCTGAGCAAGATCACTGTCAGGAAGGCCTGAATTCAAATCTGGCCTCAGATGTTACTATTTACGTGACCCTGGGCAAGTCATTTAACCCCGTCTGCCTCAGTTTTCTCAGCTGTAAAATGGGGATAATGAATGTACCTGCCACTCAGGGTTGCTATGAGGATAAAATGAGAGAATACTTGTAAAAATTACTCAGCACATGCAGTGCCTAGCACATAGTAGGTATCATATAAAGGATTATTCCTTTCCCTTCCCTAAACTGATTCTAAAACTTTAATTCTTCTTTACCCCTTTTCCTCTTTTTTGGCTCCTGGACTGGGCACTTCTGCTCCTTTTTGGCCACTTCTTGCCCCCTTGCCATCACCAGCATGCCACACAGATGATATTCATCTCCCCAACCCAACCCATGTAACATCTCAATTAGAAACAGAAATAAGGGGCTTAGAGAGTAATCTAATCCAGCCTCATACAGATGTGGAAAACCAAGGCCTAGAAAGGAAAAGGCAGTCACCCAGACAGTAGAGTAGGACTAGGGACCACTTCTCCCAGTCCAATGCTCCTTCCACTATGCCACAAGTGCCAACTCAAAATAACAGCGAGGCTGATCCTTAGGTATCTCTAGAAGACTTAGGGCACCATCTTGGTTTCGATTGTTCTCTCTTCCCTGATATAGTGTTCATGCTCTGAATGCTACTTAAACAGAGCTACTGATGACAGTGTTCTACCTTCTACTGTGTCTCTAGGCCTGGAAGGGTTGTGCATCCATACAAGGATGGAGTTAGAGAACGGACTTAAGATGTCATTGTTATAGGGAACAAAGCTCCCTCTTTCAATGCAAGTCATGATACTTCTCTGCAGCTCAGTCTTAGAGAGTTGCCTAGACCATTGAGAGGTTAAATGATTTGCCCAGGATCACAGAGAATACATCAGAGGAGAGAACTGAAACCACATCTTTCTGGTTATCAGAGGGACTGAACCCACATTTTCTTGGTTCCAAGGCCAGCTCTCTACTTATTGCATCTAGGCAAAATAGCTTGCAAAGAAGTTTTAATTGCTCAGAGCTACAACCCAGAATCCCAGCACCATTAACCTCAGGAATCATAATACACAACTATATTTGTGTGATCTCAGAAAGCACTGGACTTGGGACAGGAGATTTGGGTTCCAGTCCTCCTTCTCATTGTATGACTTTGGGCAAGTTACAACCTCCTGTACTCCTGTATCTTCATCTGTAAAGAAGCAGAAAAACACCATACTTGCTGTAGAAAAAAACTGGATTTTTTTAAAAAAAGGGGGCTCTCTGGAGAGGATAAAAGAAAATATCTTTATACTTAACTTGCCCACAATGCAGGGTTTTTTGTGAAGATCAAATAAAATAATGCATAGAAAGTCTTATCTTAGTTAAAGCACTAACATTGTCATAATCATGATCATAGCCTCTTCCAGCCCTCTACACGGGGAGCCATTGTCAAAGTCTGAGGTTCTACTTAAGTTAAGTGCTGCCTTATTAAGGTCCCCAAGGATCCCTACCACCCCCATCCCAAAACAGAAGCAAAAACAACCCATGTAGGTGATCAGGCACAAGGCATAGAGAATAAAGTGACATTAGAAAAAATATTCCATTCTCTGCTACAGGAAGACCCCATCAGTGATTCATCATTGACTCTAATCCAGTCCCTAACAGGCTTCTGTTTTGGGGCTGCCTGTTAGGGGAGTGAGATGGGAACTCTATAGAAAAAGGTTTAACAGGAAAATTACTCATTGAGCTCAGGGAAATGACAGATACATGGAAAAATAGTCCTACAAAGGGTTAGTTGTGATTATATTCACTAGAATAACAAAGTTCCCCCCTGTTTATATTCAGCTGCTGCCACCAGTCCTACCTCCCCCCAAAATGGCCCCATACCATCTTATGTGATTCCCTCTCTTGCAGTCCAAAACTCAGGAGACTAAATATGCTAAGCAATTTGGAGAATAAGCGAATGAGGCTAAGAGAATAAGTAAGTGTACATGTGGGTAAAAGGAGTGGGAGTATGCTAGTCTGTGCATGAATGAGTGTGTATGAGGAGGTGTGAACAAGAATGAGGAAGAAATTTAACTGAATGGCAATCTAAGAGTAGCACAATTTAGTTCATAGGCTTAATAAATGCTTGGTGAATTGAATTATGTAGAAGGTTGGATCATAAGATCATAGATGAGGTCTTATAGCTGGAAGGTTCCTCTCATTTTATAGATGACAAAATTAAAGGCCAGAGAGATTGTGATTTGCCTAAGGTGACACATGTAGTAAGTAGCGATGAACCCCGGGTTCCAACTCCACAAACTTCATCAGGAGAGTGGAAATCAAGAGAGAAGGACACACATATTCTCTCTTAGTTTAAACAATTTTTGATCAAAGGTTAAGAGAGTATACTGTTAAATCTTCAGTGTGAGCATTTACATCTCAGAAACCAGCAAATGCTTCAGATCAGGAGTTGACTTACTGCTTTGCTAAATGTCTAGGCTTAAGAAAGAGATGGAAACAATGTTAATGATTCAAATTAGACCTAAAAGTGCATCCAGCGTATATTTTCTCCTCAGAGGGCTTTTCTTAAACATTTACCAACACACTCCTGGTTAAAGGTGATGGAACTAAAAATATGTTGACAAAAAGCCCTCATTTATTCTCAAAGAAAAACTTGTGTGACCATGGGCTTTATTTCTTAGAATCCAAGGGACTTTACTAGCCATTGTGGATAGCTCCAGGAAGAGAGAAAGGGCCAAGCAGGGCCTCTGATAGGACTCATCACTGGCAGATGTGGCTGTGGGTTGGGATTTCATTCAAGGGGTTTCTTTTGTTTTCCTTCTCATCTTCTTCCCAAAAAACAAACACTAAACTAAGTTTGAGGCTTTAGGCTTCCTGCAGACACTGGGTAGAAGGCGCATCAAGGAAGAGACAGCAAAGGCTGCCAAACAGGCGCAGCTGGAATGAGCTTGAGGTTAGTTTGGGAGAAGGCAGGAAGAGAAGGCAGGCAGGAGGGAAAGAAGCAAGAGAAAGGTAGTAAGGAAGGGAGGTAATATATACAGCTGGGGATGGAGATGGGAGGAAAAGAGAGGTAAGGAAGGAGTTGAAGGGAAGGGAGGTTGGCTTGAGGGTAGGCACACAACTCAAATGCTCAGTATCTAGGAAAGGCACAGTAAATAGGTGATGAATGATTCCCTACTCTAGAAAGGAGCTTACAGTCAAGTCAACAAACATGTATTAAGTGCCTCTTATATGCCAAGCACTGTTCTAAACCCTGGAGATACAAAGAAAAGCAAAAATTGTCCCTGCTCTCAAGGAGCTCACAATCAAATGGGGAGACAACATGCAAATGACTATGTACAGACAAGATATAGACAGGATAAACTGGAAGTAATCTCAGAGGGAAGACGCTAACATTATGATAAACTAGGAAAGGCTGAGATTTTTAGAAGGAAGTTAGAGAAGCCAGTGGGCATCCAAGGAGTGCAGCAGATAGAATATTGGGCCTGGAGCCAGGAAGACTCATCTTTGTGAGTTCGCATCTGGCTTCAGACACTTACTAGCTGTGTGACCCTGGGCAAGTCACTGCTTGCCTCAGTTTCCCCATCTGTAAAATGATCTGGCGAAGGAAATGCCATACCATTCCAGCATCTTTGCTAAGAAAACCCTAACTGGGATCATGAAGCATTAGATATGACTGAAATCTGCTAGGTACCGCGCTGACTGCTTTATAATAATCACAAATTATAATCATCTCATTTGATCCTCACAACAATCCTGGGAGGCAGATGCTATTGTTATCCCCATTTTACAGATAAGGAAACTGGCCACGAACCTAGTTCTTCCTGACTCTGGGCTACCTCTTCTTGTATTTGCCATACACTTGAGTTATTTTTTTATTTTTGTAATGATTGCTTTTAAAATAATCACTCATTTTTCCGAGGGGTATTATGAAAGGGATTCTTGTTCAAATTCTGAATCAGGTTGGACTATGTGAAATCTGAAGTGGTCTGCGATTCTGTGATGTCTGACAGCAGCCACCAGGTCAATGATTCACCTACATGGCTTGGTGAGTAGTATTTTGTACTGAACTTTTCTCTGGGCAAAGAGTGCCTTCTGCTCCCTCCTGCACAGCTAAGTGACTAAGGCAGAAGACTCCCATGGGAAGCTGAGTTCTCCGGCAGCTTGATTTTTAAATACATGTGCTAGCAGGCCTCTCTCTGAGGGAAAGGCTGGCCAGAGTCCCTCTTTTTTGGCTCTTGGTCCATAGGTATCATTTACCAGCTCAGGAAGACATGTATTGATCATCTGGTCCCTAATCTGATCCTAAGAGTTGGAAAGTCCCTTTCAAGTGAGAATAAAAAAACCCCTTTTTTAAAAAATAAAATAACCAATTAAGCACCTACTATGCAAAATAATAATTGGTACTTCTAAAGCACTTTATACAAATTATCTCATTCATGTCTCACATGACCTAGAGAGGGGTAGACATGGTGTAGATGATGGAGAGCAGGTCACTGAGTCCAGAAGGCCTCAGTTGATTTCTGCCTCTAAGAACATGGGCTGTTTGACCTCTAGGCCAGAGAGACTGAGGAGAAAAACTGAAGGGGAAGAGAAGAAAAAGAAAGACAATTGTGCCCACATGATTGCCTAAGCCTCCAAGTTGCAGTTGCCCATCTGCATAGGTACAGCAAATTCTTCCCCAGAAACTACCCATCCCCACGAAATAAAACAAAACGAAATGAAATGAGACAAAACAAAACAAAAAACCCAACCAGAATTGGGTATTATAGGTATCGTTTCCCCATTTTACAGATCAGGCAGCCAAAGCTCTGAGAGGTTAAGTAATTTGGCCCTGGTCACACAACTTGTCACTTTCTGAGGCAGGGGATTTACAAGTTAATGTAATGGGCAGCCAAGTGAGACCTAAGTGTGAGAAACACAGTCCCCAGCCGCCTGGGGCTTTCAGACCAGCGTGCAAACGCACAGGTGTACACAATACAAGGCAGAATGTGATACCGGTAAAAGAGAGAGGTGAAGTGTTGTCAGAGGTCGGATGCCACAGAGATTACTTCTGGCTGGGGAAGAATGACGGAATAAAAATCCTGCCAAGCCTAGCTCCCCAGCACAGCCTTGGGGTCTCTGCACCTCTGCTTCTCATCTGTGAAATGGAGGGATTGGAATAGATAACTTCTAAGGTTACTTCCAGATCTAGACCTATAATAGTATGAACCAAATAAGTGTATTTTCTTCTTGCTTCTGCAAATTCAGAGTAGTTTAATCTGGGTCATGTTAATAAGCAGACAAACCCCTGTAACAAAGCATAGTAGTCTCAAAATGCAATTTATGAATATCATTAAGGAGGTATGCAGATGGGATTTAGGATGAATCTTTTGAATAATTCAGATCAGTGGAGACACTAATCTTTTTTATTATTATTATCTGTAAGACCTACCTAACTTTACTCCTTAGGCTAAGATACTTGAGGAGTCTTTGAGAAAGTTGTTGTTGAATCATTTTTCAGTCCTGTCCCACTCTTTGTGACCCCATTTGGGGTTCTCTTGGCAGAGATACTGGAGTCGTTTGCCATTTCCTTTTTCAGCTCATTTTGCAGATGAGGAAACTGAGGCAAACAAGGTTAAGTGACTTGCCCAGGGTCACACAGATGGTAAGTGTCTGAGACCGGATTTGAACACAGGAAGATAGATCCTCTTGACTCCAGGTCCAGAATTCTAGCCACTTCACCAAAAGTTTAAAAAAAAAAAGTATTGTGTGTGTGTGTGTGTGTGTGTGTGTGTGTGTGTGTGTTGCATATATAGTCTATTATTTGGGGGGAATAAGAGCTTCAACGTATAGAGCTTTAAAACCTCCAAAAACAACCTAGTTGAGGATTATCTAAATTAAAGTAAGTTTATTTTTAATAGAGAGAAAATTAAAATATCCCAGTCATTTAAAAATTAAGAACTGAAACACAAAACTATTTTGCAATAAATACAAGCCAGTGATTTAAAAAATGCTATAGGCTCATAGTATGGCTAGTTAAGGGATATCCTGGGAGAGAATGTAATCTCTTTGTGAATAGGGATTGCTTCATTGTATTTGGATCCCCAGAGCCTGGTACACAGTAGGCACTTTAATAAATAACTGCTAATTGATTGATTAAGGAGAGAAGAAAAAAAATAGGGAGGAAAAAGGATGAGAATGACTCGTGCGCTGATGAAAATGCACACATACACAGATATAGAGGGTATATAGAGGAGGAGGAAATGGTTCTCCATAGTGGGAAGGGCACTGGATTTGGAGTCAGACTCAGGTTCAAATCCTTTTTCTGTCACTTACTACCACTACAACCATTTCTCTCTCTGGACCTTCATTCCTCATCTGTAAAACGAGGGGGTTGAGTTGGATGATCTCCAAGTTCCCTTCTAACCCTAAATCTTCTGATCCTACCAGATGCAGCATCATCTTTATGCAAATCCACTCTGTGAGAGGGAGGCCTGTGTACAACCTGATATTAATATAATTGCGTTCCCAATGAGCCTGCCTCTAATTCACCTTGTATATATGCACATAGTTTTTTTTTGCCCCTGTGTCCTAATAGAATGTGAGCACCTTGAGGTCAGGGCCCTTGTTTTTTGTCTTTCTTTGTATCCTCAGCACCTAGCCCAGTGCCTGGCACATAAGCAAGCATTTAAATTAATGCCTGTAGACCTGCAAGAACCCTGAAGGCATGCTGAATCTCTGATTGGCAGAGCTCCAAATAATTTACTAATTCTACTTTTTAAATCAACAATGGTAATAATCTTATAGGTCCTAAGAGGGGAAAATGTTGCCAGACTCTTTTTTTATAAAGTAATTTAATTCTACCTAGGAGTCTGAAGCACCAGCATTGTTCAACTCCTTCTTTCCATGAAGAAAAACTCATAACTTCCTACTCTGAAAAATGAGGAGTATCACACCTCATTTAGCAGAGAAAATATGGTCTACTTTTATGCAATAACATCTCCATCTTCTGACCTTTTAAGGGAGGTACATTAAAGACTTAAAGTCATATTGCACTTTAATGAGCTTAGGGATAAATGGTGTTTATACAGGAGGCTAGATAAAATTCAGCCAAGGGCCAGAGTTTCCCTGCTCCAGCCTGATATCCCCACAAGAAAATTAATGTAACCCTCACTCAAAGCACCTTTATATAAGACTCTCCACATTGGCTGGGATTGATGACTTCATGTTCCCTGCCTTCATGAGGGGATGGAGGTGACAAGAGGGAAGAGAGATCATCTTTTTCAGGCTTCCAGCATTGAGAAAGAAGAGAGGACTGCAAATTCTCTTCAGAAGCTGACATGTAGGGCTTACACTAACAAATATCACCATGATCAATGTTGTGAATTTCTGAATCTTGGTTGAGACTATTTATTTCCCAACCTTCCTCAGTCACCATTTAACACTACCTACGCTAATAGCGCCTCATTGGCCCTCAGGGACCTAAGATGTTGCAAAGAACAGTTGCCCCACCCTTCACACCACTCTGATGATGATAATGATGATAATTTCTTAGTTATGTCCCTGCTTGTTCACATACAGCTCAATCAGAGCTCAGACCATTTGGAAAAAGAAGTTTAAGTATGTTCATTTAATTTATAGAGATTTGGTTCAATGTAATATGAGGTAAATAGATTCATTTCCTACTGGAGAAGGAACAAAACTCCCATTCCGAGTTTCTTTTAAACCCAACTCAATTCTTGGTCAATATGAAATTTTTGTCCCTCTTATATTTTTAATGATTTCCAGGAGACAACTGGATCCCCAGCCTTATCCTAGAGTAGATGCAGAAAATGATACTAGAAAAGAAACTTGTCAGTAAGTTGGAGGGAGGAGTCAATTGTGCTTTAAGAAGGACGATTCACAAAAACGGTCAACGCAACATGCGTTGGTTAGACCTCCCTGTTGACTCTCCAGGCAAAGTTATAGAAACAAGCCAGTTCCAGAAACTGAAGAGTACCTGAGATGAAATGTAAAATCTTAACATATTGTTGCTGAGGAGAAAGGAAAAAGGAATGCTCGCAATCATTCAGTAATCGATTCCGGAATAGCTGGGAAGTGTTACATCTTGTGCTATTGCTCCCATAACCAGGCTTTTCATGAGCCCAGAATCATCTATTACAAATTGGGAGAAACAGTCTGAATACACAGACCACAGTAATGTGTAATCACCACAGTACACAGAAGTAC
Source organism: Trichosurus vulpecula (assembly GCF_011100635.1). Taxonomy (NCBI): domain Eukaryota; kingdom Metazoa; phylum Chordata; class Mammalia; order Diprotodontia; family Phalangeridae; genus Trichosurus; species Trichosurus vulpecula. The sequence goes on from NC_050574.1 coordinate 347,024,390, forward strand.
ACAGAAGCCAACTCATCAACATACATAAGACATAGGAAAAACATTCCTCCCAGAAGGATAAAGCCTCACATGAAAAAACTTTTAAAATGTGCATTGTATTTAAATATATGTATGTATGTGTATATATTTGTATGTATATATGTATATGTATACATGCACATGCACACATATTCTATTTAGTTTTGGAAATAGAGATAGCAATAGATAGATGAAACACCTTACAACTTGCAGGTACCTTGTCCTTGAACAGAAGTGGAATGACAGGAAATGAATGGGAATGGAGTCAGGAAGACTCATCTTCATGAGTTCAAATTTGGCCTCAGACACTTACAAGCTGTGTGAGCCTGGGCAAGTCACTTAACTCTGTTTGCCTCAGTTTCCTCATCTGTAAAATGAGCTGGAGAAGGAAATGGTAAACCACTCCAGTATCTCTGTCAAGAAAATACCAGATGGGGTCACAGAGTTGAACACAATTGAAAAACCACCACACAACAACAAATTCTATGGGACTGGATAGAGATACTCAGATTTGAAAATACCTGTCTTATTGACAAATGTAGGACAATTAAAATGCAAGTTGGATCAAGAATAGAGTAACAGTAATAACATTTCTACCATTAGAGGCAGCTATGTGGTAGATAGATAGAGCAATCAGTCTAGTCTAGAAGACCTGAGTTCAAATTTAGCCTCAGACACTTAAAAGATGTGTGACCCTGGGTATGTCGCTTAATGTCTGTTTGCTTTAGTTTCCTCATCTGTAAGACGGATACAGTAACAGACTCCAGCTCCCAGGGTTATTTTGAGGATAAAAAGAGATATTTGTAAAGTGCTTTGTCAGCCTTAAAGTGTTGTAAAAATGCGATTATTATTAATACATTTAGTTTTTGAAGCACTTTAAATTCATCATTTCATTTGATCCTTGTGATAATCCCGTGAGCTAAGTAGTTTGGTTGTGTTATTCCCAATTTTATAGTTAAGGAAACTGAGGCAAACAGAGGTTAAGTGACTTACCCAAGGTCACACAGCAGTATCAGAATAGAGATTAGAAACCAGGACCCATTTGAGTTTTGACTGCAGGGAGAAGGGACTATGAGACTTTCCCAGGCATTTTAGCTTACCTTGACCTTAACTTCATTATCGCATAGCACTGAAGGTGATTTCACATTTATAATGTAATGGAAAGCGCCAGAACTGGAGTGGCAGAGGAATGGACTAATTAGAGCCAGGGGATTGGTTTTGAATTCTGGCTTTTCCACTTATTACCCATGTGACCTGGGGTAAGTCACTGCACCTCAGTTTCCTCATTTTGTAGGATTGGCCTAGATGACCTCTAAGTTCCTTTCTAACTAAATCTACAAGCTCTTACCCATAGTTTTCATTCTCATTCTGCCACTAACAAACGGTGTGGCTTTGGGCAAGTGATTTCCTCTGCCTGGGCCTCAGTTTCCTAATCTGGTACAGGAGGAGCTTGGTCTAGATGAGTTCTGAGGTCCCTTCAGCATTAGCGTTCTGTGGTTTTATTTTTCTCCAGGCATTAAGCATCTGGTCAGAAGCCACTGGAGACAGAGATTGGAATGTTTCCGCAACAAGCATGGACTTTGAAGAGCGGGGGAAGGCATCGAGTCTCTGGGATTCCTGTTACCATCTCCCTGAGGGAGTTTGGTTTGGAACGCTAATGTGGTTCTCATTCAGGGACTGACGCAGCTCTCATTGTAATGTTCAAACCACGAGGCTCAGAAGAGGAAAAGGTGGCAGGAGTCAGAGAGCCCAGAGGATTCTAAGTGAAAGTTAAAAAGGTAGTGTGGGCAAAAGAAAAATCAAAGAAAGAGAATGGCAGGATGGAGAAACCATAGCCATTGAGACCGGAAAATGAAGACTGAACATTTGGGCAATTGGTTTCTGGTTCTAAAGCTCTGTGTGTGTGTGTGTGTGTGTGTGTGTGTGTGTGTGTGTTTTGTGGCCCCTTAAGCCAGTTAAGCAATGCAACTATTGACTTTAATTAACTTGCTCCTTGACATCATTCCCTGTGAGAGGTAAATGACATCAATCCCACACCACATCCACCTCCACCCTTCCCCCAAGGCTCAGAAACAGGTTTGGGTCCTCTGACAGACCCAAAAATCAGCTCAGACAATGGCAGACCTGAGAGAGCCCTTAAAGGTTCCATATTCTAGGGATTGTTAAGGAGTCCGTGGATGATAGATTTCAGGGGGTCCATGGGAAAAAAGGTTCTATCTTTATTCTCACTCACCTCTAATTGAAATTTAGCAACTCCTCGAATTTTAAAAACATATTATTCCGAAAAGGGGTTCATAGATTTTGCCAGACTTCCAAAGGGGTCTATGACACAGAGAAAGGTTAATAATCTCTGAGTTGGTTCGACTCATTTAACGAATGAGAAAACTGAGTCTCATAGAGGTGGAATGATTTGTCCAACATGTCACAGCTTAGTTAGTGGCTTGTGTTTGTCCTTCATTCTTGAAGAGGACCATGACATCAAGGAAATGATGACATGACTTGTAGTTGACTTTGATTTGAGTGAGGGAGGGCTGTGCAAGGTTATTAGCCTCACTCTCTCCTTCAGAGCCATCTGGGTCCAGTGGCATGATATTCACCAGAATGACTGGAGATGGCCCAGGATGTCTTAGGAGACCTTGGCCCTTTCAGGCTAAGGCTTTTTCATGTACTCAGAGTGAGGTAACCAGTGAATAGGCCTCTTTAAGAAGTTAATCAAGAGATGGCCCCTTTAATAAAAAAAAAAATATAAAAAATAAAATAAAAAAAATAAAAAAATATAAAAAATAAAAAATAAAAATAAAAATAAAAAAAAAATAATAAAAAAAGACCCTCAGGGTTCCTGCCCAAAAGAGAAATAGTTACTATTTAGTATTTACATTCACTCTGTGCTAGGAGGGCAGGGACCTATTGTCCAATCTAGGAGCTCCAGAGCCAGTTGGGTTTAAGGCTTGGTTTTTGAGAAAGAAATCTAGGGTAGCTAGTGGCATATCACAGAGGGATGGAAAAGCTTTTCTTATGTTCCCTAGTCAAACTCCCAGCTTTTATCCATATTCAGCATCTCTGGTCATCTCCACTGGAAAATACTCAACTAACATCATTCCATGAGCAAAAGCCACCCTCCATCAAGGACCCAGATACATATAGATAACAATACCTATTATTTACGTAATGTACTTTATATATGTTATTGCATTTAACCCTATTAGATAGGTACTATTATTATCTCTACTTTAATTTATTTCTACTCCCTAAGGCTCAGAGAGGTTAAGGCGCTTGGCTAGGGTCATACGGTTACTAAATGTTTCATACAAGATTTGAATGAAGGACTTTCTAACTCCTAGTCTAATACTCTATCTACTTTAACACCTAGCAGCCATATAATTGGCCCTTGAATCCTCCAGGGGCATCTTCCCTTTACTATTTCCAAACAAGGCACATTTTCCTACTTTTATGATTTTAGACTGGTTTGAATGTGTCATTTTTCTGTCCCAGGAAAGATATGTGTCATGGGTTATTTCTAGCCATGGAAAGCAGAGATAAGCCTATATCCTCCTAAAACTTATAATACCACATAATAATCAAGATATAACATCCAGGCAACCTAACATTATCTAAATGGGATTACAGAAAACTTCCTAGACTGACCAAAAGAATTACTGAATGGTGGAGTTCGAAGAAGCTTTAGAAATAATCTAGTCCAACTCTTTCACTTTCAGATATGGAACAGTGGCCTGTGGATGTGAGCTGTTTTGGTTGATCCCCATCTAGAGGACTGAGATTAAAAACCAATCTTAGATGATCTTCATTAGAATCTGGAATCTATTTGCTTAGGGTCCAATTTCTAGACCAGCAGATATCCAGAACTAAACTATATCAAGATAGTTATTCTTGGCGAGTCTTTAGGAAGTCAGTTAATGTTATATATGCTTTGGGGTCCATTCATTTAAATCCCGCTTTCTGTTCTGGCTATAAACTTTCAGGTTCTTCACCTCCCAGACTGATATTTTTGTGATGGTAAATTAAGCCATCCTTTGGGCTCAGTTTTTAGCTAGTCCTTAAGTCATAGAATGAGCATGGCCTCAGACAAACTGAGGTTTGGGAAAGATCTTAATTTAGAAAGGCTAGGGTCATCCGTGGTATTCTGGGCCATTGCCAGTTGTCTTGACTTTTGTCTTGCTACTGGACTTTGATGACTCTGGAGGAGAGAGTGAGGCTGACAACTTTGCACAACTCCACCTGATTTTAATCCAATTCATGACCAAGTCAAGATAATGCAGTAATGTCCTTGGTCCTCCTGGAGAAGGAGTCCTTCCAACCACCCACAAAAAGGACCTGAAAAGGGGATTGTGCAAACAAAGCCATCCCCATAGTCATTCTGTGATGCTATGATTCGCTTGGCACGATTTAATAACCCTTCATTATTCTGCTCTTTTCATATCTTGAAATGCTCTAGTTTGTTCTTAAATCATGGCACTCAGAACTGGGTCCAGCTTTCCAGATGTGGTCTGAGCACCATCAGGTAAAATGGAACTATCGTCTCCTCCTTTTTTTTCTTCTTCTATTAATAGGCTGAGTCACTATGTCAGTGATTTCATCAGAGTGAGGATTCCCTTTACCTTCACAGATGACAACCTCCCCACACCTTAGTAGACAGAATCATGAATTGCTATGGTCAAAAATTTTTATCAGCTATTGGCTAGCCCTTTAGCGAGGAATGCTTCCAAACATAGCTAAGCAAGATCTCATCTGACAGATTTGATACATCACTAGGCCCATATTCCTCATCTGACAGATTTGGTACATCACTAGACCATACTCAAGGGTCTTCTAGCTTTTCTTCTACTGCCATAGTCGTTAAGAAACTAGTGTCACCTCTATACCACAATGAGGCACCCAAGGCTTTGCAAAAGACATATTATTACTAATTTTTTAAAATTTATCCACTGGATTGCTAAAAGCACTGAGATCAGAACTACAAAGGCTTTACAACACACTCGGAAGGAAGATGATCCAGCTAGGCGAAATGTGTTGCAAGAGTTCTACTGCTGCTTCAGAATCTGGGGGGAAGGCTAGGGCCCAAGTGGTTGACCTCTTTCTTCTTCTGAACACTCCCTTCTAAAGCCATAGTTCTAGATGTGGGGAAGCTTGTTAAATAAAGAGTGGAATTTTCAAGACCATCTCCTTTTTCTTGTCTAGACTCACATATACCCTAGGATCATTCTACAGGAGGAAGCCAAGGACACACATGACTTAGACAGCTTGTCCTTGTACTGTCTGCCATCTTTGGATTCGGGAAGAAGCAAAAACTAAAATCTAAACATATACTCCTCTCCTCCAAATCCTCTTTCAGATAGCATATAATCGACTTAATAAATAGTGCTGCCCCACGAGGAAGAAGATTCTCAGAGTACCTTTAACCCCAAACTCACATAACTCCTATTGAGGCCACAATGGGGAGCACTTGCCAGCCAAATCCTCTAGACTTATTTCAGGTGTGGTCTCAGAAACTCATCCCAAGTAGTGTGTAGTGTAAGTATGAGTGCTCAGACAACTCTTCTTTCTCCCTACCCTCATTTATTCCTCCTTGCTCTGTTTCTCAAGCCCTGGACCTTCACTCCCTTTTACATGGCTACAGGAAATCCAGAGCTCTCCTCCCCACCTCTTCCTCACACAACCAGCAGTGGCAGGAACAGCAGCTCCATTTTCTCACCCACCCTCCCCTTCTTCCACATCCCACTCCCTGCCTCACTGCCTCTCCTCAGCTCCCTACCCTAGATATACATTTTACACTAGCTGGATTCTCTCCTTCCTCGTTCCAAAAGATCTCTTAAAACATCTTAAACATTTAAACAAATAAGAATCTTGAGATCTGAAGCTTGTTGCCGACTTCTCCAGGCTCCCTCCTGCTCCCTCCCTTTTCAGAGCCCTATGGCCGTGGCCGAAAAGCTGGCACATGCATGGAAAACAAACACATGGAGCCAAGCCAGCTGGGTTTGGCATACTCTGTTTACAAAGAGAATAAAGTGTAAGGGGAGAAGAGAAGGGTGTTGAAGGATGAAGCGTAATGGAAGGACAATTTCAACCACATGTTTCACCAATCTTCCAGTAGTATGCAAGCATCTGACCCTTGTATTTTCAATTGCTTCTATTGACTTAATTCAGCAAATGTTTGAGTGCCACACACTGTAATTCCAAAGTACACCAAGAAGATGGAAAAATGAAGTGTGATTCTGGAGCAAAACATCAATAAAGACCAAAAGGAGGTGGAGGAGATCCAAGGATAGAGAGGAGCAATTAGAAAAAGCAGGGGCTTGTAAAGGTCTGCCTGTGGTGTGATGGTGATGGTGATGATGATGATGATGATGATGATGACGATGATGATGATACTTGTCAATTGTGTAGCGCTTATAAAAGGCTTTATCATTTGGTTTTGCTCTTCTCTACTCATGCATGCCATGAGAACTTCGGTAGTGGTTTTTCCACCTGGCAAATAAGAATGGTTTTTACTATATACAGAGAGACTGGGGAAGGTAGTAGATGGCACGCATTGACTGCTCCAAATAAAAATTACCCAATATTATCATACCACCACAGATATTCTGGATACCCGCTAGCCTGGAATGTCTCATTTCTCCACTGGTTTGCTCTCTCCCTGGCTCAAGGGACCTCAGTCTCTCAGGGGTCATCCAGTCCAACTTCCCCCCTCCCCTTCCCCCCTCAAACACACACTACAAAAACCCAGTAAATGGTTATCCAGCCTTTACTTGAAGACCCTCTGCTTATAAGGCACCCTTCCCCTAATTCTAGCATTATGTTGAACCCACAAACTTATTTCCCAAAATAGATCTAAACACTAGCATCTTAACCTGAAAGAGATAGCCCCAGGGGAAGGCCTCCATGAAGCTGGTGGGGATGTTATCACTGGAACAGCTATTCTATGGAGACAATGTGGTGTAAGGCAGTGGTGTTAGAGTCAAATAGAAATGATTCCCACAGCTGCATCTTGGCAAATTCACATTATGTACATTACGTTGTATTTTATTTATATTTTCTTAAACATTTCCCAATTATATGTTAATCTGGTTTGAGCTGCACTCCAGAGTTTTGCCTGTCTCATGAAGCCGAAAGCCTTGATTTGGACACCTGTGGCGTCATTACTAGTAGATAGGATGCAAGACCTAGAATCAGGAAGACCCGGATTTGAATCCTGCCTCACACATTCAACTAGCTGAGGGGTGGGGAGCCTGTGGCCCCGAGGCCACATGTGGCCTTCTATGTCCTCAAGTGCGGCCCTTTGACTGAATCCAAACTTGTCTACACATGTGTTGCTTCAGGCCGCAGGTGCCCCACCCCTGAGCTATTTAATCCTGGACAAATCGCTTTGACTTCTCTCAGCCTCATCTGTAAGGCGGAGATAATAGCATTTACCTCTCAGGGTTGTTGTGAGAATCAAATGAAATGATATTTGGAAAGCACTTTGCCAGCCTTAAAGTGCTATAGAAATGCTAACTGTCTATTGCTGTCATTGTTACATACCTGCAAACATGAAGGCACCAGGTAAATGTCTATTGTTATCCTTCGGTAACATGTGGTGGTAGCTTTTCAACAAGCCTGGAGTGTGCTGTTTGTTTTGTAATCAAGACAAGTGTGCCAACTGAGCGATAATCCCTAATATTTCTACCTTTGAAGTCCAGATACAGAGATGTGAAAGTTTCAATAGCTAACAACAAAGTTCTCCCTTTCCCTTCTTCTGTGTTTCTAAGTATAAAAAATACCTTAGATTATCAAAGAAAGATGAATTGGCTATCTCACCATACACAACAAGACTGAGAAAAGTATACTGATTCAGATGCAACAACTGCTTTAGGCAATTTTACATTAAAAAAACAAACAGGCAAACAACAACCAAACAAATAAAAGCCTTGCCCTCACCTAATTTTTAGAAATCATTTTTTGTGGGTAGTAATCTTCAATTTAAAAAATATATATCATTCTTTTAAAAATAATAAATTATTTTCCAGAAAAGATGCCTGTAGAACAAATTTTCTTCTTTTTTCCCCTTTGGCCTTTTCTACATCTTTAATCTTGAGCTAGCTTTCCCAGGTAAGTTCTACCTGGGAGCAAACCTGGAAGAGAAGAATCCAAACGACGGCAGCAACAATGGAAGTTAGTCCAATCTGCAAAGAGCCCCAATTTTTTAAGGAAAAAATCACCCCTCAACTTAGTACCTCCCTTACCTCCCATAAGTCAGGGATGCAGAATGGATCTCATGATATTCGGGGATCCTAATAATTAATGACTCAATATTCTGGGAGAAGGGAAGGAAGGGAAGACCTTTCCCAAAGTATCTCTGAAGGCTGATTTAGAACATATCTAAACCCCAGAGCTACTAATATAACCAAAAGACCCAGGGAGTTCTGACAGAACCAATCAAGAGGGAGAACAGGTGTGAGCTCTTCAGGGGTCCCTCCACTAAGCCAATAGTGAGCAATCCAAAAGGCCACCTTCTTCAGATTTGGCACAATGGCTTTGAAAATCTGTAGCTTTAGAACACAAATAGTTACCAGCTTAACAGTTTTCTTTGCCTCCCCTAAAGAGAATATTGCAGGCCAGGCCTTCTTCATTCTGAAAGTGGACAGCCCCATTCTCCACCCCACCCATGCTCTTAAATCTCAGGATCTCTTCCCACCCCCTCTCAATCCTCCCACTCCTTGGAATGGGAGGCAGCAGCCCGCTGCCCAGCACATTCCCAAACGGGTTTCATCTTGGTCCAGATTCATCTTGTTTCTTAACTCCTGCCAAGAAGAAAAAATTAAGAAATATGCATGTATTGGAGGACAGCAGGCATAAGAAACAGAGAAAGGATGGGGCTGGATTTTTTTTTAATGGCAGTTGTTCATGGAATGGAGAAAGAGTTGTGAATGGGGAAAGTGGCTTTCTTCTTTCTGCCCCCTCCCCTTATTTCAGGTTAATCTTAAGTTGGATTCTGGAAGCTTCTTGGGACTGTCTTCCTCCAGCCAGTGGTCCTACAAGAATACAAGAATGACCACACTCCATATATCTTCCTTCTCTCTCTCTTTCTTTCTATCTCTCTCTCTCTCCCCCCACCCTCTCTCTCTCTGGAGGTTTTAATTCCAAAGGGATTAGAAGGAAATGTTTCCCCTGCCCCCTGGTGCCACTTTCCTTTTCCTCCCTCCTAGTTCTACCCTTTCCTATGTCAATCCCATGATGAAAAAAAGAGGTTCTTTTTTTTTCATTCATGATGGGAACCAAAAAAGAAAAACTGAGCTTCCTGCCATTGGGAAAGAGAAATTCCCAAGATGAGTCCACTTTCTCTGATTCTCTCTTCCCGTTTACCACAACAAACAAAATACGTGGAATTGCATTTTGGACATTGGTAGGACAGGCAGCTTTCAGGCTGATTGGGGTGGCCAAACCACTAACTTGTGGCCACCCAGATAACTAGGTTTGGAGCTAGAGCAGCTATTTCTCAGATTCCTCTCCACCACACTGAAGGGAAAGCTGTTCTGATCCCGAAGACACTGGATTCATGAACAGGCAGCATACAGCTCTCTTTCTCTGGTCCCTGTGGCATGGCTTTTGTTTCTAGGTAGGATTCCCTGAAGCCTGGAAATATATTGTTCTCTCTACTTCTACCCCAAGGACAGGTAGGTGGTGTAGTGGGCCTGGAGTGAGGAAGAATCATCTTCCTGAGTTCAAACATTTCCTAGCTTTGTGACCCTGGGTAAGTCACTTAACACTATTTGTCCGTTTCCTCATCTGTAAAATGAGCTGGACAAGTAAATGGCAAACTACTCCAGTATCTTTGCCAAGAAAACCTCAGACAGGGTCACAAATGACCAAACAACAAAAACTCCTCCCTAGACTAGTGTATACTAGATACAGATTTCTACTAGGGTGTGATGGTAAGAGGCACTTTTATTTACACATGCTTACTCAGATACATTTAGGACCAATGTACCCAAGATGGTAAAATCTTAGCTTTGTTCCTCAGCTCCATGTTTTCAGAAAAACAGCAACACATATGGCCTCTAATGAACTTAAGCACACCTATCCTCCCCTTTCTCTTAAAAACATAAAAAAACCAAATGAACACTACTATCACATTAGACTTGAATAGATAGGCACGTGTTAATATTGTGAGCTTCTTCAGAGCTCCTCTTGCCTGCCCCCAACTTCCAATATGCCCAAGCTCCCCTCAAAGTTAAGCCAACGGAAGCTGTCAAACAGGTTTCAGAGGGTACCCATTTTCTGGAGGGAAAAGGTAGAGCAGGTACCTGCTTCTTTGAACTTCCCAGACAACCCTGTGCCCAGGGCAAAAGAGACAGCTCCACACCTCACACTGGAGTCTGCTGGCCAGACACAGAAGGAGACCAGAGGATTCTATCTTCTCACTGCCCAGAGGGCACACATTACAGGAATCTGTCTGCTCAGAAGGAAGGCGTTGCTTAGAATGCCATCCAGCTCTTTTCCTGGGGCTTTTCATCCTAGGAATCCTAACCTCTTGAACTTCAGCATATTTCACCGGTCTATCTATCCTCTCTCTGGCTTATCAGGCAGGATGGTACAAGAACAATGAATTGGGTAGCAGAAGAGCTACGTTCTACTCCCAACTTTTTAACTAACTTGTTTTGTGCCTCAATCAAATCTTTTCACCTATTTCAGCCTCAGTTCCCTCCACATTAAAATGAAGAAATTGGACTAAAATTGAATTCTAAGGTCCCTTCCAGTCCTATGAGTCACCAACTTCTTTGAATAATCAACTCAACCACCTCTTCGTTTCAGGAGGAAATGACATATTACCTACTCTCCTCCTCTGACTCCCATGCCTGCCTCAGGACAAATTCAATGTTAACCTAACTTGAGAAGCAATGGAAAACTAGATGGTAAGCCGCTCAAAGGCAGGAACCATGGATATTTGGATCAAAAAAGACCTTGGAGATCACCTAATTCAACCTCCTCATTTTATTTCATCGCTACGAAAAATCCATACTTTCTTTATATTCTTGTCCACAGGGGCAACTAGGACAGCTAGGTAGCTCGGTGTTTAGAGTGCTGGCCCTGGAGTCAGGAAGACCTGAGTCCACCTCCGGCCTCAGACACTTACTAGCTGTGTGACTCTGGGCAAGTCACTTAACAGGCTGGTAGAAGCAACCAGAGAGTGAAGTTCACTTGAAGAGGCCATATTCACATCATGATGGGGCATTAGAGCAGGACTCTAGTTGAGGTTATTTTATACACGAGGAAAGTGAGGTCCAGAAAAGTAAGTTTTTGGCCACCAAGGTGGTGTCTTCTACGTACTTCTATTTCCTCATACTATGACATTCCTTCATACTTCCTCACAATGTCTACACCATTGTACACCCATCAAAAATCCCAAGTTTGATGCACAATCCCCTCACGGCCATATTATCATGTGGTGCCACTGCTGTTTCATGCCGTGATGAAACTTATCCAGCTTATCCTCGTTAAGAACAGGTTCTGCGCGTACACTGGCAGATAATGATGAAGGATTGCTTGAAGTCTTTGTGGGATATACTGAAATATGACATTTGATAATGCACTTCCCTGGCATAATGTCATCACTGGATTTCAAGAGAAAGGGCTAAAGGATGGTCACCTTCAGATTGGAACATGCAAGGAAACCAGAGAAGCAGAAACTGAGAGGCAACCTTCCCCAAGGGGGCCCCTCCCAGCCTAGTATAAGGAAAACATGTCTGATCTTGGACAGATGCAAAAAAATAAGTCTTGTTACTTCCCTCTAGAGACTTCCAAAGTCAAAGAAAGGGAGTTGGCCCTGGCACTCCAGTTAACTCCCCATGTGGGGGAAATTAGTTCTGCCTGCCTAAAATTCCACTCCAATTGGACACACTGTTCTTTGTTTCCTGCCTTTAATAGATGTAAAACATAGCTATCCAGGGCTCACCATGTTTCCTCCACAAGGAGGTAGATTCTTTTTGGTTGCTATTTCCCTTTTCTTTAGGGTGGGGTCTCCCCTTATTTTCTAAAAACCGCTACTAAGAACAAGTGCCAGGGAGGTACAAGTGATCTGATCCAATCCAACAAGTATTTACTAAGGGCCTACTATGTGCTGGAAATATGGAGACAAAAATGGAATATCCCCTGCCCTCAAGGAGCTTCCATTCTCCTAGGGATCACAACATAGTTTTATTAGTGTTTGCGGGCAGCCTCCATATGACAGACTGAAAGGCCAGAATTCTACTACTCCATCTATGCTTATATGCAGGACTATGTATGCTATGGCCAGTTTGAGAGAGCCCATTGTTAAATTTTCAGTGTGTGTGTTTACACTTCTGAAATCATCAGTCAGGGCTTAATTTATTGTTTTGTTGATTGACTAGACTAAGAAAGTACTGGGAAAAACATTAATAATACAGATTAAACTTAAAAGTGTGTCAAGCCAATACTTTTTGGGGTAGAGGGAGGGAAGAGCCGGTTGTTAAATATTTGTCACTCCACAGCTGTTTGGATGACACTTTATGGTTACCGAGCATTGTAAGGACAATATCTCATTTCACTGTTTCAACCACCCTGTGCCAGTGGTAATGCAAGTATTAATTAGTTTCACCTTATGGATGAAGACACGAAAGCTCAAACAAGCCAATGAGATTACATTGGCTAGAAAATGACAGGGATGCTACTTTCTATCTTTCTGCTGAACCACACAGATCCCCTATTAATCCTGACTCTTATCTACTCACTTTCCACACATATTGTCTTCCTTCTCCAAATAAGCATCAACAATACAAAGGTCTCAGGCGTTACCTTGGGGACTTTGGGCAACAGAATACAGTGGGAAAGGATACACCGGGTCCAGAGTCAGAGGACCTGGGTTTGAATCCCTGCATTTGCCATTTGTTTCTTGTGTGACCCTGGGTGAGTCACTTAAAACTGGATCTCAGATTCCTCATCTGTAAAATGATTTCTTCTAAGGTCCTTCTAAACCTAGGCTCCCATAAACTCTTTTTTCTGACTCTTCCAGGACTTCATGAGGTATGATCACAAAGAAATGAGCCAGATAGGAAGGCGAGGGGGACAACTTGTGGCTATAATCTCAAGACTCGATAATTATGCCTCTTGTAGTCAGTATCACAATTTATATCTTAATTTCTCATTGGTTAGTAGATGTTAGCATTGCTTTAGAGAGATGTGAAGATCTATGAGGGTAGGGATCCCATTATATTTGTTTTGTCTCCTCAGAATCAAGTATAGTATTGAACAAAGAGGATCTTTCAGAATTGCTCGTTGAATGAATGAATGAATTATAACTTCCATGAAGAAAGGAACCATGTCTTATGCAATGAGGTGGTGTGCACTGAGCCTCCTAAGTTACTTAAGATTTGAGTGAGTTTCATTTCTAATATTCTTCTTCCTGAGTTTTATTTCCATAACTGTTTTCTCCTGCTCAGAGTAAAAATTGCACACTAATGGCTGGTTTGAACTCCACACAGAATCAAGTTTCAGGAGTGGTTGCATCACTAAACTTGACAGCATGAAGGACGCCACAAGAAACTATAAGGTAACTCTAGCTTTGAGTCTGGTGAGGCATCACCACAGAGAAGTCTGGATCCTGAGACTCCCTCTTCTGTCCTGAGCCTCTAGGTTCTTAGGGAGGCTGCTCAGGGAATAGATGCCAACTAAGCTTCCACACTGATTTTTGTGAGAGATGAGAGCTTGACTAGGTCCCCAAACTGGAGGGCACAAGAGGATAGGTCACAAAAATCCCCTTACCTGCCACTCTGCCAAAAAAAAATACAGAACTGAGAAGCCCTTCTAGATACCAGCACCTGTTAACAGCTGGAGCAATAAACTAAATATAAAGTTTCAACTGAAAGACTATTTGTGGAATTCGTAAATTTAAATTGAAACCCTGTTCATTACAGTAGTATTAGAGAAATTTTCTAGTCTTTCCAGTCCTCCTCCCATACTGTAACTGATCTTAGCCATATCACCTTTCTTTAGTCAGCAGTCCAGATAATTAAAAAAAACAACTTCAATTGCTATCACTAATCCCCTTGATAAAATGAAGAGTACTAAGCTTGGAGGCTGAGGATATGGGTCCAAGTCTTGTCTATGTTGCTGTCTAACTGTGTGACCTTGATAGGTCATTGAACCTCTTTCTGAGCCTCAGTTTCTCCTCTGGTAAAAGAAGGGTGGTGTGGCATGGACTAGTTGGCCTCTAAGGTCCTTTCCAGCTCTAAATCTATGATGTCATGATCTTGACTCAAATCCTTCTGTCTGTTTACTGCCATGTGAGTGAAATGACCGAAGGTCTCCAGTGCTAAATACCCAGAGAGACTTGATTCTCGAAGGCTGATACCTAGAAGGCTAGATTCTGGAAGGTTAGATTTTAGAAGAAAGGGGTTTGCTCGAAAGCCACAAAAATGCCTTAGCCCCATATGGCAGAGAAATCCTTTTTACCAGGCACCTTGCTCATTGCATAACAGGAACAAAGGACTCATTTCTTTCCCTGTTCCAATATGGATGCCATTGGAAAAAATGGCTGTTTTTAAAAGGTGTGATTTCCAGGGGCTAAGGGCCCACCCTAGCAATCTGCACCATGGTTTGCACATGTGGGTCTTGGGATAGAACGCAGAAGGGCTAAGAGGGGGAGGGGGGCACACAACTGGCTCACTTCTTCACTGCCCCCCCCCACTCTCTGCCTTACATGTGTCTGACTCAGAGAGGAGTAAAAAAGATTCTATATGGCCAAAAGGGGGAAAAAAGGTCTATGTGCTCCTCCGTTCTCTTTAAATTTAGGAGTAGGAGGGGCTCTGCCCAGCCAGAAGAGAAAAAGGCTAAGTGCAACTAACGTACTGTTGGCACTTCCAGATGTGAGACCCAAACGACAGCAAAGCTCCAGACAGCCTAGACTACAAAGCAGCATCGAGGCAAGAAAACCCACTGGCAGATAGATGATAAAGGGGCATTCACCCACCACAGACACTTTAGTGGCTCCATTCATGCCATTGAGCGGGGAGAAGCTAAGCACACTCTCTTCCTTCCCTCTCTACTTGCCCCCCATCTGTGACCTAGGGGTTGGAGGGGGATGGTGTGTGTGTCAAATTTTAGAACTGGAAGAGGCTGAGGCTGTGTCCTGGGATCTGCAGCACAGATTCCTTTGACTGCTACAGATGTTGGTTTGGGGGAGTGCAATTCTATATTCCTTGCAATTTTTTTTTACCTTTGATGTTGGCCCAAGCCCCCTCTTTCTCTTCCTCTGCTTTCTTCCCTCCCCAACTCCTAAATCTAGAAACGTCTTTTTGTTATGTGCCAGGAATGATTTAAATGGGATTTGAAGCCAGTCTCACTTCCCCTTCTTTGACCAGACTCCAATGGATCTGTCACTGCTCTCAAATTCAGCTGGGCTTCTTCATTTTCCTTGCCTCCCGCACCACACTAGAGGTCTATAGAGGCCAGATGTATTACAGATGGGGAGCCTGAGGAGAGGGTGATGAAGGCAAGAATGATGGCAGACCATTCTAGAAAACCTGACTGGATGACATGCTTATGAGATCCTGGAGTAGGTCAGGACCATGTGTTGGTATCTTCGTAAACCCCCAAAACATCTAGCATAATGCTAGGAAGAGCAGGCACCAAAAATAATAATTAATAATAATACTAATTGCTAGAATGGCAGGTTGGTCAAGTGAATAGAAAGCCATGGGGGTTGGGCTTGGAGTATGGGGGTCAAGTCAGAAAGACTTAGGTTCCAGTCCTATTTTGAACACGTCCTGGCTGTGTGACCCTAGACCAGCGCTTAACCTCCAAATACTCCCAAGCAACTACCTAAGAATGTAATTGGAGAGCAGGTGCCAATCTTCACTGGTTGAGAGAATTTCTCCACTAGGAATTTCTACACTGATAAAAATCAGAGGTTGGGTTTAAAAAAATTGAAATTATAATAGTTGCTATATGATGTATGACTTCTATTATATTCATTTCATAGATAGGTTAACTGGGACACACAACATAATTTGGGTGGGGGTCTTGTTGAAGGCCCCACAGAAGTTCATTAAAAGAGTCACTATGGTCTAGAAACAGTGACTTCTCTGTTTCTTGGAGCTAACACATCATCATTTTGATTCTGGATTCTCAACATCTCATAATACACACACACACACACACACACTCCCACACACACTTACACACACTCCAAAAATTTTTTAGGTCATGGAAAGATTTATTTTTAAATAAAGTGAATTAATTTTGTTCTGTGCTGAGAATTTCACAGCCCTCCCTGCTTTAGCGCGTTAAAGAACCTCTGAGAATAAGTGAAATAGAATCTGGGTGTGATTATCCAGATGATGAGGCACATAAACTGAGAGCCAGTGCTCCTGGAGAAAAGCATCTGAGATGACTGCTGGCAGCAGATGACCACTCCCTCTCACATGGTTTCCATTGACTGCTTCAGATACTGGGTTTGAAGGTTTTGAAAAATACAGCTTCATACTTCTTGGAAAAAGCTGTCAACCTTCAATCTTGGTCCAAGATTACCTCCTTTTCCCTTTGTTTCTCTTCCCTTCTAAGTTCCACCATTCTCCAACCTCTTCCCCAATGCTCCCTTTTTTTCTTCTTTTTGACTTCTTTGGGGCCCATGTCAGGGTCCCTATCCACCCACCCATACCCATGAATATTGTTTAGCCTCTTAAATGATTGAGAGGCTACTAACCTCTGGAACAGATTGCATTTTCTGATTCTGCTTCTCTTTCCAAATCAGGCCCCCTTTTCTCAAATTGATTAACCCTAAAACTACTTACATCCTTTATCTTCTCTTTTTGATAAGAGGTATAACTGAAATCCTTAAGACCCTAGTTCTAATCCTTCCCAAAGCTCTGTCATCATATCAGAACTCCTACAGATAATAAACTTTCTTCTTTTGGTAATAACTCATTCTGTTCCAGTCCAGGGATTAATTCAAAGAGAGTGAGGAATTTGATCCACATTGATTTCTGGCAGCAGGATCCAAAACTCCTTCAATAGGTTGTCCTGGCCTTTAAAAAACCCCAAACCAAAGCAATAGATGGCAGAAAGATCCCAGGTACAGTTCAGGGGAACTGTGACCTGTTTCCTAAATTCTTCTCTCCTAGATCATCTCAGGTTATCACGAATGCAATGGATCTGTAGGCTTTCAAAGTAAACAAAAGCTTTGAACTCATATATTATCTCATATCCTCAAAACACTTCTCCAAAGTAGTTTGAACAAGTGTTATTTTATAGATGTGAAAAGAAAGGCACAGCACTTTCTTAAGGTTACCCAATTAGACAAACACATGAAGCTGGGATTAAAACCAAGGTTTGGTTTCTTGCATCAGGTTGCCAGGTGTTTGCAACAAGAGACAAGAAGTTCCCCCAAGTCTTCTCAAGCCGAATCCCCATATTCAGGTAAAGGGTTGCTTCTTTTCTCTGCAGTTATGTCTGTGAAGACTTTTTCTCCTATTTCCTTCTGTCTCCCTGTTTCCCAGTTCCTAGAAAACATGCTCTGCTACAAACTGATACTTGCTCTGTGGGAAGATATTTTCCCCAAGATATTGTTCTTATCACTCTATTCCTCTTGACCAGTGAAATTATCTGTTAGACCAAACACCACTCAGCCCATCCTCTTGGCTCTAACACTCTGCTTGACTAAACTTGCTGAGGCCCCAGGATTTGGGGTAGGGATGGGACATTTTAGGACTACCAGGAGGATTAGCTATCATTTCAGATGGGAAATGGCTCCTCCTGAGGCAGAAGGAAACTTCACCTTCTAGCTTAGGTCTACTGCCCCCTTACCTCTACTCCCAAACCCTGCAAACACATGATAAATGACGGGGCAGCCCACTTAAAACATTCCAATCTATGTTCTAGGTTTAAATTCTGGTGTCCCTCCCTATTCCACCCCCAATCCTCCCAAATCTGACAAAAAAGTCCTTTTATGCTATGTGGACTGCAAAAGAAACAACTTTAATGGACAGGCAATTGTAATGGACTACATTTTGTAATGTTCTCCTCTCCAGCTAGCTCTGCCCCCAGTTATTTATTGATACCCATAACCAACTAGAAGAGCTATGGTGGTCCAGTAGCAGGTGAGAACTGGACCTGTGATTTCATTAGTAAAGGGAATTCCCAGACGAGGAAACCATCTCTAACAATGATGGTCGTCATTTATTTATTTATTTGTTTTACAATTTATTAGTCTTAAGAATTGCCTAGGGCACTGAGAAAGTTAAGTGACTTTCCCAGGGTCACACAGCCAGTAAGTGTCAGAAGCGGGACCTGAACTCAGTCTTCTTGGATCCAAAGCTCCCTCTCTATAAAGATATTCCTTCATTCCCTTCTCCTTTTCTTTCTTTTTCTCTTCTTTTCTTTCTTTAGTTCTTTCTTTCTTTCTTTCTTTCTGTTTCTCTCTTTTTTCTCCTTCCTTCCTTCCTTCCTTCCTCCCTCCCTCCCTCCTCTTCCTGCTGCCCTTGGAATGGTTCTTCAGAAAGCCCTAACTCTTACCATACAAACCTGCCTATCACAGCAGCTCCTTCTCCCCAAGGTAATTTTGCTTGCAAGCTGCCTCTTCTACTGACTAGTAAACGACTTTATTGAGCTGAACACCACCCACCTCCGCTGCTAAGGCTCTGGTTAGAGGGGCTACTCTCTTGGCTTTGCCACTGATTCACGGTATGAATTGGGCAAACCACTTAACCACTCTATGGGCTTCCCTTTTTGTCAACAGAGAATAATAAGTCCTCCCTTCATGAGTGATGTGAGGATGAAGGATGCCTGCTGCTAACCTGCTTTTGCCTTCTTGGAAGGAAGGCACCACATAAATACAAAATATTATCACAGAAATTGGCTCTTCATGGAAAAGTCCACAAAATCGAAGAACAAAAATAAACCTCACATCACAACACCTCTTTCAAGAAACCTGTTCAGCTATTTTCACTTGTATACAAGACCATGGTGTAGCAGCCCTAGAGTTTCAAAGTGGGGAGACGGACGTCCAGGAGAAACTGAAGTTAAAAAAAAAACCAAGAGAGTTCCAACTGGAGAAAGTCACCTTATTTAGAGATGTGAGAGTACACCCTTTCCTCCCTTATGGGAGAGCTTAATGCCCCCATGGCTCCTTTTCGCCTTCATTAAAGACCACCCAGGGAAACTTCCTGGCAGAATGCCACCGTCACAGAGGCTGAGGCCAGACCGAACTTCAGGGCCTCTATTGCTACAATAGAATTCTATGCAATAAAGGAACTGGATTGTGGAGGATTTTACCTGGCCCCCACAAATTTTCTGTCTTTTGGGATGAAAACACCAAACTCTTCAAGGAATTAAAGCATCAGTGGTTAACATTGATAATTTTAAGTATGACTACAACTGATAAAGTTTGGACTTAAGATTAATACAACTCTCTGTTCAGTGATTTTAGAACAACTTCTTATGTAATATCCTGCCTACAAAACATCCATTCATATTAAAAAAGGATGTCCATTACTTATGCTGTAACGCTGGTTTAAAAAAAAGTGAGGCATGTGTATATATGTGTGTGTAAAGCATTAAGCTGAACAAAAATCCTGTCTTATAAGGATGGTTCATTTTATACAGTATTAGCAATTAGAGAAAGGGCTAGGGCTAGGGTGGTAGGGGAGGAGGAGGAGAGAGAGGGAGGGAAGGGGGGAGGGGGAGGGGGAGGGAGAGAGAGAGAGAGATAAAATAATTAAGAGAAGTTCTTGATTTAATAGAAAATGAGTAAACAAAACCAGCACTCCCAATTAGCTATGAACCACATTTAATAAACCTGCTTAAATTATAAAAAATATATAAATTCAGGCTAGCATAGAAACTTCATTTGGGGAAAAAGACAGGTAGGTCTCTTCACTCAGGTAAGAGGTGGTGTATTACAGACATGTAATGAGGTATACAAGGTCACATACTGTCAATATATTAAGTTTTAGGGTTTTTTGGCTTAACTCTACATTGTTATGAGGGAAGATTCTATTGGGCACTGAGTATCGGTGAATGGCAGCAACGTTTTTTTTTAGCATAAATAAAATTAAGTTAAAAAAAAAGAAAACACCAGATAAGATAGAGGGAGCACAACACAGGTTGAAGGTTCACCTCTATTCACCTGAGTCTCATATTCGAACACAGAAGCGAAAATATCTGACGTTCCATTAAGATTAGGCTTTTCAAACAAAGGCAGAACAACTTCAAATTTAAAAGACAGAAGCTAAGACATGTGGGTAGTCCCCTAAATTGTCATTTGGGACATTCAGCATCCCAGGTGTCCTATCATCCCAGGCAGCAGTCATGGGGTCACAACTACATATCCCCAATTTAGAACTAGGGTCTTTGATTAGAGTGGCCAACTGAAGGCTAGTTACGTTGAAACCGATAGCTGTCATTTTACAGTCCACTTCTCTCAGTGAAAAGGGTATTTGTATATTGTATATTTGTATTTTGTATAGTGTTATATAGAAAAGAGATATTACAAGCTGAGATTATCTAAAGGGCACTGGATTGTGGGTCACAAAAGTCCCTATACCTGCCACTGTCAAAAACTACAGAGCCAAGCTGACCTTACAGATAACAATACTTGTTAACCCTTGGAGCAATACACAGAACTAGAAACCTAAAACGGAAGATTATCAGCAGAATCTCTAAATTTAAACTGAAGTGCTGCTTAATGTAGAGACACTAGAGAAAGATACAACACCTTCATTTCCATGGCTTTTCAGCAATAATCTGGAAGATGAGACAATAATATTTGAAAAATCTTTTTTCTTCAACCACTAAAGGTGATGAGATGACTAATTGTAGGCAATTTTTTTTAATCACAGAATTTAAAATTGGAAAGGACTTCAGAGGCCATCTAGTCTAACCCCCTCATTTGTAGATTAAGACGGAGGCCCAGAGAGATGGGGCGACTTGTTAAGTAGCAGAGCTAGGATTCAAAAAACTCCCTTGACTTTTTTTTAGCACATTTAATTTTTTTTTCCAAAAACCTCAGTATCAAGACTTTTAAGTTGCAAAAATTACTAAAAGGCACACATACCCCTTCTCATTACATCTCTGCCATGAACTTCTTCTGGTCACCCGGGTTTAAAAGGTTGGTGTCATCCTCAAGAATTTAACCAAAATCCAAATTCCAAAAACCTCCTTGAATGTAATGACATTCCAATTTCTAACAAACCTAAAGCTCAAAGACACCTTGCATTTGGGACCTAGAGGTGAGTTGCCAACTATAGAAGAATGAGTTTTTCAGAGAGTAAGGACTTAATACTTGTAAAGTCAAACATACAGGAACATTCAAACCTTGACAAGTTTTGCTACTTTTTTTGAATCTCACCTTCACAAGGATCATGTTTTCCAATTTGGTTCCTTTACTATTTTGTACTAGTCTCATGTATTTAAATTTTCTAGTTAGTTCCACAGTCAAAGGTCAATGGGAAGATGAGTATAAGTAGGCTGTAAACATATTACTGATGATGACTTACATATAAGGCATGACATAAAAGACATCATGACTCCATTGAAGTATCTGAGAAATTATTTCATGCATTTTTTGTCTTGTCTCTCCAACTAAAATGAAATCACCTTGAAGGCAAGCAAGATGTGTCCTTCTGTTCCTTTGGTACCCCTCCTAGTCCCCACCTCAGTGCTGGGGACGTAGTAAATTTTCTATTCATTCCTGTTTGACAACTGAAGTTTCCCAAATGCATTGGAACCACACACTCACCTCATCCTTACTCTGCCAAAGGATTCTGGGAAAAGAACATTTCTCTAAAATATTACTCTCTGGTTACCTCCCTAACAAGGGCATTTGGCAATACACTTGATGCAAACCAGACTCATCTTCCCCTGGCCAGAACGTACAGCTTCTTTTTGCTGACTCCTAGGAATGTGGAGGTTTTCTTCAACATTTTCTTTGACATCTCAGTTGGGTGGACTTTCTGCTAGTGGATTTGGAGTTTCTGCTATGATATCTCTGTTATCCACACCGCCCCCCCCTCAAACTGCGGGCCCCTCCCCAGCCTACTCTATTCCAAACATCAAAGGCTTCCTTTGAAGATAAAGCCAAATTTGCCATTAAGAAAAGACAAATGATTTCCCAAACTGCATTTCAGAAGATGGGAAGAAGCCGGAGTTACTCTGTGTTTTCAAGATAAACACAGCATAGTATGTCATACCACAAGGCACTCCACATAATACCACTGACTTGAGACATAAATCTGTGTCACTGGTGCTCTCAGCAACACCAGGCAAGAGCAACTGGTTCCTGTCACTGAAGGCCCACCAAGGCAGCATATTGAGGCCAGCAGCATCGGTATTACCATGCTGCCAGAGAAAGGCCATACCTGTATCACTGGAACTTTCACAAACAGAGATTAGAGGCATTAAACTGGAAGCTGCCTGAACTATGGACGGAATCTCAAAAACCTGACTCTTCCAATCCCAGTATTAAAAGCCTTTTTTCACAGATGCCATTTTTTCCACAGATGCTTTTCTTTTCAAAGAAAAACAGGAGACTTAAGAAAATGAACTACCTACACTTTTGAAAGGCATATTGTAAATCGTAACATACAAATGTCCAGTGATATTTAGCTATAAATATTATAAAACCAGCAAACAACAGCAACAAAAAAAAACTCACCTGATGTCTCTTACTCCCCTCTCTTTATGTCTATTCACTGTCAGTATGAATGATGAGAAAATGTCAAGGTCACAGGTTCCAGGAAGTTTGTTCTGGAATTTAGGAAAGAGAAAGTTCTCTCATCTTTTCTCCATACAATACAACAATCAAACACTTTGTTGACATTTGTTTTTTTAAGGTACTCAGCCATGAACTTCAATCGGAGTTATCTTCCACAACCTCATTTTATATAAATGACAAAACAGGAGGAAACAAAACAAAACAAAACAAAACTTCTCCAAGGTTTCTTCTCTGCCCCTGAGTTTCCAGTTTCTTGGCTCACTGCTTTGCAAGTGTGAGGGTGGGACTGAAATTGATATTTGATTAAGTGCTTACTGTCTTAGGGAGGAGGGAAGGAGGGAGAAAAATTTGGAATTCACAATCTTATAAAAAATGAATGTTAAAAGTTGTCTTTACATGTAATTGGAAAAAATAAAATATCATTTAAAAAACTGATGAAGGTCACACAACCACTATTAAGGCTGGTTAAGAAAACCATTGCTAGCATTTAAATGAGCAGCCCATAATGGCAAATCAAATACCTGGAGGTGATTTCTCATCCCTTCCCCACACCCTTTACCACAGGGCAATTCTCTTCAGAGACACTCTCTTCTGCAGCCGTAATCCAACCATTCCCTAACAAACACTTGTTGCGCTCCCACTATGTGGAAGGCAGGGAACTGTGGACACTATGAGAAAACATAAGACTCATCTGGTCTCAATGTTGGCATGCTATGACCAGAAGGGTTATCTCTTGCCCACCTTTTAAAAAGTCTGACAACATATTCCTCAATCCACATACAGAGTTCACCACCTCTTTGCTAAGAGAGAAAGGCATGTTTCCCCACTATATCCTCTGCAGTCAAATGCAAATACTGATCAGAGTTCTGATGGTGTTTTTCTTTTACATTATTTTTTGCCCTTCTTTCTCAACCACTGTAGAGTCTATATGAATGTTGACTGAGTTATTTCATGAGTGCAATCTCCTATTGATTAATCCTTATGCTTCCCAAAGTCACAAACAAGTTCCTGAAGGGGTGAGGTCTGAAACACAGGGAAAAAGTCCTTTCAAAATAATGTAAAGAAAGGTACCCCCACTCATTTCACAGAAGGAATGGAATCTCCCATACTCCCTACTGCCAGACTCAGCTAATCCCAAGAAATTCTAACTGATAAGACCCAGATAGCATCTAAGGAGTGAAAAAAGAGTAAGGTTAGCAGTAAGCGCTCCTGGAGCTCTGGGAAGAGTCCCAGGAATCTTTAAGGGCTGGGGAGATGATAGAAGACTTCGCCATGGAGATGGGATCTGAGATGGTCCTTGAAGGTTAGTTACATAGGAAGGCTATGTTTAAGTGGAGAAGAGGGAAAATAACATACTTGGTAGCAGGTACAGCACAGCAGAAATAAGAAGGATGGCTTCACATCTTCAGTCTTACTGAAGCAAAAGATTCATATGAGAGAAACTGGGGATCAGAGAAAGGGGGACCAGGTCATGGAAGGTCTTTATTATCAGGTCAAGGAGTCTGGATATTTACCTTGTGGGCTATGGGGAGACAAAAAATGTTTTGAATGGGAGTTGTTGTTGTTTTCCTTCGTTCTAGAGGAGGACCACAACATTAGGAAAATGATTTGATGACTTACAAGTGAATTAGATTTAAGTGAGGGAGGGCTGTGCAAAGTCACCAGCCTCACTTTCTCCTTCGGAGCCATCTGGGTCCAGTGGCCAGATATAGATCAGGATGACTGGAGATGACCCCTTCAGATCCTCTAGTGAGGTCAACAAAAGAAAGTGACAGGACAAAAATAGTTTTAGGAAGGCTAATCTGATGAAGGACTGATCCGAGGGGTAGGAGAGAAGATGAGTTAATCTACTACAGTAGTTCATACAAGAGGTAACAAGGACCTAAACTAGGGTGGTGATGGTAGGAATGGAAAGGATGGGACTGATATAAGGAGTGTGACACAGAAAGAATGGAAAGGAATTGATGACTGATTGGGTGTGGGGGGGGCGGGGCAAGGGAAAGGGAGGAGCCAAAGTTGCATTGTCCTCATTCTACAGAAGAAGAGATTCAGGAATATATCAGTTCAGGGGTCTTCACCAAGGGTGAATGGGAGTTCACAGGAAGAGCCAGGTCACAAACCCAGGTTTTCCAGCACTTGGGGTAATGTCTCAGGCCATTCAAAAGCAGTAACTCCAACTTTTCTCCACCTTACTCCAAGTGAACTCAACACCATCATCTCTTCCCTGACGTTACTGTACAAGAGGGTTCCAAAGATTGAACACATGATCATGAAAGCAGTGTGTAAACATGATTTCATATTCACATGTGTATACTACCTCAAACATTTAGTCTGGTGCCAAAGATTTGAAAAATACCCATTCAAATCCCTTTTAGGACTTGATTGGTCCCAAGAATAGAAAATAAGCTTAGTACTATAAATGAGGTTCAATTTACCTTCTAAGTTTCCAGGCTCATAAGAAATAGGACAGTAAACAACATTTATACTTTAGCTTGATATATGAGTCTTTGGTCTTAAAACATAACAAGGATACTTTGGGGTTGTGCTTTATTTCATGGATTAGCAGCCTCCCAAAGAAGCTCAGTGAGACAAACTTTCACTTGGGACAGAAGTAACTCAACTAGGGACCCTTCTGTTCTCAGGTTTTTGTCACAGAAATGATGATTAAAAGAAAGTATCCTTGGGCTAAGAAAGCAGGTGCCACTGGGACAAAGTTGTGAAGAAAACAGGAAACTCTGTGATGACACCTTCTGCACCATGATTTTTTTTTCTGATTTTAACCATTTCCTAATGCACCCAACCAAGTAGTATGAGAGTTAACTAAATGAACTAAGGTTTACAATTCCCGTGGAGTCCTGGAGTTTAAAGATAATTCAAACTCTGAAATCCAGTTATACTACTTTGAACTTGGGTAAGCACTTCATAAAAATTATTCAGGACAAACACATCCCAGTGCTCTAGCATGGGGTGCAAAGAGAGGCACAGTGACTTTTTTACCCAGAATCAGTAGCTGGGCCGGGATTTGAACTCTGTTTTCCTGCTATCCTGTGGGATGCTGTGACCACCAGACTCACCTCTTGCCCTCCCTTCTTAACCACTGTGGTGTTTGTGGGGATGTCAACTGAATTATTTCATGAGTAAAATCACCTATTGATTAATTTTGGGTCTATACAGGCCACAAACAAGTGGGTGAAGGGCTGAGATCGGAAATACTTTAAAAAGCACTTCAAAGTGGCAAAATAAGGAAGCTGTTTCCACCCATTTCTATTAGGTAGTGTGACCTCCCACATTGCCAGACTAAGCTAATTCAGCCAATGAGAAGCTGAAGAACTGCTTCCATATTTTGTGTGTGTGTGTGTGTGTGTGTGTGTGCGCGCGCACACACACACACATGCCGGTTGCCAAAAGTCTAATAGCTTTTCCTATAATGACCACCTGTATGTGTTCTCAATAAAAAAGCCTGGGACAAATGGTGAGTGTGTTTCTTGCAGCCTAAACCTCTCTTCCATTTTAGTTTTCTTTAAGGACAAGCGACAGGGATTTTTGAGGTTTAAGTTGTCAAACCTCACATTTCATTTCATTATTTGTTGTCATGAGGGCAACCCCTATCTCTCTGAAGGTACAAACTGGCTCACTTTTGATAATGAAATAATTGGAAGAAAGAATATAATGAAGTAGCTCTAGTTTTTAAATTATAACATTTGCATATTCTCCCTTCTAAAACTCAGGAATTGGAAGACCACTCCACTCCTCTTTACACCTCACAACAGTCATTGCTAATCCCAAGAAGCTCCACTATTAATATGGGAACCTTCTTTTCTTTCATTTATGCAGAAGTAATTACGAATCCTCAGAAACAATCTTGGAAACTTCTCTACTTGGAGTTACTTTGAAGCCAAATAAGTTTAAAGAATATAAGCTGCTAAAAAAAGAAAAAAGGTGCTTTCCCCTAAAGACATTCCCCTCTTCCAGACAGAAAAGACATAATTTTTATGTTTTGAGCTTTTTTTTGCTGATGAATTTCTGCCCACTGGAAATGAAGACTGATTTATTGGCTGTAAATGGAAAGATCAAAAGGCCATGAGAGAATTGTAGAGCAGTTAAGGGGCTAGTCACCAAGTAAATCAGAAATGTTAAGACATGCAGAGAGAGGCAGGTTGGCCTAGTGGATAAAGGGCCAGTACTGGAATTAGGCTAGACCTGGGTTCAAGTCTGCTAGTAATGTAGATAAGCTGAATGGTAGTGGACAAGTGGCCCAGGCAACTCTCAAAAACAAAGTTCAGAGGAGTTGAACTGGATCAAGGAAGGGAGTTTCCATACTGGGAATTCCCTTCCTCCCAAAACCATGCAAGAACTTTTAAAATTATATTGATTAATTAGTTAGTGCTTGCAAAGTTACCCTGGTGGCAAAAGATTGACCTTAAAGTGGACTCCACTGTACACAGAGAACTTGGGAAGTACATGGGACATTAGTCTTCATCAACAATATAAATTTAGTGGAAATCCATTCCCAAGCTTGAAGAGATTAATCTTGGGTCACGTTATGGAACTGGGGATTTGTGCAGAGAACAAAACAAATTTGAACACATGACAAGTTGCTTTTCGGAAATTTTTGATGGGTGATTTTAGCATTCTTAATCAAATTGCCAGCATCCTTTAGGATTCCTTGTTTTCCTTAATGTTACTTTAAAAAAAAATGACCATTCCTGACACTCAGTCTCAGGCTTACTAACTATTCTTCTCTCACCTCAAATTCCTCCATCATCTTAGAAA
Organism: Trichosurus vulpecula; assembly: GCF_011100635.1. NCBI lineage: Eukaryota > Metazoa > Chordata > Mammalia > Diprotodontia > Phalangeridae > Trichosurus > Trichosurus vulpecula. The sequence continues at coordinate 347,051,901 of NC_050574.1, forward strand.
GATATATGCACGACTACAAGTTAAGCACCCATAAGTGCTCTCCATGAACAAAATAGCAACTGTTTTCCTTCTTTGCTCACTCCTCCCCACTGCCCTCTTCTCCACCTCTCCCACTTGTTCATTTCCTTGATCTTCTTTCAATTACCAAAACAAAATCCACTAAGAGCCTAGAAAAGCAAAACTAGCAGAAAGCAGAATGCACACACATACTTCACCCCAACCTTTCTCCACTCCCCAAATCTTCTCCCATCCTTCAATGCCACCCTGGACCCAAATACACACACCTAGTACTCGGGATTTCTCCAATATTACCCCTTCCCTTCATCTTCCTGATCCTGCCTTTCCATTGCTTTTCTCTTTAAACCAATTTTTTTTTCAATTTAGACATTAATTCTCCCTCACTCCGGCGGGGGACTAGAGTGGAAAGTTTTGTGGGTAAGTGGTATCCAGCGGCCTGGAGCAGGGAAGCCGAGAAATGGTGTAAATCATTGGGGAAGTTGGGGGAAAGCAGCGGCAGGGGTTGGAAGAGCCAGTCCTAGGCCCTCCATTGGTTTGGCGCAACTGGCCCTGGACTGCAGGGTGAAATCAGCGAGCTGCCGGGTGACCACTGGGGAGACCTAGGGAGAGATCCCGGGGGATACCGATAAGGAAGAACTCTTCTCGGTCCCTGCCCTCGATCCCGGCGCCTTTACGCAGACCCCAGTCTTCTGGGGACAAGGACACCGCGCGGCCTCTGACAAACTTTTTCCCTCGGACAAACTTTTTGCAGTATGCTTGGTCCTCGATGCTCAAGGCTCCAGCATCCAGGCACAAAAGATCTGTGGCTGCGGCCCGGCAGGCAACTTCCCAAACTCAGATCCCAGCCTCCGGCCGGACCAGAAATTCACATCGTTCCGGGTCTCGAGAATCAATTCTTTCTCTCTCCATGCAGCAACCCCCTCCCCCCAATAAAATCCCGGCTCTCTATCCGACACTTCACCCCCGGCAAAACAAAACAAACCACAAACGAAAACACCCAGATGAGACTTAAAAAAAAAACAAAAAAACTTCTTTGTGATTGTTTTACTCACCTCTATTGCAGCCGGTGTAGAGAAGTGCAAACTTGGAACCCAGGGCCAGCGCTCTGGGATGGCAACACATACGCGAACACACACACACACACACACACACACACACACACACACACACACACAGCTACACTAAATGAAGAGAGAAAATCGCAGGAGCAACAAAAGCAATCTGAAGTAGAGAATTTCCAGGCCGGATGGTTTGATAGGAAGTGATGAAGGGAGGGTTTGCGTGGAAGTGTAAGTGTGTCGGGTGATGGGTTTGGGTTTGGTATTCAGGGAAGGAGGAGGAGGAAGAAGCGGTGGCAGTATCGGCGGGAGGAGGAGGCGGAGGAGGAGACGGAGGAGGAGGAGAAGGAAAGAGGCATTGCGATGAGGGCACCCGGACCCTCCATATGGAAGGAGGTTTTTTGGATGACTGAACTCTCAAACAATTCCTTCTTTCGCTACTCCTGCATTGGAGCCTCCCATTCCCCCCCCCCCCCCCCCAGGAGGAGGAGGAGGAGGAGGAGGAGGCAGAGAAGAGGGGGAGGAGCAAAAAGGAGGAAAGAAAAAAAAAATCAGTCCTGGAAAGGAAACCGAAGGGGGAAAAAAACTGGTGTCCTAAATAGTTGGCCAGTTTCTCTCTAAAGCACCTAACTTCGCTATCCTTTTTTCCTGAAACTTTCCATATTTTTTCTCAGTTTCTTCCTAAAATGTAACTTTCAACCTCCAGCTTTCTCACATTTTCCTTCTCCCTTCTTCTATTCCCCACCCTCTTCTTAGCCTCATCTTGGGTATTTCTGCTATCCGTCGCCCCACTCAGTTTTCCATCCTTTCCGCACCCCCCACCTCTTCGATTCCTTCTCAGCCCCTCTGATTTCTCCTACCTTTCCTTCTTTTTGCAAAAAGTTGTCGTTAACCAGTTAGACACAAAGTTGCTATTCTTACTGGGTGTGTGTGTGGGGGGGTGCGGTGGGGAGGAGGAGGCGCTGAGGTGCCTGTGGCCAGGGATAGAAAGAACCAAATCAGAGAACATAATGATTGAAAATCATTAGTGAGACTCTTTGGTCCCGCTCCTTCTCCCTTCCACCCTCTTGTCCTTCAGAGAGTCTGCAAAGGCCCAAAGCTGAAAGCTCCCTGACCTGGTCTAATTCATTGGCCAGGGGATAAGCGAACAGCTGTAAAGGGAAAGGAAGGATTTGGGGAGGGGGCAACTTCTGAAGGAGACACATGCCTTTTTTTCTTTTTCTTTTTTTTTAATGTTAGCTTGGTCCCAGCCAAAATATTGAGACAGGAAGTATTTCAGAGCAGTGTGGAGCCAAATGATCCCATAGTCAGCTGCAGGATTGGTCTCTTCTCTCTAGGGTAAAATCATGGAAGGTTAGCCTGGAATTGGACTGTGGAGAACATCTAATCCAACTTCCTCCTTTTAGAAGAAGAAACAGATGAAGCGACCTTCTAAAAGGCGTACATCTTGGAACAAACAGAGCTGGGACTCCTAGTAATTATAGCTGACATTCATACAACACTATAAGGTTTTCAAAGGGCTTTACGAATATCTCATTTGATCCCCACAACAATCCTGTGAGGTAGGTGCTATTATCACCACAATTTTACAGTCAAGGAAACTGAGGCAGGCGCTGATTAAGTTACTTGCCCAGTTTCATAGCTAGTAAGTGCCCGAGGTTGGATTTGAACTCAGATCTTTCAGGCTCCCAAGACCAGCTCTCACTAGATACATTATGCCACATAGCTTCTTCACATGTCCTCTCTGTCTTAATTAGGAATTCACTTTAGGTAAAAGAGTGTCAGAAAGAGCAATAAATGTCTCAACCAGATTTTGCCATTGACCAACTTCAGGGCCACGGCTGGGCAAGTAAAATACTTCTCTGGGTCTCAGTTTCCACATCTGTAATATGGAGATAGTCATGCTAGTTAACCCTACATGTTTTACAGAGTTCTTGTAAGGCCCAAATGATGTCGAAGACATGAAAGTTTTTTTTTTTGTTAAAAGTATAAAAATGCTAAGCAAATATTGTTAACTATTATCAACAATATTATATACTGTTGTTAACAATATTAGCTACTGTTATTAACAATATTAAATATTAGGAACAATATCATGCTTTTTCCTTAATTATCTGGGCAAATCAGATGGATACTGTTTTTTTTTTTTGGTCTTGGTTATCTAGATACTTGCTGTTGTATGTGCCTGGGTGCTTGGGAACATCTCTGGGACTAGGTCTTAGCTGGAGATCTGAGACTGAGAAGTAAAATGGATAGAAAGTTTGTTGTTGTTGAGTTTTTTTTCATTCATGTCTGAGTCTTCCAGACCCGTTTTGCAGTTTTCTTGGCCTAAAACTTTTGTTTTGTTGTTGTCGTTCAGCGGTGCTAACTCCTTGTGACCCCATTTGGGGTTTTCTTGGCAAAGATATTAAAGTAGTTTGCCATTTGCTTCTCCAGTGCATTTTACTGATGAGGAAACTGAGGCAAATGGGGTTAAGTGACTTGCTCAGGGTCACACAGCTAGTAAGTGTCTAAAGCCACATTTGACCTCAGATCCTCCTGACTCAGCACTCCATGCATTGAGCCCCGTAGCCCACCTATTGTTAACTAATCCTCAGAAAGGAAATGGAAAAAATGTTTCTACTACTCTCAGCACCATTGACCCCCACCACTACTTCTCTTTGTATAATCATGTATTCCTGGGCAAGGGAGTAAATTGCCCATCAGTGGAAGTCTTCAAGAAGAGGTTGGATACTCACTTCCCTGGAATATAGGGGCAGTTTCTGCCTGGTAGAGGGTAGACCGGAAGATCTCCGAGGTCATTTCTGACTGAGAGTTGGTGACCTGAAGTGATTTCTTCTAACTCCATTTTTCCTTACTTTCCACTTTTGAATACTTTCCTCTTCTCTTTTTGAGGAAAGTTAGCCAGATTCAGTTTTGTGCCTGGATCAAATACGCAGGATCACACGTACCCTTAGAGTGGGGAGGGACATTAGAGTCTATCTATTCCTTTAACAGATTAGGAAACAGGTCCAACAAGCTGAAGTGATTTGCCCAAGGTCTCTTAGGTAGTAAGCAGCAGAAATGGTATTTGAACCCAGGTCCTCACATTCCAAAATCTTTGTTTTTTCCATTGAACCCTGCTATCTCTCAAACACCTTTATTTAGGGACTAAGACCAACCAGCCAAACTTCTCTCTTTAATATAATTCAACAAACACCTACTAGTGGCCTACTATGCAAAAAGGACTATGCTTGATGTTAAGGATACAGAAACGAAAAACTACACAGCTCTTACCCCAATGGGGCTTACAATCTAATTGAGGTGAAGGTGTCAGATGTATGAGTAAATAAGTATGATGCAAGGATGGGCCTTATACATAAAGCATGTACTGGGGAAATATTCTCATTGGTTCTTTGGCTATAAAATAGAACATGACAGAGAAGAGGAAAGGTCTGATAAAATTCTGTAAGAAAATGTAAAGAGGGAGAATAAATCACTTGGCTTCCTGGAACAGGAAGCATCTGAACTTGGTCTCAAAGGACTTGAAGAAGTTCAACAGTTCCTTGAACCCAGTAGGTGAATAGAAAATGTTTACTGAACTGAATGGACCAGGACAAGATAAGAAGGGAGCCCTTGGGGGAAAGGACTCTTTTGTTTTCCATCTAGGTAACTCTATCTTCTACTGTGAGCTTGACCTAAATGTGTGAATCCACTGTGGTGGAAAAATTCAGAACAGGATTTGAGAACAGATCTTTTGTCTGGTAAATAGAGAGTGTAAAGAAGAGGGATGTGAAGGAAGGAAGGCTGGAAGTTGAAACTGTTGAGGGTCTTAAATGCCAGTTCATACTTTATCTTCAGGCATAGTCAGTCAATTTGAACAGAGGAGCAGCTTGGCCAGACCTCAGAGACAGAAGAGTTGCTAAGACAATTATCTATCAATCATCTCTCTCTCTCTCTCTCACTCTCTCTCTCTCTCTCTCTCTCTCTCTCTCTCTCTCTCTCTCTCTCTCTCCTCTCTTTCTCTCTCTCTCTTCCTCCCTCTCCTTCTCTCTCTCTCTCCTCTCTCTCTCTCTCTCTCTCCCCCCCCCCCCCCCGTCTCTGTCTCTTTCTGTCCCTCCCTCCCCTCCTCTGTCCCTCTTCCTCCTTCGCTCCCTCCCCCCACTGTGCTCCGAAATTTGGAGGGAATGTCCTTGCTTTTTCTGTTAACTCTTCTCATGAGTAGAAGTGATAGTGGTAACCAAGAAACTCCAAAGGAAGTGCTTCTCAATGTCAAAGACTCATAGTCCAGGAGATACTTGGTATCAGTGCCTTTGCCCTCAGCTGTCCATGTCTGGGCTGTGTATATCACCAATCTGAACAATTCCTGGAACAGCTGCACTGTTCTCAGTGCCCTGATTATTGGGGGAGTATGCTGGGTTGTAGGGAAGGCCCTGAGATATCAGTTGAATATACCTCTTTTTCTTAGGTGTTGCTAGCTCTCTGTTCTAGCCCCACTAAGTATGTTTGTTGTTTTTGTTGTTCAGTCTTGTCAGACTCTTCATGACCCCGTGGAGTTTTCTTGGCAAGGATTATTGGAGTGGTTTGCTATTCCCTTCTCCCTTAGATTGAGGCAAATGGAAGTTAAGTGACTTGCCCAGGGTCACACAGCTAGTAAGTGTCTGAGGCTGAATTTGAACTCAGGTCTTCCTGACTCCAGGCCCAGGGCTCTCTCCACTGACCCACCTGGCTGCTTTTCTTCCCCATCTAATTTCTCCAATTACATGTAACCAGGAAAATTTGGAGGAAAATGAAAGAAAATGCAGCTCACCAACTCAGAACTAGGACAAATTGGTGGATATTTACAAAGAGGTAGGTTTTGGTTCAAGGTAAAGAAAAGCTTCCTAACATTTAGAGTTGATCGGATATAGAATGGGCCATGCCTTGGCAGGTGTCTTCAGACAGAGACTTAGATGCCCAGTTGTTGGGGACATTATAGATGGGATTTATGAATTGGTAGGAGTTGTACTCAATGACCTCTGAGCTCCATTCTAGTGTGAACTCTGTGATTCTAACTTGGTTTCAACAAGCAGCTATTGGAAAATAATTTTAAAATTTTATCTAATCAATTATTTTGGTGAAGGATTATTTTTATTCTAAATTTAAGCACTAAGACAAACATTTCCATAAAGATTGTAGAACGGAAGAGGACTATACATGAACCCATGAATGTCGAATGAAATCAGGCAGGCCGACAAGCAACAAGCATTCACAGTACATGCTAGGCACTGTGCTAAGCCCAGGGGATACACATGCAAGAAAAAAGAAATCTAGTCTCTGCCCTTAAAGGGCTTACATCCTAATGGGGCAAGGCATCAAATGAAAAGGCACTGAAAAGGGGGAAGGTGAGAGACTCTATCTACGCTGGAGAATGGGCATAGGATAGGTGGAAAAATCCTAGAGTGAAAAGCACAGGCAGAAGGGGAATGAAGGGTGGCCAGCCTGTGCCTGTTCCCAAAATGGAAGCAACATAAGTAAAATTCTTTACAAATCTCACACACACACACACACACACACGTATATGTAGATTTATGTATATGCATACATGTACATACGTATATATGTGTATATGTATATATGTGTATATGTATATATAAATACATGCATATACGCACATTATATACACATAATGCATATACAGACACACAGAGGCATATATACATATCTGTATGTGGAGATACATATATACACATATATATGTGAGTTATCTAAAGTTTGCTTTAAATATATATATATATATATAACAAAGTGAACATACAATTTTTTAAAACTATCCTGTCAGAAAATAATTTAAAACTTTTTAGGTGGAGACTTTGAAAGGGGGAGAAAGAATTATAAAACTTCAGGTTTTGCGGAGGCTCTGTCCTGAATGGGGGAGGAGAAGAGTGAAGAAAGGGGGGGGGGATGGCTACAATAGAAATGAATCAGTCTGGTTTTTAAACTCAGGTTTTAGTGGCATTAAAATTAAAGCAAGTTGTGAGGGTGGGTCAGGGGTTAATTTGCAAACTAGGGCTTCTTCAGATATCTATCTAAGCACTGGCATCACTGTAGCCTCCAGAGAGGTGATAGGGACTCATTTGTCCTTCATTAGGAGACCAGGAAAACACATTCTCAGGGAGGACAAAATAGGGTTCATAATTATTTGGCAATTCCTGTTAATTCTGCCATTGATACCAGTACTTACTATTGCAAGTGATAAAATAACATAGTAGGGGCAGCGAGGTGGCACAGTGAACAGAGGGCTAGCCCTGGAGTCAGGAGGACCTGAGTTCAAATCCAGTCTCAGACACTTGACACATTTACTAGCCTAGCAGTGTGACCTTGGGCAAGTCACTTAACCCCAATTGCCCTGCCTTCCCCCCTCAAAAAAAAATAACATAGTAGGCATCCAACCATTATACACATATCACAAGAAGGTCAAAAACAGAAAGAAAAGTCTCATGTGCTATGCCTAATTATTCAAAGCAGCTCTTTCTGTGGTAGCAAAAGACTAGAAATAAAGAGGGTTTCCATTAAGTGGGGAATAGACGAATGAACTATGGCATAGGAATATAATGAAATAGCCTCATGCCATAAGAAATGGCAAATATGAGAAATTCAGAGAAACATGGGAAGACTCATGTGAACTGATACAGAGTGAAGAAAGCTGAACCAAGAGAACTCTATTTACAATGGTTAAAATCATGTAAATTAAACAAACAAACACTAAAAGGCAGCTGAAGACAAACTAATGCAATGATCAATCTGGGTGGTAGATGACAGAGGGGGAGGTATGGATGCTGCATGTCACACACACACACACACACACACACACACACACACTGAGGTGGAGAATGGCTACAGGCATCAAACTCTCTGCCCAGAGGCAGCAACTCCCAAATATGATCATAACCAGATTAAAATATAATTGGGAAATATTTAACAAAATAAATTCGACCTAGATAATGTTAATTTGTGTTTTTCTAAATTAATCTGCAGTGGGCAGAGATCAGTTTCTATTTAAGTTTGACACCACTGGTTTAGGGTATATTGAGAAATGAGGGGCATAAAAACAAAGCGTTTTTTGTTTATTAATAGTATTTTATTTTCCCCAATTTTATGTAAAGAAAATTTTTAGTATTCATTTTTTACAAGATTTTGAATTTCAAATTTTTCTTCCTCCTTCCCGCCCCTTCACTTCCTAAAATGGTAAGCAATTTCCTATAGGTTATATATGTGTGATCATAAAAACAATGATTATTTTAAAAGCCTTTAAAAGGGGCTGGGGAATTAGCACACTGGGTACTCAAATTGACTTTCCTATATTGCCTTCTTATCAACGCAGTGAATACCGCTCTCTCCTGAGTATCTTTGTGACATCAGTTAAACTCTGCAGATGAGAAACAAGTTTTTTCCGCTTTCACTGCCTTCTTCCCTTTGAGTTTCACCTTTTCTTTGTCTCCCTCCCTAATCCTCTTCTTGCTCCTTTTCTCTCGGCAGGATTTTCCTCAGTTTTCCCTTTGAAAGCCCAGTTAGCTTTCTGACACACAGCTCTGGGCTGAGATCCAGGGAGACCCAAAAAGACAGAAGGCAAAATACTCTGCCAACGCATTCACCTCGGGGAGAATGACCCATCTTTCACTTTCCTCCCTACTCCAAGCATCCTGGTGTCTGTTCCCAAGACTGCCTTTCCTGTCTTGTTTCGATTGTACAATTCACTTTGCAGGGACCATCTGCCTGGATGAGCATCTGTAGCATCACCAAGCGCACTGCTGGTGCTTCAATAGATGTTTATTATTTTTTATTATTGCCATTATTAATAGGATTATTGTTACTATTATTACCAGAATGGTGTTGTTACAACATCACAACCCTGAACTCTCCCTCTTTTGCCCGAGGGCAGCTGTGCTGTGCTTGTCTAAATTTTCCCTTCATCTGCCATCTGAGTTCTTAGCCGACTATCTGACTGTGGGAGACAAGTTGAGAGAAGGCGCTGGGCTGTGTTGCCCCCCACTCCCCACCCCCTCCCTGCTTCTGCTGATCTTGAGAGTGGTTGAATGGACTCACTAGCTCAGGCGTGGGGAAACCTGCAGGCTCAAGGCTATATGTGGCCCTCTAGGCCCTCAAGTGGGGCCGTTTGCCTGAATCCAAATTTCACAGAACAAACCCCCTTAATAAAAGGATTTGTTCTGTAAAACATTGACTCAGTCAAAAGGCTGCACCCAAGGACCTAGGGTTCCCCACCCGTGCTCTCTCATGTTGCTTCTGTCCAATGCCTAGAGTACTTTCATGAAGGAAGGGGCTCCTTAGGATGGAAGACGTGAGCAATGTGAAAATTACAGAGCTGAGTTTCTTCTCCTCCTCCTTTTTTTTCCATCCTGGAAAAGCTAGGATTTCCCAGTGATTAATCTGGTCAGGACTTCAATAAGGCATCAGGAAATGAGTAGAAATCGGAGTAAGAAAAGGGCTGAGAGATACAGCAGGAGCCCAATGAGCAATATAAAAAGATGTTTCCCGATCATACTCCCAAATATATTTGTATTGTGACTGTTAGGAACTTTTCTGAAAATATCTTTGTAGAACCACAGAACGTTAGAGCTGGAAGGACCCCTAAAGATCATCATAGTCCAGGAGTTCTTAACCTTTTCTTGTGACATGGACAGACCCCTTTGGTAGCCTAGAAAGGGTCTACAGACCCCTTCTCAGAATAGTTTTGAAATACATTCAATAAAATACACAAGATTACAGGAGGAAAACAATTATCTGGAAATATATTTATTTAAATATATTTTTAAAAGTTCCCAATCTCTAGGTTAAGATCCCTTATCTAATCTAATCCTCTCATTTTATTTTATTTTGGGGGGGGGGTGGTGAGATCAAGAAGGAGTGGTTTGGCCTCTCATTTTATAAAGGAAGCAAGAGTTTATTAAGTGCTCTGCACTGTGCTAAGCGATTCACAAGTATTATCCTGTTTGATCCTCTCAACAACCTGGAAAGGTAGATACTATTATTAGCCCCTTTTACAAATGAGGAAACTGAGGCAGACAGAATTTAAGTACCTCCCTCAGGGTCATGCATCTAATAAGGGTCTGAGGTGGGGTTTGAACTCAGGTCTCCTTGACTTCAGGCTCAGCCACCCTAGCCACTATTGACACACAGATAGCAAGTGGCCACCAAGGTGGGACTCCAACCCAGATTTCTGACTCTAAGTCTCAATAAGTCAAGTCAACAGGTATTTATTAAGTTCATACCGTTGACTAGACACAGTGTTTCCGGAAGAGTTTAGATGCACCGTCATTAAGACTATAAGTTCACATCCCAAGAGTAGCCTCAACCCATCCTGTGATCAAAGAATCACAGAATTTGAGAGTTGGAAGAGACCCCAGCAGCCATCTTCTCTTAACAAATATCCAGAAGGAAAGACCACTATAACATCCTCATCAAGTGGTCTTCCAGCCTCTGTTTACTGATCTCCAAGGAAGTAGGATTCAACCACATCTCAATGTATCTCCTTCCTCTTCTAGACAGTACTAATTATCAGGAGAACTTTTCCTGACATTAAACCTAAATCATCCTCTTTGCAACTTCATCCAATGCTCCTGGTTCTGCCTACTAATATGAAACAGAACAAGCCCAATCTCTCATCCACATGAAAATCCTTCAGATACTTAAAGATGGCTATCAAGCCCCACCTGAGTCTTTTCTTCTGCAAACTAAACATCTCTAGTTCTTTCAATCAGTCCCCATGTGACATGGATTCATGGTCCTTCACCATCTTGGTTGTTCCTCTCTGGCCATTCTTTAACTTATAAATGACCTTCTTAAACTATAGCACTCAGATTGGAACACAGTAACTCCAGATGAGCTCTGACAAGGGCAGAGTACAGTGAGATGACCACTTGCTTATCCCTGGAAGCTAGGTCTTCAAAAAAAGTATTTATTGATATTGTGTGTTTGTTATATCATCATAATTATTTCATATATCCCTCCCCCTCCCAGAAAATCACCCCATATAACAAATAGTAGGATTTTTTAGGGGCAGCTAGGTGGCACAGTGGATAGAGCACTGGGCTTAGAATCAGAAAGATTCATCTTCATGAGTTCAAATCTAGCTCTGACACTTACTAGCTGTGTGACCCTGGGTAAATCACTTAACTCTGTTTGCCTCAGTTTCTCATCTATAAAATGAGCTGGAGAAGGCAATGGCAAACCACTTTTTGCTAAGAAAACCTCAAATGAGATCATGAAGAGTTTAACACAACTGAACAAAGTTTTTTTTTTTCTTAAGAGAGGAAAAAAGTCAGCACAATGGATTAATACATTGAAAAAGTTTAAAACATGCAACATGTTAGGCCTGTGGCTCTCCTACCTCCATGAAGGAGTGGGTTGGGGATATCCTCTCATATAGCTTCATTTGACTTTTATCATTTTGCTACATTAACTTGATTGTTTTGGTGTGTAACTGTTCTTTTCATTTACGTTATTGTAATTACTGTGTATATTGTTTTCTTGGCTCTGTTTACTTTGCATCAGTTCATGTAAATCTTTCCATGCTTCTCTGTAGTCATCATATACAATTCTTATAGCAATTCTTACATTCCATTACATTCATGTACTTGGGAAGCTGATTTTTTTTGTACCAAATATAAGACTTTCCACTTATCTTTCCTGAATTTCATCTCCTTAAATTTAGCCCAATGTTCTAGTCTTTAAAGATCATTTTGGATCCTGACTTTGATGTCCAGTATGTTAGTTGTCCCTCCTCACTCTTTGTTATCTGAAGAGTTGATTTAGAATAGTATGAAATGATTTAGCAAAAGTCTTGCTAATATATGGGCAAAGTATGTTTATAGCATTGTCCTCATCTATCAGTTTAGTAATCCTGTCAAAAAAGGGGGAATGAAGTTAGTTTTAATAATTTCTAAACCACATATAAGTCCAGAAACTATAATTCTATTAAGAGAATATTAGTCAAAGTATATAGTTTAAGGCAAAATAACGGTGTTAGTTAATGTCCGTAAGGGAAAGAAAAATTTCAGTTATGTTCTCTTTAAATAGATAAAGTTTGTGGATAGAGTGTTGGTCTTGGAGTCGGGAAGATTTGAATTAAAGTCCCACTTTAGACACTAGCAACGTGACCTTGGATCAGTCACTCCTCCTTTCTAAATGAGGATAATAAGATTCCCTACCTCATCAGGGTTGTTGTGAGGATCAAATGATCTAAGGTATGCAAAATGCTGCGAAACCTTAAAGGACCCTTCAAATGTAATTTATTATTGTTGTCATATGAACATTAACAAAGCTAATTTTCTGAATAAAGGCTTTTTACTCTATCAGTAATGTCGAGCATGAAAGAATTTGTGAGTCTGGCTTTCTGGTATGAAATTCAACAACTGAAATGAAGTTCTTACTAAAGACATATACAGAATCTATAACAAATATTCAGGTTTTTTTCTAAGCATAAGCTAAAATTCAGTTAGTTTGCTAATTTTTCTTTCTTCCTGCAGACAATGGTTTATATTACCAACGTAGGTAATATCCTTGACTGTCAGGCTAAGGAGTTTAGACTTTTTTAAATAGGTAACAGGGACTATTGAAAGTTTTTGAGTAGCAGATTAAAGTATCGAGGTGAAAAAGCCAGGGATATGTCAGGTAGTCCAGAGTGGCTGAAGGGGATATTAACTGCAACATAATTGTTCCATGTAGTGTTGTATCAGTTAATAAATAAGTATTTATTGAGGTTTGTTATGATATGGTTAGTCCTGTAGCAAGTGATGAAATGGGGATGAAGAAGTCCCTTGTTGACAAGAGGCACTCAAGAAAACAACAAATAAAGAAAATATTTACTCCAGCACCTACTATGTCTTATTCTAAGAAGAAAATAGCATTCACATAGTGTTTTAAGGTTTGGAAAGGGGTTAATGTCTGATATCTCCTTCGATAAGAAGAAGAAACAGTCCGTGACTTCAAGCAGGTGTCATTCTAATAGGAACAAGTATACATGTAACTATAATACAAGGTAGAATATGAAAGGTGATTGAGAGAGATAAATTGAGGGCTATGAGAATTCAAATGAAAGACAGGCCACTGGCAATGGAAACCAGGAAAGATGAAGTAGAAAAGATAGCATGAGAGCTAGACTTTAAAGGCTGAATAAATTGAACGGAAAGAATGGTAAGGGGTTTTGGGGAGGCATTTGATGCAGATAGAACAGTGAGTAAAGATATAAAAACAGGAGAGGAAGGTGCATGTTTAGGGAATAGAGAGTAGTTTAGAGTAGTTGGACTACTTTCTCTCAGTGTAGACATACAGTTTTTAGACTGAAGTTAGGCACAAGTAGGGTACATGACAGAGAGAAAAATTTGGAAAGGCAAATTGGAGCCAATTGATGGAGATCCTTTAATGCCAAACTCAGGAGGCTGGAATTTATCATTGGCAGGGAGTAGTCTTTGAAAAAGTTTGAGCAAGAGTGATACAATCAGAATTATACTTTATGAAGATGATTCTGATGAATCTACTGAGTGAATAAAGGAACAAATGAGACTAATATTCATGAAACAATTAGCAGAGAATGTAAGTGAATCCATAATTAAATGCTAAATTGCTGGGCTACCAACACAACTGTAAACTTAGGCCCAATACTACTTACTTTGCCAACAAATAGGACTAACTAGGGTTATTCCTTCTAAGGCTAAAACCCATAGTGGAAATATTGACCATGGGTTATAATTGATGGGGATGTCTATGAAAGAGAATTGGCCTTAAACGTTCAACTTATTGGCTAGAGACCACCAAACTGCTCTTAGAGAAGCTTTGTTCAAATCAGAGATGAACCTGAGACGTAGAAATTAAAAAAACATTATAACTTCAAAACAATTTTGGGGCCATCTAGCTAGATTGATCTGGTGTATCCCAGATGAAAGAAAAGAAGGATCCCTGTGTGGTAAGTTGACTTTGAACGTAGAGGCCTTGTTCATCCAGGCTATGGGATATCCTGAAGCCAGCTCAGTCCCATCTGGTCCTACATGAAAATCCCTACCTCTCTCCTCCCCCCTTCACATGTTAGACTGAGAAATTGCCGAAGCTGGGGCTGCCCAGACTCCAGCTGTTTGATATTGTGCTGCTGAAGGCAGCAGGGAGGGCAGGGGGGCGAGAGATTCCAGATGAAAGCAAAAACTCAAAGAAAACTGGACCTCAGAGCTTTGATAAGAAACTCAGTGGGTAACAGGCTCAGTTAAATTTGCTCAGTCAGCCATTTAAGAGAGAAGAAGTTTCTCACACATCCTGTAAAGTGTTTTTTTTTAAGCAATGGGATGCTTCCATGGAGAGGCATAAGCAAGTTGGGGAGTGGGCAGGAGAGGTTAAAATGCCCAAGCAGTCTTTCAAGGGTTGGAGGTAGCTGGCTTGCTTATTTGCTTTGCCCCAGGGTTTATTTTGATTTTCCTTCATATAAAAATGAAGGGTCTTTTTTTGAGGGTGGGAGAAATCATCATGTTATCCAAACCCCAAGGGACAGAATTTACAGTGACAGAAACAGAATCACCTCCACTTAATCTGATCTTACCTTCCCTCATTGTGTTCTGAGTTGTGCTTAGGGAGAGTCTAACAGCAGAGAACAGTTAGGTAACTCAGTGGATAGAGCACCAGGGCTGGAGTCAGAAAGGCTCATCTTCCTGAGTTCAAATCCAGTCTCAGACACTCACTAGCTGTGTGACCCTGGGCAAGTCACTTAACCCTGTTTGCCTCAGTTTTCTCATCTGTAAAATGAGCTGGAGAAGAAACTGGCAAATGGCTTCAGTATCTCTGCCATAAAAACCTCAAATAGGGTCAGAAAGAGTTGGACGTGACTGGAACGACAACAAAGACAAAGAAGCTAAAGTTACCCTAACCCTGAGTCAAAAAGGGATAGAACTGAGAGGCTTGTCACCTTCACATAGGCTAGAAAATCACTGTGGGTGTCAATAGAGGGGGCAAAGAGAAGAGCCCAGGTTTGCTGAATCAGAATAATGGGTGAAGTCAGTTAAGTTAGTAACATTTATTAAGTGCTTACTAAGTGACTGGCAGCTAAATCATGCAGTGCATAGAGCCTTGGACCTGGAGTGAGGAAGATGTGAGTTCAATTCCACCCTCATACCTTAGCTGTATGCCTCTGGGGAAGTCATTTAAGCCTCATCTACATCAGTTTCCTCATTTGTAAAAGGATAATAATAAAAACACCTACTACCTCCCAGGGTTATTGTGAGATAAAATGAGATGATATTTGTAAAGTGCTTAGCAGGCCTTTGAATGCTATGTAAATACTATTATGATTATGGGGGGAGTATTTACTATGTGAAATACACCCTGAGGGAGAGACTGGAGGCTGTGTGTGCCAGGAAGGTCAAACCACTACCACCATCTCAAGTAGTACATCCCCTTGGACTTTGATGAAGACAGACTAAGATCCTGAACCCCGGAGCCTGAAGTGTCCCCCTAGTTCACCACTACTTCCACCTGGGCCCTGTAGCCATCACAGATCGGTACTGTGGAGAAGGGGCCCACCACCTTCAGCACTAAGAAATAGCAGCTGCCACTGATGTCAAGGAAACCCAAGAGCTCTGGGAGCAGCAGCATTCTCCACACCGTCCCTGGTGCTTCTCCAGCTGCCATCGTCCCGGGAAGATACAGCTTCACAGCAGCTTCTACGGGGGCTGTAGCCATACACAGCTATTGAAGTCCTAGGAAAGAACGTTTGCACCACCAAAGTCCTTGTCACTGTCTAATGGTTCAACATCAGACACTAATTATATTATATACATGGAAATAACCTTAAAGAAGATGGATGCATTACCATTTTCTTTGCAACTGTACCCTAAAGACCATGGGTCTTTTCCATCTGATTTGCAGCTGAAACCTTTTTTCACACTTATTTATTTTATTTTTAATTTATGAAATAAACAAATATTTCTGTAACATAATATAATAAAAATATGATTGTACATGAGACTCTAAATCTATGTACAATTTGCTATTGTCTTAAATACATAATAAAATTATTGTGTAAATTTCTTTTTTTTCCTCCCTCAGAGATGGCTACACAAATGTATATGTAAAATTATTCTATACAAAATTCTGCTTAACAGTTCTTTCTCTGTATGCAGATAGTATCTTTCTTCATATGTCCTTTATTGCTAATTTGGATATTTATCATAGTCGAAATGACTTATTTGCTCAATATTGTTCTTAAAACAATATTGCTGTTACTGTATACAATGTTCTCTTGGTTCTGCTCATTGTGCTCTTCGTTATTTCATGCAAGTCTTTCCATGTTTTTCTAAGATCATTGCGCTCATCACTTCTTATAGCACAGTAATATTCCATCACAATCATATACCATAACTTGTTCAGCCATCACTCAATTGATGGGCATCCCTGCAATTTTCAGTTTCCATCTGACTTGCAGTTGAAACCTTCTGTATGTGTTGTATCCCCCATTAGAACTGCTTTTATATGTGTATCCCCAACACAGCACTATTCTTTGCACACAGAATGCATTTTCATTCATTCATTAGTATATGTCAGGCACAAAACACTGGGAATATAAAGGAAGGCATAAAAAGCCCCTACCCTCTGTTTGCTTACATTCTAATGGAGGAGACAGCTATGGGAGAGACAGATATATACAGAGTACATGGAAGACAAACTAAGAGAGGAGGGCTTGGGGGAGGGAAGGGAGGAAGGAGAACATTAGAAAAGACTCCTGTAGAAGGTGGCATTTGAGCTGATTCTTGGATTAAGCCAAGAAAGTCAGAAAGTAGAGGTAAAGGACAGCAAGGCATATATAATAAGACTGAAAAGGTGAGTTGGGGCCAGGTTGTGGAGGGCTTTACCTGCCAAACAGAAGAGTTTCTTTGGGATCCTAGCGACAATAAAGACTCACTGGAATTTATTGATGGGAGAATAACATGTGCAGAAGTTTGCTTTAGAAAAATCATTTTGGCATCTGAATGGAAAGTGTATTAGAGAGGGTAGAGGGAGACAAATTACCCTATTGCAGTGGTCTGAGTCAGAGATGATAAAGGCCCTGAGCTAGAGAGCCGGCTTTGTGAGTTGTGAGAGGGTGTTGGATGGAAGAAAAGCTGCGGAGGTAAAAGGTATCTGATTGGATATGTGGATGTAGGATGAGGGAGAATGAGAAGTCAAGGATGGGGTAGCTCGATGGCACTGTAGAGAGAGAGCTGGGCCTAGAGTCAGGAAGACCTGAGTTCAAATCCACCCTCAGATACTTCCTAGCTGTGTGACCCTTGGGAAAGTCGCTTGACCTCTTTTTGCCTCAGTTTCCTCATCTGTAAAATGGAGGTGATTGTAAAGCATTTTGTAAACATTAAAGAGCTATCTAAATGCTAGCTGTTATTAATCAGCTCTTAATAAATGAATTTCCATTCATATCCTAGGTGATGGTAGCATCCAGAAGTGAGAGTTTCTGTGACTCAGTCTATACATGAGTTTTGTACTCATAGGACCCAAGAAATAGCAGTGGAATACATTAGCATGTAATGAGATGGGCAGAGCTGGCAAAGGCAACTACAACCAAGGCTAGAGCCTTTCCAAGTAGGACAGTTCTCCCAAATGTTCCAGCGGGATGAGGGCTCTGATACAACTGGACTCTCTCCAGCGCTTGCCTTGGGTATAGGCAGCTTGCCTGCGTGGTATGGATTGAGGAGCATCAGGAACAACATCCCCCTCCGCCCCCTTGGGCTCTGCTCCGGTTCCTGAAGCTGTTCTAGTAAACAGTCATTTCTTAGGAGTTAACTTATTAAAAGTGTCATGGGAGGGGTAACAATTAAGCCAGTGGTTCCCAACCTTTTCCAGTGTGGAGACGCCCTTTTTTTTTAAATGCCAAAGAGTTCTGCTTACCCTAACATGACAACTGTACTGTTAGTATCTATTGATTGAGCAAACAGAGAATAACAAAAAGCCACTCTGAGAACACTGGGTTTGGAGTCAGGAGACACGAGTTCCAGTTCAGGCTCTGACACTTATTAGCCTCATGATGCTGGGCAAGTCACTTAACACCTCTTGGTCTCTGTTTCCCCTTCAGTAAAATGAAGGCTTGGGATTAGATGAAGGAATAGGTGCATAAATGAATGAATGGGTGGATGAATAAATGAAGGACTGGAAAAGCATTTAAGAGCTAAGCACCGATGATGCAAATACTACAAAGAAGCAGGTCAGACCCTGTCCTCAAGGTTGTTGTCTGACTCTTCGTGACCCGCTTTGGGGTTTTCTTGGCACAGATACTGGAATGGTTTGCCATTTCCTTCTCCAGCTCATTTTACAGATGAGGAAACAGAGACAGACAGGGTTAAGTCACACACAGGGTCACACAGCTAATAAGTGTCTGAGGCCAGATTTGAACTCAGGAAGATGAGTCTTCCTGACTTAGGGCCCAGCACTCGATCCACTGCTCCATCTAGCTGCCCCAGTAGCCCCTAGTCATTCCAAGAATCCTCATTATATACATCTAAAGGACACAGACTGGAAAGGTGGACAATATAATAGACCTGGAGTCAGAGGAGATGGGTGCAAATCTTGAGTCTGTTACATACCATCAATATGACTCAGGGCATCTATAGGCCTTAATTCCCCCTTCTACAAAGTGAAAGCATTGGGCCAAATAACCTCCAAGTTCCATTTCAGCTTTAAATTTATGATCCTATGAATTTATATTTTATCAATCACCGGAGTATCCGCACACTTTGAAAAATAGATATGTGAGAGAAATATTATTTATTCGGCATATAGAGAATGATGCATCCCCTCTCCCACTTCCAATACGTATATACAATAATGAAATCATAGGTTTGGGCCAAACATATGTGCATGTGTATGTGTGTGTGTGTGTGTATATGTGTGATATGTATGTATAGGTATAGTTATCATCTGTGTGACCTTGGGCAGAATCCTTAATCTCTCTGGGCTTTGGTTCGTAGGTTCACAGGTTTAGAGCTGGGAGGGACTTTCTAGATGCAGTTCAACTCTTTCATTTACAATGGAAGAAACTGAGGCCCAGAGAGGTTTGAGTGACTTGCCCAAGGACACTGCAGCACTCTATAGTATATAATTTATGTGTACACACACACACACACACACACACACACATAGTGAGTAAAGTAATAGGAATGTACACATTGATTTCAGATATACATATTCATGTATGCATTATATATGTATATATTTTGGGGTGTGTGTGTGTGTGTAAAAGCTAGAGCTCATAAATTGAGAACCATTCGGTTAAATTATTTTAAGTTACCACCTTAGGAATCTAGCTCCAGGGAAATGAAGAAAGAAAATGATACCAGGAGGGAAAGGAGAGTGATCTCAAAACAGGGGGTGGGGAGCGGTTTGAAAGATATCCTAATTTTACTTGCCTCACACTGGCACAGTGTTTGTGATTTGTGCTTGTATTGTGCGCCTTGTTTGGGATCTACCAAGGCCAAATAGCTTTTTGGTAACATTTCTTCCTCTCCCCTTCCTGATTACACATTCACAGCTTGACAGCTCAGATGATCTAATTGCTCATAATCACACGGGTTCTCGAGATGGCTGAAAATAGATGATTTCACTCAATTTGAATGAGTGGCTACGTGTAGACTCTGCCTGTCCCGTAGAGACTTTCCAGGTGTAACCTGGAGGTGATAATACCAACGTATTTCTAGAGGCAATTGTAAGGAATATCAAATGTATGTGTTATTTTAAAACATTTGGAAAGAAATATAAAGATAAAGTAATGTATAGCAAAGACAATTCATTTATGGACATTTCAAGTTAGTTTTAAAACATTCAGTTGTTTTTCAGTTGTATCTGACTCCTCATGACCCCATTTGGGGTCTTCTTGGCAGAGATTGGGTTTGCCATTCTTTCTCTAGTTCCTTTTACAGATGAGGAAACCAAGGCAAACAGTGTTAAGTGACTTGGCCAGGGCCACACAGTTACTAAGTGTCTGAGGCCACATTTGAACTCAGAAAGGTGAGTCTTCTCGACTCCAGACAGTACCCTATCGATGTGCCACTTAGCTGCCCATGAAACATTCCAAATCTTTAACCCTTTCGCCAAAGCATTAGAAATCAAAGTATTGTACTAGTGTGGTGTTTCTCAGACTTTCCCAGGCTTGCACGTATGAGGGGTGGACATTCATATGGACTTAGAGCCGGAAGGCATCTTTGTGACCATGTAGCTTAGCCCCTTCATTTTATAGATGAGGGCAACATGGTACTGTGGAAAGTGTGTGAAACTGGTAGTCAGAAGATCTGGATTCAAATGTAGACTCTGCCATTTACTATCAGTGTGCTCATGGACAAGTTGCTTACTCCCTCTAAACCTTTGTAAAATGAAGGAGTTGCACTATATGGTATCTAAAGTTCTTCCCAGCTCTCCATCTAAGAACCTATGAACTGAGGCCCAGAGAGGTTTAGGAACTGACCCATGGTCACACAGAGCTAGAATTTGAATGTCTCAACGGTCATCTATGATCCCTACCTCCAACCCCATTGCACGTATGCGCATATATGTATTTTCATATGTATGTGTGTATGTATACTTACGCAGAGCTACATCACCATTCTCCTTCCACCAGTCACTCCTCACCCCCAACCCTCACCCCTCTGGTCAAAAATTGGCAAACAGTTGTATGAAAAAGCAAGAATGGAGACACAGTAAATGTCTAGACCTCTAATTGTGGAAGAACTAGCTAGTTCTTAAAGTTTCGAAACTGATCAACTTGGTTCTACTGTCCAAACATAATGAACTACATGATGGTTTTAAATAAACATTTTTCAGCTTCACAAAGACCGCAACTATTTGAAAACAAATCAATTTCGACAGTCGATCGTATTCCAGTATTCCATTAGCAATTGGAAAAGAAAATACTTTTTGAAGAAATACATTTTTTATCCTTTCGGTGGCCAGAATCATTTTCAATTAGTCATTTCTTTTTCAATGGGACTAAGACGTGAGGTGAAATGATATTTTTCTATAGAACTGTGAGGACTCTGAGCCCCTTAGGGCTGCCAGACCTGTGAAAACAGAAAGCTGTTCATCATTGGCCTGTGTAAAACATACTACTTGGGCATCTCCCAAGGAACTCCTTCCACCTTTTTCTGTTTTTTAAAGTGGCACTTAGAACTAAAGAGACTATTGTGTGTCTGAATGAGAACACCAAAACACCAGACCAGGAATGGGGTGTAGGCACCCTCTTATGTGGCCAACTGCTTTTTTACCTAATTAATCCTTCCTTTGCAAGCCTGAACTCAGCCTGTGAATTTCACATACTCTTGAGGAGATCTGCAGCAACTCTCTCTCCAGACGCTAAGAAACTAAGGAAGGGGCTGTAATGGAAGGCTGTTTGTTAATAGCATTTAAAGCTGTGATATTTAATGGACTAGAAGGAAAGAGGAAAAGGCACGGGGTTATTTATTTATTTATTTTTTAAAGAACAGTTGATTCGGCAATATTTTTCCATTACGATATCTTCTATGGGGAATGTCCAACTCCTAAAGTCTCCAGCAGGGAACAGATAAAAGCTTACCCAAACAGGCTTTGAGGATTGTAAAAACCCTTTTACATATCCTGTTTTATTTGATCCATATGATAATCCTCTGAGGTGGGTGCTATTATCATCCCTATTTTGCTCTTGTTCAGTCAGTTTTTGTGTCTGACTCTATCCTCCTTTGGGGTTTTCTTGGCAAAGATACTGGAGTGGTTTGCCATTTCCTTCTTCAGCTTATTTGACAGGTGAGGCAACTGAGGCAAAGGGGGGTTAAGTGACTTGCCCAGGGTCACACAGCTAGCAAATGTCTGAGGCTGGATTTGAACTCAGGCCTTCCTGACTCCAGGTCCCAAGCTCTATCTGCTGTTCCTCCTAGGTACCCCATAAATGGCTTGCCACTTATGCAAAGGCCAGGTAGTAGGAGGCCAGTTAGATTGTGGAGATTGTACAAAGGAAAGAATATAAAGCATAAGATTGGAAAGGTAGGTGGGAACCATATTGTGGAGAGATTTTAATTCGTCAAGGAAGCTATGGAAAAGCACTGAAGATTTTCCAGAAGGAGAGTGCCGTGTTCAGATCTGAGTTTTAGGAATATCAGCTTGGTCATCTGTGTACCAAATGGATCTGAAAGCCAAGATTGATAGAGAGAGATTGTAGATAACCTCTCAGATCCCTTCCAATTTCATGATGCTGTGATATGAGGCCCCACAGAACTGATGCCCTAGAAGGTACTGAGACCAAGAGAGTCATCTTGGGCCCAGAGCTGGTGGGGCCAGCCCAGCCCGAACCATTGCCACCCTCTCTCTCTCTCTTAAATCAGTCTCCTTTAGAGTAAGTGGGGTAGGTGGCACAGCTCTGGTTAAAAAAAACAGAAAACAAAACAACAACCACCATTCTGGTGATAGAGCAGGGGTTAGTGGGCAAACCTGCTCTGACTTGTTGGGGGCCTCTGAGATGGAAAAGGAGAGAGAGGTAGAAGTGATGCTAGCTGGGGGCTAAACCATTGGGGAAATCTGCGCAAGAATTTCTATCAACACATATACAGCAATATCCAAACCTGCCCTCAAAGTATGAACATGATACAGACAGCCCACTAAAGGCACATCTCATCTAAGCCCATACTGACTAGCAGGGGCCATATTTTAAGTGGGTCACTCTATACCATGGGAACTTAATTTAATCAACTTCTCATCCCTGTGGGCAGGATATTAGATACTCTAGATACTTAATCCTTTGACTGAATGTTTCTGAAACCATGCTTCTGCCTCATGTCAGAAATAGGAAGGTGAATGAATGCCCAGGAATGAGACTTTAAGGCAAAGTTGGGGGACAATTAGCTACTTTTAAAAAAACTCCTGCTGCTGTAGACTCTGGCAAGTCACTCAGGATCTGTGTGCCCTCTTTTCTACATCGAAGGGGGTTGGGGGTAATAATCCCTTGTCCCAACTCAGCCAATACATAAGGACAAAATGAGAGAATCAGTGGGAAAGCTTGGCATCTCCTGGGTAGAGTGCTAGACTCGGAGGCAGGAATATCTGAGTTCAAATCCTAAATCAGATGGTAACTGTGTGACCTGGGCAAATCTTTTAACTTCCCTCACTTCTTTTAACTTTTAAACTTAACTTTTAACTTTAACTTCTTTTAACCTTAAAATCTTTTAACTTCAGCCTCAGTCACTTCATCTCTAAAATGGGGATGTTGGTTCTCTTCGAAAATGCAAGATGAACAAGGGTAACAAGAACCTCTTAGAGCTGTGAGGGTCAAGTCAAGTTGATATGTATATAAACATACATACATACATACATACATATGTATATGTATGTATATATATATATATATATAGAAATTTTGAAAACCTTAAGGCACTATATAAATGCCAACACCTATTGTTGTTGTGTTTATTACCAGTGCATTGCTAATTTTTTCCCCAGGGGATGACAACAACATGGTGAAAAACAATATTTTGTTCCCATCAGAGACATCTTTCATTTAGTGGTGTCAGAATGTTTTCCTACTAACAATGTGCTACATAAGAGCACCCATTTTAAAGGCAGCGAAATTGAGATGCTGATTAGGTGACTTTCTCCAGATCTCATACCAAGATAATGACTGAACCAAAAACCACAACCTAGCCTTTCTCATGCTCAGCTCTGTTCATTATCTGATGGGCTACCCTTCACTGGAATCCCATCCACACTTTTCCCTTCTGTCTCTGGGCCTTAGGTTCCCTCATTCTTTTCTGCCTTATTCTCCCCAAATTCTAGATTCTGACTCTGACTTGTGCCTGAACTTCGGCTCTTCCAGTAATACCTTTTTCCTCTTTTACAAATTTGTTTCTTGCTGTCTGTCTCAAATTCTGGGTTTTTTTTTTTGCTTCCTACCCCCACCTCCCTCCCTGTCCATTGCCCACATCCTGAGCATGAATGCAGGCTGGATTAATCCAGCACAGAACACATTGTCTGTGAGCCATGAAAGGCTCACTAAAGCGTGTAGTGGTGATAAAAGGCAGCCCTGATGGGCTCTGTCAGGAATCCCTCAGAAACACAGAGGGGAAAAAATGTGCTAACCCCTATCCTGGCTCCAGGCCCCTGGGCCCCACAAAAGGGACATACCTAGAAAAGCTAAGAGGAAAAAAAGTGGTGAAACTTGTAAGTCTCCTTCCTATACCCAGAAAGATGTCACCCCACCTTGTCTCCCCCACCTTGTCTCCCCTGCCCCACCCTAAAAGCCCATTTTCTCAAGTTCTATACCTGACAGGTCTTGGGTTAAAGGCTTTGGACAGCTATAAACTTTGGTTTAAGCCTCTGTCTGCCAAAGGAATCTGGGCATCTGGGAAAAGGAGATTATTTTACATATTTCTGGCTTGAAGATAAAGAGAAAGATCAGAGAGGGAAAAATTCCTCTGGTACCACATCTAATCTACTGCCCAGCCAGTCAAGAATTGTTTCTAGCATTATGTGTTGTTGTTAGAGCCAGTTGAAAAGGAGTCCAAAAGATATTTTGTGTTCACTACCTACACTGGGAGGCTGAATTTATGCAGGACAAAGAGGAGTATAATTTTGATGATTATCTGGTGCATCTGGCTCCCATCTACTACCACTAGAGAAAGCCCAGGAGGGTTCTTTTGACCCAGATTGACTCTACATGCTGATCAAATTAATGCCAATTCATTATTTCACTTTGTGCTATGTAGATACAGCTATAAGTACAGTAAGGATGCACATGTAAATGAAATTATTCCCAAGGCTCATTCAGCCTCAATTTTTAGTTTGGTTCCATTACATTTATTCATGTCCTTTGGTGTTTCCCTGTACAGCCCCTCTCCCCTGAATGCTTACAGGTTTGTGAGGCTCTTTTTGATTGTTATCTTTCTTCAACTTTCTCCTTATTCAGCCCTTAGTGCTACCCCGTTAATTCTTTTCATCTTTCTTCGTTAGTCACTCATTTTCTTACTTGTCTGATTAGCCTGGCCTAGGTTATCAGCTCAGCTGCTAATTGGGTCTTATTTAGATAACAAAGGTCTGGCCTCCGGTTTAAAAAGGTCTTCAGCTACCTGGAAGCCTGTTCTCCAACTCTCAGCCACTAGCACATTAGCAAGTATTCATTTTTCCGGTTCATGGGTTGATACCTGAAGGGATAAGCTGAAAGACTGGAGAGTTCCAATAAGGGAAGCAAAGCGTAGATTTTGGGGGTTTTAGGGCTTCGTGACTGGCTTGGCCAAAAAGGCACACCTAAGATAAAGTCATTTGAGGAGGAAGTAGGGAGAAAGCACCATAGGATAGGGAGGGTAGTGTACTTCATAGTTTTGCCCAGGGACATATTTTCTCCTTTCTGTCTTTAACAATCTCAAATGGGGAGGAGTCTTTCTTGTGGTTCAGTTGTGTCTGACTCCTTGTGACCTCATTTGGGGCTTCCATGGCAAAGACACTGGAGTGGTTTGTTGTTTCCTTCTCCAGCTCCTTTTACAGATGAGGAAACTGAGGCAAACAGGGTTAAGTGACTTACCCAAGGTTACACAGCTAGTAAGCGTCTGAGACCAGATTTGAACTCAGGAAGAGGGGTCATTTTTCTTATCTGTGTATCTATTGTATATCCTAAGTATAATGAAGGCTCTGTGGAGGCAGGAAGTATTTCTTCTTTTTTTTTCTTTGTATCCCCAGTACCTTGGACATTTGTTATGGTATCCTTTCAGTCATGTCCAACTCCTTGTGATCTCTTTTGGGATTTTCTTGGCAAAAAGACTGGAGTGGTTTGTCATTTCCTTCTCCAGTTCCTTCTAGAGTAAGGAAGCCAAAGCAAACAGGGTTAAGTGATTTACCCAGGGTCATGCGGCTAGGGTTTGAACTCAGGTCTTCCTGACACCAGGCCCCATGCTCTGTCTACTGTTCTACCTAGTTGCCCCCGAGGTCCCTACTCGATCTAGTTTTACAATCCTAAAGCTATTGGAGTTGGTTTGCTAAGCAGGCTTACTGGCTGGTCTCTATGTACGGATGTTGCTGCACTCCAGCAGGTGGAAAAGCAGCACGAGCAAGCATGGCTACCAGAGCTACTGACACACTTCATGGGAAAAGATGCAATAGGTGAAAGTCTTAATATACTACAGTGATGATATTAACAATATTATCAATATAATAATCATATTAATGATATTATTAATATAATATGGCTAGCACCTATATAGTCGGCTAAGGTTCGCCAAGCACTTTGCAAACGTTATATCATTTAGTCTTTCTAACAACATTGTGAAATAGGGGCTATTATGGCAACTCTTCCTCTTTTCCCCCAATTTTACGGTTGAGGAGACTGAGGCACACAGGTTAAGTGACTTGCCCAGAGTTTTATAACTAGTAAGTTTCTGAGTCTGAATTTGAACTCAAGTCTTCCTATACTCCAGATCTAGTGTTCTGTGCCATCCAGTTGCCTTCTAGGGATTCAATATAAGGCCTAACTTCCAAAACACAAAAACAGAAACAAAACTCAGAGTTGTATGAAAACAGAATGGACTACCTTGTTTGGTAGTAAGCTTCCTGCCACTGGAGATCTTGATGCAGAAACAGGAAGATCAGGTCACTCATTTGGGGGTATTGTAGGGTATTTGTACCTAGAGAAGGGAGATGACCTTTGAGATTCCTTCTTATTTGGAGATCCTTTTATTCATGGAGAAGACAAAGAGAGAAACCAGAAGAAAAGAGGGTCTTTTTTCCTTACTTTTTTTCAGAAGAAAGAGCATTATTTTGTATTAGATCTTTTTTGTATTGTTGTATATTATTTTGTAATGTTCTCATGCCTTTGAGGCTACTATCTCTTGGGACTTGAGCCATGGTTGGATGCATTGTCACCTAGTAGAAAGTGAAAAAATTCAGTCTCTCTGATTAGGAACAATCAGTCTAACCGAAAGTTTTTTAAGAGGCAGCTGCACTGACGGTTTTGGGGCCCCGTGTAGCCTGAGGGAAGTAGGATTGGAGGTGGAAGAGGAATAAGAAGTAGCTCCTCTCTGCCAACCCTACCCAGCCTAAAGTGCTCTTAAAAAGCCCACTTTGTGGACGGTGCCGTGGGAGCATTGATTTTAGAGCTGGACGACTCTTATGTTGAGAGCTCATCCTGTCCAACTTTCTCATTTTAAACTGTTTCCCAGAGAGCTTGCCCAAGGACACACAGATCGTAAATGACAGAGCTTAGATTTGACCTCTGGTCCTCTGATCCCGGTATTCTCCGTCCTGTGCTGGGCCTGTCTTCCAGAATGGAAGGATAGAATCAGGCTAAGTCCTTGCAGGAACTGTGTGTGAATTCGAGCCTGGGCAACTGTGGTTGCTCTAGACTGCCGGAGTGCGGAACCTGTGGCCTCAAGGCCATAGGCGGCCTCCGGCAGATTCCCCACCTCTGAGTCTAGGGTCTAAACCAGGGATGTCAAAATCAAATAGAAATGGGGGTCACTAATCCATTGCACATTAATTTAGTTTTAAAATGTAATGTTATCTATGTTTTATTGTATTTTTATTTTTGTTAAATGTTTCCCATTTATGTCCTAATCTGGTTTGAGCCTGCTGTTTGTTTGATGCCTCTGCTCTAGAGCAAGGATTCTTAGCATGGGGTCTGTGAATTTGGCTTCTAAAAACATTTTGATAACTTTGTTTCAACATAATTGGTTTCCTTTGTAATCCTATTTTATTTTATGCTCTTAAAAGATTTATTCAGAGGAGTCTGTAGACCTCACAACACAAGGGGATACATGAGACAAACAAGGTTAAGAAGTCCTGCTTCAGAGATAAGAAATGATGAAGCTGGAAGCAGATGATGCTGGGATGGATAATACCAGGAAGTGAAGGGTTGTGAGAGGGGCAGGGGATGGAGACATGGGTAATAGACTCGGTCCTACTCTTCTTGCTAAACAGCCTAAACAGTGCCCTCCTCTCCTCCTCCTCCCCTCCCCCCATGATTTCCAAGGATCTCAAGGGTCCAGACTGTTATCATACTCTGCTTCAGTCATTGTTTAGCTATATTATACATATTTAGTTCTTTTAATCTCTTCTCATAAATCACTCCCTTTGGCCCCTTTAAAAATCCTTTCCTACCTCAAATATGCCCTGGAAAAGGACAGTCCATGGAAGAGTATGGGGCCTGCACCTATGGCCCAGGGGAGGCTGGGGCATCCAGAGGAGACCATTGGCCCATTTGCAAAGTCCCTGAGTCTCCAGCTTCCTGTGCGAGGTAGAGCCAGTGTGCCGACTCCCTGACCAAGAGACACAGCCCAGAGAACATGGCAGCAACCCCTGTTTATTTGAGGCTCAAAGATGACTGTTTGCAAGCCAAGTATAATCTTGCCTGATAAACATGTCAATTTTCTGTCTCAAACTTGGTGGAGACCGTTTGTCCACAGAAGGAAAGTCGGTCTCTATGAATTTATGGTCCAGATTTTCCGGGGAACTCTAATAATATTTTGTGTTTCTATGGCGCCTTCCTCTGGGGGAGCTTGGACACTGTGTAGTTGTGGAACCGAGGCCAGCAAAGTCTGATGGGAAGAAGCCAACCGAACGCTGTTGTGAAAACAAAAACTGAATTCTTTGGCTTCTGGGCAGTGACCATGCCACTGACGTTCCTAAGCATTCATAAAGAACTTGGCATTTGCAAAGTGATTTATCACAATTTGGTCCTGAGCTTGCGGAAAGCATTGTGCTCAACCCCCCTCCCACCCAATTGTGCCAGTAGTCCCAAAGGCACGGAGAGGCTAAGTGACTTACATGTCTACCTGAGGATTCAAGAAGGGTTTGGAACTGATATAATACTAATAAATAATAATAGTAATTTAAAAACAATAACAGCAGCTAACATTTGTATAGCACTTACTCAAATGTGCCAGGCACTGTGTTAAATGCTTCACAACTATTATCTCATTTGATCCTCACAACAGCCCTGTAAGGTACCATTATTACCCTTATCTTACAGATGAGGAAACTGAGGCAGACAGAGGTTAAGCGACTTTCTTAGCTAGCAAGGCTGAATTTGAACTCAGATCTTTCCGTCTGTCTTCAGGTCCCAGCTCTCTATGCATTCTGTCACCTAACTGCCTCCTGAAAAGCACAGGCCACTCACTGAGATTCTGCTAGCTCTAACACCTAGTTAAGGGCATGCCATAATCTCTGAATTTCAGTTTTCTCTCCTGTAAAATGAGGATGATAGCAATGCTTACAAGGTCCAGTTGTTATGAAGACTGTGCTGTGTATATCTGAAAGTGCTCTAGAAATTTGAGTTGTAATTATCATAAACTAGGTTGTTTTTGCCTGTAAGGCAAGATTCATGATATCGATGGTGACCGTGAATATGCCTGTATGGTTCGGAGTCGCAAAGTATAAGAGACTCTCTGTATAGAAAGCAGAAGAAGTAAAACATTTATTCAGACACCAGAGGATCAAATCCCAGAACCAATAACCCCAATTTGCCATAGTCATAATTGCGTTCCAAAACCAGTAAGTCCACCTCAATGTAACATCAAGGAGATTCAAACATAGTATCACAGCAAAGAGCCAAGTCATCCTGTAACCTTCCTCTCTGCTAGGGCCTTCCCATAAACACTCACTCTCAAATCCTAGCTATCTGCTTGCCTGCATCCTCTCGTAGTTCTGAAAGCCCTTGAAGTTCTCTCTGTCTCTCCATCTCTCCATCTGTTCCAGTTCTCTGTCCTCTCTTGAAGTTATCTCTTCTTCTAGAAGTTCTGAGGGGGTATATATACCTTGTTTGGGGCCCTGGGCCTTAGCACCTACTTAGCAAAGGGTGCAGGCCTGCCCACAGATCGAGCTTCCATTAACTAGCTCCACCTGAGGCCTATTAAATGGGTGGGGAAGATTTTTAATCAAGATTAGCACCATAAGACCTTAAGAAACATAAATGAATAAAAGAATTAGGGACTGGACCTGATTTCATTGGTATAGGGAACTATTGGATTATGAAATCCCCCCTGCAAATAAATGCAGGTATGCAACTGCTCTGAAACTTATAGTCTTAGAGAATTGCCCAGAACCCTGAGAGATGAAGTGACTTGCTCAGGATGAACCAGAAGCAAGACTTGAACCCAGGTCTTTCTGGCTCCCAGACCAGTTCCATCTACTATACCAAGCTGCTAAATGAATGAATGAGTGAATGAGCAAGGAAGAAAACAAATAAATGAATAAAACTAACAAAATCCAAACCCTTCCCATTTGAAGAAGCGTTTAAAATGGTAGCATCAGAGCTAAGGGGAAGGATGTTGAACCTTCCTTTTCCTCATAGTTTTGGTGGAGGTCTTTAAATGCCAGGCTGTGGATTTTCTCTTTTATACTGGTGACCACTAGAGATTTTTGAGTGAAAGGAAGCCCAGGTTGGGACACATTTAGATTGGTGCTTTAGGAATATTGGTTTGACAGCTGTGACGAAGATGGATCAAAGGGGTGAAGAGACCAGAAGCAAGGAGACCAACTAGGAGTCTCAGAGTCATCCAGGGGAGCTGTTTTAAGGGGAAGTTCCATGAGTAGAGAAAAGAGGAAAATTAGAGAGATCTTGTGTTGGTAGAATCAATAAACCATGGAAATTGATTGGATATGGGGGCATGTGGGAGAGGAAAAAGTCAAGGATTAATCCAGGTCTGCAAGCCAGGTTAACTGGAAGGATAGTAGTGCCATCAATAGAGGTGGAGATGTTTAGAGGAGAGGTAGACTTAAGGAAAATATCTGATGAAATATGCTAACTTATTATCATATTATATATGTACATATTACATATGATATAATTATCATATTACCATAGTAAAACTTTTTTTGAAAAGCTTTATTTTTCCCAATTACACGTAAAAACAATTTTAACATTCATTTTGTAAAAATTTTGAGTTCCAAGTTCTTTTCCTCCCTTTTTCCCTTCCCCTCTTCCTTAGATGGTAAGCAATTTGATGTAGGTTATACATGTACAATCATGCAAAACATATTTCCATATTAGTCATGTTGTGAAAGAAGACACAAACAAAAAAAATCCCATAAAAATAAAATTTAAAATAGTATGCTTCAGTTTATATTCAGATGCCATCAGTTCTTTCTCAGGAGGTGGATAGCATTTTTCATCATGAGTCCTTTGAAATTGTCTTGTATCGTCGTATTGCTGAGAATAGCCAAGACATTCACAGTTGATCATTGTACAGTATTGCTGTTATTGTGTGCAATGTTCTCCTGGTTCTGCTCACTTCACTTTGCATCAGTTTATGTAAGTCATAGTAAAATTTTCTAAAGTTGCTATAGTAACCAAAAAACAGTATCACTTTTGAAGCAACTTTTATTGCCTAAAATTTCAGTATGAGATAATGTAGGCCTTTTTTTAATTGGAAACCCAATCTGCTTTTATTCCACTGCATTTCAAATCAGTGTTGCATGTATTTTTAAAAAATGCTTTTACAAAATCTTCCCCTCAAATTATCTTCTTTAGGAACACTTCCAAATTATAGTACTTCTACCAGGTTCCAACTACCTCACATCCCGTCCATATTAGGTATATAAGTGATTCATGTCTATCTCCAGTGGTGAGATAGCCAATTGTCAAAGTTTCTGTGTGACCATTTACATCAAATTCTACAAATCGTTACTTGATTTGTTGTTTTCTTGATTATCTAGTCTTAAGAAAGAGATGGAGAAAACATTACTAATACAGGTTAAACTTAAAAGGGTATCATATGTACATTTATCCCCAGAAAACCATTTGTCAGCACATTATTGTTTGACTCCATATTAATCTGTACTTATACATTTGGGAGCATTTATGTGTCTCCTTCAAATGGGTGTGTTCTGTTTTCCCATTTAGTATGTAAATTCTTTAAAAGCAATAAATAGGTTTTAATAAGTATCTATTCTCTCTCCACACTGCCCAGTGTATCTGCCTATGGTGGGTGATCCATTGATGTGATTAGCTACAGTTGACAGAGTGATTCAATTCTCCATTCTCCATGTCATCTTCATCGAGGAGCAGGATGTTTCTTTGAGCTTCATTTGTTGCTATTCAGTCATTTTTCGGTCATGTCCATCTCTTCATGGTCCCATTTGGGGTTTTCTTGGCAAAGGTACTGGAGTGGTTTGCGATTTCCTTCTCTGGCTCATGCTACGGATGAGGAAACTGAGGCTAACAGGGTGAAGTGACTTGCCCAGGGTCTCACAGCTAGGAAGTATCTGAGACTGGATTTGAACTTAGGTCCTTCTGACTCCAGGCCTGGCACTCTATCCACTCTAGCCACCTAGTTGCAAGCCTTACTTCCCTCCTCTACAGAATGAGGCTAATCATACCCGCCCTGCCTCCTTCCCAGTGTTATTGTGACCAGGGCACTTTGCACACTATAAGCTTGTGTAAATAGGATCAGAACTCAGGAGCTGGGAATATCCTTAGACTCTATCTTGTCCAATCCCCTTATTTTACAAATGAGGAAACCAAGGCCTAGAGAGGTTCATTGACTTGCCCAGGATCACACAAAAAGAGGCAAAGCTAAGATTTAAACTCAGGTCTTCTGAGGCTTAATCTGTACTCTTTTTATTGTGTCACACTGTCTCCCCACTAAACGTGAGCTGTTATTATTGGGATGTAAACATCATTATCCATACATAAAAACTTTATTATTATGATTGTTGTTGTTGTTCAGTCGTGTCCAACTCTTTGTGACCCTATTGGGAGTTTTCTAAGCAAAGATATTAGAATGGTTCGCCAATTTTTTCTCCAGCTCATTTTATAGGTGCAGAAACTGAGGCAAGCAGGGTTAAGTGACTTGCCCAGGATCACACGGCCAGTAAGTATCTGAGGCCAGATTTGAACTCAGGAAGATGAGTCTTCCTGGTACTCAATCCATTGTGCCACCTAGCTGCCCTGTTATTACGATTAGCATAATGCTTCTGATAAGGTTTAAGGCAGCTGCTTAGCCCAGTGCCTGTCACAGAGTAGGTACATAATAAATGCTTCTTGGCTGATTGATGTTATGTGATAGAAAGCTCATTGAATCAAGACTCAGAAAACCTGGTTCACATCCTGGAACTGCTTATTGTTGGCTGTGTAACCCTTGAAGTGTCACTTAACCCTTCTATGCCTCAGTTTCCTGATCGATAAAATAGCCATAATTAAATCTGTCATCACATCAAATCCAGACAGTGATCTCGTGCTCACCATTTCCATTTCCATGACTGTTGACATTCCTTTTGTAAAGTGGGAATAAGAATACCTACAATACATACATCCTGGGGTGGTTGTAAGAATCTATCCAGTAATCCAACAAACATTTATTAAAATCCTGCTATGTGCCAGGCACTATGAAAAGTGCTGAGGATACAATTTATAAAAAGAAAGAGAGTCTCTAACCTCAAGGAGTTTATAATCTAATGGGAGGAGACAACACAAAAAAAGGAGTCAGGAAAGGGGGCAAGAAGGGGGTATCTTTTTTTAAAATTAACTAATTAATTAGTTTTTAGATTTCAACATTCAGTTCCACAAGCTTTTGAGTTTTAAATTTTCTCCCCCTCCCTTCTCTCTCCCTTTCCCAAGACAGTGTGCAATCTGATATAGGCTCTACATATATATTCTTATTAAACATATTTTCACATTGGTCATGTTGTAAAGAAGAATTATAACCAGTGGAATGAACCATGAAAACAAAAGAGAGAGAGAGCAAGCAGAATGATTTGATCTACATTGACTCTGTAATTCTTTCTCTGGATGTGGATAGCATTTTCCATCATGAGCCTTTTGGAGTTGTCTTTGATCCTTGCATTGCTGAGAAGAGCCAAGTTTATCAAAATTAATCATTGCACAATGTGGCTGTAACTGTGTACAATGTTCTCCTGGTTCTGTTCCCCTCACTCAGCATCAGTTCATGTAAGTCTTTCCTGGTTTTTCTGAAGTTTGCTCATCATTTCTTGTAGCACAATAGTATTCCGTTACATCCATATACCACAACTTGTTCAGTCATTCCCTAGTTGATGGGCATCCCCAGGGAGGGAGTATCTTGTTCTGTGCAGTTGAAACCAGGGAAGGCAGTAGATGCAGAGCAGGGTGAGGCCAAAAGTCCAATTTTCTTCCCTCTATAAAGGAAGACATTTGGAGGAGTTTGGTACTCTATTCTCCAGGCCTCCAATCAGAGAGGAGAGAAGGCTGGGGGAGGTGCTGTCAGTCAAGGCTTGAGTTAGCATCCTGGTGGTAGGATTAGAAGTGATGAGTTTAACCTGGGAGGAGCATCTTGTTCCTTGGAAATGAAACCAGGCAGAACAGCAGGATTTAGAGCTAAAAATTTAGAAATCATCCAATCCAAATAATGAGCTTTTTAACAGATGAGAAAATTGAGGTCCCCAAAGATCTTCTGTCATTTGTCCAAGTGCAGCCTCCGACACATATTGGCTCCATGACCCTAGAGAAGTTCTTAGAGATCCATACAACTGTCTAAGGCTAGAGAGTTGAATGGAAGTTTCCCATCTGCACTGATAGGGAGCTTTCCCTGTAGCTCCTTATACCAGCAATTTAACCAAGGCCTTCTAGACTTCAAATTTTTGGCTCCTTCCAGTACATTATAGCTGACTCACCATGGATAAAGCACTGAGTCTGAAGTGAGGAAGATCTGAGTTCAAATCCATCCTTATTATCTGTGTGACCTTGGGCATTTCATTTAACTTCTGCCTGCCTCAGTTTCTTCATCTGTAAAGCAGGAATGAAAATTATAGCACCTATCTTTCAGGGTTGTTGTGAGGATCAAATGAGATAATTTTTATAAACTATTTAGCTTAAGTGCCTGAAACATACTAAGTGCTATATAAATACTACTACCATTTTTATTATTATTTATGTTTATAAAGTGCTCTGTTGCAGCAATATATCGCTGGTCAGCATAAGAAATTAAATGAGAATTTTTTGGTAGCTTTGCAGAAGCCACAGATGACATGCAAAAACCAGCTGATGACACAGAAGTTTAGAAACTCAGAAATGCATAAAATGCTGTTATGTATAATATTACCTGCACAGTATATATTTTACAATAGTTTAATAACATAAATAAACATCTATACAATTTTTTTCTTAAATTTGTAGTAAAAGAACTGCATTTCTGCACATTAGCTAAGTGTGTTTACAGCAATCTCTCATGTGATGTCTCACTGTGATTTCACAGTGATCTTTGCATCTCAAGTTTCTCCCTATCTTGTGTCCTTTAAATTGCAAAAGAAGGGTCAAAAATTTTATACAGATTTTCCAGATTGCGGGGGCTCCTACTGATGTGAACTAGCAGTGTGGAAGGGATAACTGTAATTGTAAAGTATTATTATTAAATCATATCTTGAAAGGCTCATCTCTGTGTCTAACATATGAAGACCCCCACTGACATGGCTGGAGGAATGTTTCTTATTAGGGAGAAGCAATCAAGTGAGAAGATTTCCAAAAGGTCCACCCCTCCACCTCTGCTCATCTGCATTGATTTCAGCCAGTGAATCAGCATCTGGAGAGAGACATTTGTGGAAAATCAGAGTCATATGTGGTTCCCTACATTTGGCACCGTGCAGCTCAGAATAATATGATCCAGTCACCTCTGTGGCAAACTTTCAAGGTGTAATCAAGGCTACCCTGGTCCAGATTATAAAGAAAGCATCCTTCACTTGCCAGAAGTCTTAGGACCCCACATCTGATATAAGGTCCAGTGAAACTCCCCATCCATCATTCTTTTCTCCAATACCTGCCTCCTGGCTCTCGGGTCTATTCAAATTCCAATATCTCATAGTGCTTGATTTTTTTCCTGTGTAGAGGTGTTTATCCAAACTCCTGCCAATCCTTCAACCTGAATCACTCAGGTCAGAACCTGACCCTTCAAATAAGACAAGGGGGCTCTTGGGCCTGGAGGTATGACCACCATGACGAGAAAAACTCAGGACTTCAGATTTGGCTGAGAGGTCTAACAAGGTGTAAAGGAGGGAATCATACAACCACAGCTTCAATGACATAAGGTTACAAGGTGCCAAGATGACAAGGGCACTGCCCCACCCCCTCCACTGCAAGGTCTCCAGCATCCTGCTTCTGAACTTCTTTGACTGTGTGTGGGAGTGGAAGGAAGAATATCATTTGAGGGTTTCCTTTCTACTATATCTCTCCCTCTTTCCTCCCCTGCTACTTTAGGAGCTAGAGATGGCAGGCTGCGAGGGGAAGTCCTCAGGCAATATTTTCTACAGTTATTGACTGTTTTACCTGTTGAAATGCTCTTCCTCTTCTCCTCCTTTTTCCCTCCTTTGCTTCAAGACTCGGCTCAAATTCTGCTTTCTCTAAGAATCCTTTCCTAGTTCTCCCCTCCCCCCACATCTGCTAGTACTTACTTCTCTGAGAGTTTCTTCCATCTACTCTCTCCCTATCTCACATGTACCTAGCTATTTTCATGTCTGTCTCTCCCATTAGGATGTGGGCTCCTAGGGAAAAGGGACTATTTCTGCCTTTCTTTGTATTCTCAGAGCTTAGCACAGAACCTGGAATATTGTAAGTGTTTAATAAATGCTTGTTGACTAAATGATGCCCCCTCTTCCTCCTCTTCCTCAAATCACTGATTGCTTTTCCTGGCCTACTGTATAAGGTGAGTCCCAAGTCACACTTCATTTAAAACCCTATTCCCAGGCCCATCTTCTCTCCAGCCACCTTGGGATGATCAAATCATGTCTGCCATCGCTCGTGGAAAGGGTATGTTAATCTACTACTTTGTGCCCCAATTAATCATCCCTGTAACTTTCCACTCCCCTATATGTTGTCTCCCCCGTTAGAATGTAAGCTCCTTCATGAAATGCCCCGGCTTAGCTTGTGTATTTGAATCCCCAGAACTTTGCACAGTAGCTGTAAGAGTAAGTGCTCAGTAAATGCTTTTTCACTCATTCATTTCTGCATATAAGGTGCTTTGTAACTGCACATTGCTATTTAAAAGTCTCTACAGGTTAGAATGTCAGAGTGAATCTAATAAGATGAAATTTAGTAGATATAACTGCAGGAGTCCTATACACAGATTCAAAATGGTCAACTTCATAAGTACCAGATGGGGAGAGGAATGGCTAGATAGGGGTTCATCTGGAAAAACATTGAAGTTTAGTGGACTTTAAGCTCAATATAAGTCAACAGTGTGATATGGTAACAATTCTCTGCCCCTACCCCCCCAAACCCCAACAACAACAAACTAATGAAATCTTAGGCTGTTAATAGAAGCCTAATAACCACTTATTAAGTAACTTACCTTTATTCTGATTGCTACATGTTATAGGATTACAGATCTAGAGCGGGAAGGCACCTCAGAAGTCATTTAGCCTAAGCCCCTCATTTTATGAGAAACTGAGGCCAACAGAGGTTGATCTTCATGACTCCAAGTCTAGTACTCCACTCACTTGTACTCATTTTCTTTTCTAGAAAATGTCAATAACCAAGGCTAACTTCCACTTACTTTGGAAACTCCATGATTTCCAAACTCATAAAAGCAATATAATAAATTAAAGGTCTATTTTCAGTCTCCAAAGTATTCACAGACTTCCTCTAGGCGTGAGTCAGTCTTAAAATCATTAAGATCATCTAGTTCGGGGCTGGGGGGGGGGAACCTATGGCCTTGAGGCTGTACGTGGCCCTCTAGGTCCTCAAGTGCAGTCATTTGATTGAGAAAGGGCTGCACTTGAGGACCCAGAGGGCCATGTGTGGCCTGAAGGCCACAGGTTCTCCACCCCTGATTCTAGTTCATGCCTTTATTTTATTGGTAAGGTCCTAGAAGCCCAATGAGACTAAGTAACTGGTGTGAGCTCACTGTGGCAGCCTAGTCTCCAGAACAAAGAAGGTGCTAGTACTGCTATACCCTGCCCTATCAGGCAACATCCAGAGAATAATGTTCATTGCTGGGCAATGCATTTTAGGAAGCCAAGTGGGAAAGCATTTAGAAGAAGATGTTTAGGATGGTGAAAGGCCTCCAAATCATATTATATAAGAAATTGGGTCAATTAGCCCTCCAAAAGAGGAGACCTTATATGTGTCTTTAAGTATTTGAAGGGACATCACCTGGCAGAGAGATCAGACTGGTCCTATGTGGCTCTTGAGGATAGAAGTCAGAGCAATGGGTAGACATGCAAGGAGGCAGATTTCACTCTGAGATAACAAAAACCTGACAAGGAGAGAAATCCAAAGGTGGAACAGGCATCCTGGCAGGTCACGGTATCTTATGTCAGGTATGTTATAGAGGAATGAATGAATTTTTTAAAAAGCACATTATAATTCTTCTATACAACATGACTAATATTAATGTGAAAATATGTTTAATAAGAATGTATATGTAGAGCCCATATCAGATTGCATGCTGTCTTGGGGAAGGAGAGGGGAGGGAGGCGGAGAAAATTTAAAACTTATGGAAGTGAATGTTGAAAACTAAAAATAAATAAATTAATTTATTAAAAAAATAAAAAGAAAGAAAATGGGGTAGGGCACTCCAGTGGGAGAAGATTCTTATTCAGGTACAGATTAGACTAGTTGCTATCTGAGGCCTCTCCTAATGCAGAGTCTTTTGATTCTGTGAAACATAAACTGTTCTTTTGATTGCTTCCTGGGTGTAGAAGATAGAGGGCTGGACTTGGAGTCAACAAGAGCTATGTTTGAATCTTGCATCAGACACTTGCTTGCTGTGTTATTCTGGGCAAGTCACTTAACCTCTCTTGCCTTAGTTTCCTTATTAATAAAGTGAAGAGGTTAGATTCGAAGATCTCCCAATATATGATTCTACAATCCATGATCTGTCCTTGTGCAAGGTGGCCAAACTATTACAAGAATAGCTTCATTCACTCCAATCCTATTCGTGAGCAAGTCAAGACGTCACCCTTGCGATGTCATTGGTCCTCTTCAAGAATGAAGGACCCAAAACACCAACAATAATAACAACCCCAACAATAATCAAGCCCAGTGGATGTTATTTTAGTGTGGATACTAGAAAAAGTAGATGGATATGATCCTTTATGATCCTTCCTTTTTTCTTCTTATGGACCCAAAGCTAAATGGGAGATATTTGCTACTCCGACGGGAGCAAGAATTTTTTTGCTTCTTTGGGATATGAGGTGGGGTGACTAAAAGGGACCAGAAGAGGACTCCTCCTAGGGTTATAGTCATACATATGACTAATGGTATGTTCCCAAATTGGAGCATACCAGCTCAGTCCACCTTGCATGTGAAGTATTTTCAGAGAGGACAGATTTATGTCTCTAATCGTCGATGGACTTGGCCCTACTGGAGGCCTCCTAAAATCCTCTCTCCCACCCCATCCCACCCATCTTCCCATGTGGGGTGGGTTATTGTAGCCTCCTAAAGAAGAGTCTCCCCTGTGGAGAGTTAATTGAAAATGTTACACTTGAAGAGGAAAAACAAGAGTAATAGAAAAGGCATCTGTGTGTGATGGAGGCCTTAACTGGAAACAGGCTTTCACCATTCCCCTAGCCTGGGAAAGGAGGGAGAATAGGCTGCCAAGAAGAAAGGATGCACATATATTCATCTGGATATAGGATGATAGTCAAAGACTATCTATGTGTCTACTAAATGTTGATGGGGGGATATTTGGGAAAAGGGAGAACGATGAGGTTAATTCTCTTTCTCCTTCCTTCTTCTAGGTGAATGAGTAAGGTGAGACTTTCTTGAGTGTCAATTGGACATTTGTTCAGTGGTCCAGTGGTCTGGTGGTCTGATTTTTCCCAGAGGAAAAAGGGAAGTGTTTTTTAACATCTCTTGAAAACTCTTTTTAGTGGCTAGGAATACTCAAAAGGCCCTGAGATCTCATAGCTATAGATGTTCCCTCCAAGTGGTCAATCAATCAATCAACAAACATTTATTGAGGCCCTACTATGTGCTAGAACTGTGCTAAATGTTGGATATAGGAAAACAAAGAATGAAATAATCCCTTTCCTCAAAGAACTTACATTGACAGCCCATCTTATGTGACTCATACATGCCTTCCCATAAGTTTTCTCTAGATAGGAATTCTGAACCACTTTTTGTCTTGTGGTTGACCCTTTTGGCACTCTTCGGAAGCCTATAGACCTCTTCTCAGAATGCTGTTGTTATTGACAGAAATGCTAAATTTCAGGTAGGGGTTATCGCAAATAAAGGTGGAACTTTTTTCCCACCCAAGATCATAGACCTCCTGAAATCCACCTACAGACACTTTGGGGATCTTCAGACCCATGTTAAAAACCTCTTGGGCAGCTAGGTGGCACAGTGAATAGAGCACCAGCCCTGGAGTCAGGAGGACCCGAGTTCAAACCTGTCCTCAGACACTTACTACCTGTGTGATGCTGGGCAAGTCACTTAACCCTAATTGCCTCAAATAGAAACCAAAAAACCCCCAAACCTCTGTTCCAGGAGGTCTACCCAATGTGCTGGGGGCCTTCCTTGCTTTGTCTTGACATCATGTAACAACAATGCTACTTGCCACTACTGTGGCTGTATAAGGCTGATTATACCCACACACAGGAGAGCTACTAGCACAGGTTCTTTGATCTGCTTTTCTAAGGAAAACAACTTTGAATGGTTTACAGTCTCACTTTAATTAAACATACATATATCATTCATTTAGTTCAGGGGGAAAAGTCAGCACCCTGAACTTCAGAGAAAACACAAACAGAAATTATATAAACAGAGCAAATAAACACAAATCAACAGACAGTGCTTCCAACTGTCTGACTAAGACATTACATACATAGTTACCAGAGAGAGAGAAGCACCAACATCTGGATTTTCAAAGCTGGGAGGCTCCTTAATGGCCACCCAGAGTCTCACCTGGTCAAATCACAGGAACACTCTTCCAATGAGTAAGCCTCCAGAGCAAAATGCTAACCTCAGAGTATATATACACTTCTTCAGGGTTCCGGCTTCACACCTCTCCTGACCTAATTAGCAAAAGGGTGTGGGCCTTCCTACAAGTCAAAACTCAATCAAAGGCATTTGATTGCCTTGGTGCTGAGAAGCACTCCAAAAGAAAAAACAGTACAAAGTCCGACTTTGCTTGCCCTTACACATCAAGAGAATATCAATGGAACACAATAATCTACATTGATTAGGAATAACAGGATGAATGAGTAAATTAACCATTTATTAAGTGAAAAGCAGTGAGGGAAGAGCTGGGAGTGTGCATAGAAAGGAAGATAGTCCCCACTCTCAAGGAGCTCACATGCTAATGAGTGCAACAACAATGCATATGAAGTTTTCAGCAGCAAGCCAGATGGAAAATCCCACTGTCCTTAGGGTACAGTAGCAGAGTAGGTGATAATGCCTCTTCTACAATAGCATTTCCATTGATAAAGTGATGGGTGTCGGAACACTTGGCAGTGCCAAGGACTTTGGTAACAATAACTTGGTCTGGGTCTTCAGCAGCTGTACTGCTATACTGACTGTAGGACCCGCAGGTGTGGTTGCCAAGCTGCATTTCCCCAGGGGTTGCTTCCAGGATGATGGCTGGGATGGAAGCATTGGTATTCCCAAGGCTCTTGGGTTCAGGGTCCTGGGATGTTCCCACTGGTGTCTGAAGGGAGCTGTTTGTCAATGTGGTGATGATGACTTACCTGGTATATGTTGACTCCTTTTCCAAGGGTACCCAGTTACTTCATCTAGGCTGGCTTATCTACCTTTTCAGTAACAGTTGGTTGGCAATTTGTGGTGATGGCTGGTCCCTTCTCCATAGGAGTTGCTTCCCTAGAAAATGTCCATGAGGGCTGGGATGGAAGTAGGACTGGTGGTCTGGGAAGGGCTGTCACTCCCAGGGTTCTTTTGTTTATCTGCCTATTGGTGGAGTTAGTCAGCAGCTATTGCTCATGGTGATGAAGAATGCAGGCCCCTTCTCCACAATGACTTCTCCTCTAAATGATGTTTGAGGGGGCTGAGCCAGAAGCAGGGACCACTATTCCCAAGGCTCTTGGGTTCAGGGTCGTGGGCTGTTCCCATTGGTGTCTGAGGGGAGTTGTTGGTCAAGGTGGTGATGATGGTATGACTTGCCTGACACATGCTACCTTCTGACTCTCCCTTGGGGTGCTCCACACTTGAGCTAGGCTGGCCTGCCTGCTCTACGAGGGGTAGTTGGTTGGCAGTTGGTAAGGGTGGCTGACCACTTCTCTACAGAAATTGCTTCCCTAGAAGGCAAATAATGGGCGGGTAAAAGGTTGGCTTTGTGGCTGTCATTCCAGACTAATGACAGGATTGTTTTGATGTTTGTTTGTTTGTGTATTCCCTTCAGCTACCCTAATACTGAGGTCTCACGAATTATACACATCATCTTTCCATGCAGGAATGTAAACAAAACAGTTCAACTTTAGTAAGTCCCTTGTGATTTCTATTTCTTGTTTACCTTTTCATGCTTCTCTTGATTCTTGTGTTTGAAAGTCAAATTTTCTATTCAGCTCTGGTCTTTTCACTGAGAAAGCTTGAAAGTCCTCTATTTTATTGAAAGTCTATATTTTGCCTTGGAGCATGATACTCAGTTTTGCTGAGTAGGTGATTCTTGGTTTTAATCCTAGCTCCATTGACCTCTGGAGTATCATATTCCAAGTCCTTCAATCCCTTAATGTAGAAGCTGTTAGATCTTGTGTTATTCTAATTGTGTTTCCACAATACTCAAATTGTTTCTTTCTGGCTGCTTGCAATATTTTCTCCTTGATCTGGGAACTCTGGAATTTGGCAACAATATTCCTAGGAGTTTTCTTTTTGGGATCTTTTTGAGGAGGTGATCTGTGGATTCTTTCAATTTCTATTTTACCCTCTGGCTCTAGAATATTGGGGCAGTTCTCCTTGATAATTTCTTGAAAGATTATATCTAGGCCCTTTTTTTGATCATGGCTTTCAGGTAGTCTAACAATTTTAAAATGATCTCTCTCTTGGATCTATTTTCCAGGTTAGTGGTTTTTCCAAGGAGATATTTCACATTGTCTTCCACTTTTTCATTCCTTTGGTTCTATTTTATAATATCTTGATTTCTCATAAAGTCACTAGCTTCCACTTGCTCCAATCTAATTTTTAAGGTAGTATTTTCTTCAGTGGTCTTTTGGACCTCCTTTTCCATTTGACTAATTCTGCCTTTCAAGGCATTCTTCTCTTTATTGACTTTTTGGAACTCTTTTGCCATTTGAATTAGTCTATTTTTTAAGGTGTTGTTTTCTTCAGTATTTTTTTGGGTCTCTTTTAGCAAGTCATTGACTTGTTTTTCATGGTTTTCTTATATCCTTCTCATTTCTCTTCCCAATTTTTCCTCTACTTCTCTAACTTGCTTTTCCAAATCCTTTTTGAGCTCTTCCATGGCCTGAGACCAGTTGATGTTTTTCTTGGAGGCTTTTGATGTAGGCTCTTTGGCTTTGTTGACTTCTTCTGGCTGTATGTTTTGGTCTTCTTTGTCACCAAAGAAAGATTCCAAAGTCTGAGACTGAATCTGGGTGCGTTTTCACTGCCTGGCCATGTTCCCAGCCAACTTACTTGACCCTTGAGTTTTTTGTCAGGGTATGACTGCTTGTAGAGTAGCGAGTACTTTGTTCCAAGCTTGAGAGGATGCGCTGTTGTTTTCAGAGCTATTTCTATACAGCCAGCTCTGCCACACCAGTGCTCCTTCTCCCCCAAGGACCACCAACCTGGAATGTGATTCGGATATTAAGCAGGCTCTGCACTCCAGCTCTGAACCTCCACTTAATTCCTCCCACCAGGTGGACCTGGGGCCAGAAGCAACTGCAGCTGCAGTTCTGAAGCTGCACCATCCCTGCTGCCCCCAAGGAGGTGGCCGAACCTCAAACTCCTTTCACTCTGTCCCCTGAAGCTTTTCCCACTAATCTTCTCTGTTGTCTTTGGTGTTTGTGGGTTGAGAAGTTTGATAACTGCTGCAGCTCACTGATTCAGGGCACTAGGGCCTGTTCTGCCTGGCTCCTGGTCTGGTTGGTCCGGGAGCAGCCCATGCTGGGCTCCGCTCCACTCTGCTCCCAGCTCCATGCACGATAGACCTTACCCACCGACCATCCAGGTTGTCCTGGGCTGGAGCCCTGCTTCTCTCTGCCATTTCATGGGTTCTGCAGTTCTAGAATTTGTTCAGAGCCATTTTTTATAGGTGTTTGGAGCCCTAGGCAAGTCCCTGCTTTCCAGCTGCCATCTTGACGCCGCCCCCCTGGGTCATAAGCTTTGGTGGCCACTTTTAGTTCAGCTGTAGGAACTCTTCTTTATTGATGCCATCATTGAAGATTCTCTTGCTTTGATTCATAGGTGACTCATAAAGATTTTGTAAAATGGGAGGGTAGGTATATTGGTCAGTAGTTACTGATGGATGGTCTCTTTGTCACCTTTTTTTTTCAGTATTAAGAAGGTTCAAGAGCTTATTCCATGTCATTATTATCTTCTTAACTTTCAGATACTTTGTATATTGGCTCTTCAATGCCCTCACCAGTGGATTGCCTCTACTGCATATCTTCTCTATATATCCTTCGTCTAAAATGGAGGCCTTTTCAATCTTTGTTTTCTTTAGTATCATGTATATCTCCTTTATAAGCCC
This sequence comes from Trichosurus vulpecula, assembly GCF_011100635.1. Classification (NCBI taxonomy): domain Eukaryota; kingdom Metazoa; phylum Chordata; class Mammalia; order Diprotodontia; family Phalangeridae; genus Trichosurus; species Trichosurus vulpecula. Next base: position 347,096,521 of record NC_050574.1, read on the forward strand.
CTCAGGGACTGGGATGATAGGGTACCAGTGTGGTGATTCCATTGTCTTGATAGAGAAAAACTTGTGAAAATGGTTTCATGCAGATCAAATCATACTATTTATTCTCTTTCTTGTTTTGTTTTGCTTTGTTTTTTTTTTCTCTCATGGTTCCTCCCATTCATTCTAATTCTTCTATACAACATGACTAATGTGAAAATATCTTTAATAAGAATGTATATATAGAGCCTATATTGGATTGCATACTGTCTTGGGGAGGAGGGAGGGAGCTGGAGAAAATTTAAAGCTTATGGAAGTGAATTTTGAAAACTAAAAAGAAATTAATTAATTTATAAAAAAGAAATAAAATGGTTTGAGCAATATTTTTTCATTTCCCCCCATTTGTAGTTAACCTTTATTCTGTTTTCATCATTAATGCTCATGCAATGGTTTTGCTTCATCAGATATCATGCCAAATGTGCTTTAAACTGGTTTTACTCTTCTCTCCTCTTTGATTTATGAGATAATATTGCTCATAAATGACTACTATTCTTCAAGTTTATATGCTAACCTCGGTCGCCTTTGGCAGTTATCTCTCTTGGTTTGGAAAGTGTCGAATGTTTGCTGACTAAAATGCTTTCTGGGCTCTTTTGATCTCCTCTTTGTGACAATTTATATTGGTTAACTTCTGTATAACATTATTATAGTCTGTGTCCATGTCATTTTTGTTGTCTATCTCTCATTTAAAAATTTTAAAAACAACTTGTTTAAAGGGTTAAATCATTTTCATTGTATACCATATGTATTTAAAGTATGATTCTTTTTCTTTTTTGCAAATTCTGATCTTAGCTCTAGCAAGTTGATGATATTACTATACAGATAGCTGACTCAGGGATAACACCCACCTCAACAGAAAAACCATTTTCTTGGATAATATAATCTATTTCATTCTGCGTGGTGTCATTTGATGCTTGCCATGTTGCAGCACCTACCAGCTATTTTTTTTGAAGAAATTATTCATGATATGGAGACATGAGGTTTCAGTGTAATTTTTTCATTTCCCCCCTATTTGTAATTTACTAGTTTGTGGCCACTCTTATCCTTCTTTTTTCCTGAACTATGCTTTACCATTTTCACCTTTTCTCACCTTTGCATGAAGTCAGCAACTATTAAAACATGTGTGTATGTAGGCATGTATGTATCTATGTATGTATGGAGAGAGAGAGAGAGAGAGAGAGAGAGAGAGAGAGAGAGAGAGAGGGAAGAAGAGTAAAGAAAGAAAAAGAAAGAAAGAAAGAAAGAAAGAAAGAAAGAAAGAAAGAAGAAAGGAAAGAAAGAATTTCTCTACTACTTTGTCCTCAACAACTGATTTGGTGAGCAAGCTGTAAATATTTCATGGTGGTCTTTTTGAAAACACTTATAAGTACTGCCAATACACGATGACCAAATGTTCCATGAAATAATGTTTCTTGTAACTTCTGGGTGTGGGATAAAATTTATTCCTCCAACTTCTTTCTTTTCTCTCCCAGGAGTGCCTATGAGCTATGTTTCTATTTAGCTTAAACTTTCTTCTTAGATGGATAGATAGACAAATAGATAGCTAGATAGATAGATAGAATGAACATTTAAGTGCTTACTATGTGTCAGGCATTGTACTAAGTACTGGAGATGCAAATATAAAAAACCCTTAAAACCCTAGACAATCTCTACTCTAAAGACACTTACAACCTAATAGAGGAAGATACAGCATAAAGGGGAGCTGGAAAGCTGGCAAGGATGTGGAGGATGGATATGTTTTCCAGCCCTCCCCACCCTTCCCCCAAGGTCTATTGAGGACATGGAGCAGTCTGGAGATTGACTAGAACTGGGAATGAAATGAGTATGCCTGAAATATTGAGTCAGTCTAGGGACTCACCAATCAGGAAAACAGTCTTCTTTTCTTTCTTCTGGTTTCATTTGTAGCAACAATGTCAGGATTGATATGATTGAGCTCTTCCAGAAATATGTCCACTCTGTGGTTATCGGACAGGAACTCACATTTAGTATACCAGTGATCAAACTGAAATTGTTGACAGCCTAAAAGCTGTGTGATTCTTAGTACTCTCAGTCTTCTTTTCCGCTACCACAAATGTAAGGGACTGAGAGTGATTCTTTATTTTTCTTTGTTTCATGGATTGCCATGGCCAAAAAAAATCATCACTAGGGTAGCCAATCATACTGGTCCTGTGCCTTTCTGTAGTTACCTGAGTTGAGCCTTGGAAAGTAGACTGAAGCTATTGCTGGAACCAACTTTAAACCTTTCCAGCATGGCAGAACCTGCCACAATTTCCATTCTGCTGGTACAACCTTTGAGAAACCAAACGTCACCTCTACAATACAGTGAGACTTCAGAGTAGGGCCCTCATGAAATAATCAGGCTTTTGAAAGGAATTCTTAGTAATCAGTCAATTAGCAAGTATTTATTAAGGGCCAGCAGTGTGCCAAGCATTGTACTAAGTGCTAGACTAGGCTGGAATATGATGAATCTACATTTACAAGAAGTTTACATTCTAATGGAGGAGAAAACAAGTATCTTCATAAGTGTATAAAGTAGGCAATGTAACACATCTTTATCATCTCATAATTAACTGAAAAATGTGAAAAATATAAGGTTCCAATGTGCTTATTATTTGTGGGTTACAAAAACAGAATTTGATTTGGTAGGACAAAATGCCACTCCTTAAAACATGGTGTCTCCCATCCAGACATCAAAATCATTTAGGATTCCTGGGAAGATGTAACAACAGAAATGCCCCCAATTGAATGACTCTGGTAAGCATCAGGTGAGGCATAGAACAAGGAGATGTATTCATCACTGTGATAAAGGAGATCTGGCATAGTCAAGGAGGGATTGATTCTCTGTGGATGATGAGGTTCTGCTCCTGGCTAAGCAAGGTATGTGTGAATGGCAGAATGGACTGACTATATCTGTGCTGGAGAAAGTAATGAATATAATGAATACAGAGAATTGTGAAAAGGCTTATATGAACTAATTCGGAGTAAAGTAAGCAGAGGCAGGAAAAAATAAAATATATGACTACAACAATATAAATGTAAAGAACAAAAAAAGCAACAGAGTGTCATGGAATTATAATGGCCAAGCTTGGCCCGAAAGAAGAGTTGAAAACAGAATGAACCTTTGTTGCAGAGATGGGGGACTATGCGCATGGAACACTGCAGAGAATGTCAGACGTTTTTATCCATTGACTCGTTTTTGATGAATTTTTCTTCCTTTTTTTCTTCTTTTTGTAAAGAATGATTCTGGGAGGAGATAAATGGAGGGATAATGAATGACGTCAATAACATTTTATTTTAAATTCAACCTCTTCACTTTACCAATGGGGAACCTGAGGCCCAAAGAGGTTAAAAATGGCTTGCTTAGTACCATACGGTAAATTACTGGCAGAGGTGGAACTAGAATGTAGGTTTTCTGACTCCCTATCCAGCACTATTCTTTCAATGTGCCTCGCCTTATTCATCTGTGAAATGGCTTCAAGGAGAGGAAGGATGAGCTGGGTCAGATGTTGAATTCTACCAGCCCATGATGCCTTCTTTATACTGATAAACACCCAATAAATCCTCTTTCCAGAAGTCTGGCCCTGGAAATCCACCTCCACACAGAGTCATGCCCAGTGGCCTGACATCATTAGAATTTGCCAAGCCTACTAGAAAGCCTATCAGGTCAGAATCTGAGGAGGTTACAACTTTCCTGTCCTTATTATCGTCAACAAGGGCCTGTGGGAAATAGCATGGTGGTCTATAATGCCACTGTCAGATTCTCTCCTTATAAGTGACTCTAACCAAGGTCACCACTAGCAGGAAAAGAGGAGAAAAAGACAGTGACAATAGAAAATGTCAGCTGTTGTCAACAATTGGTACTGGATTAAGAGTTAACAAATCACTGGCCACACGGAAATACTGAGTTTTCTTTGTGTGGCGGGATGTGGGGGTAGGAGTGGGGGAGGTATTTCTGCCAAGTAGGAATCTTATAGGATCTATCTTCCCTTAAATTGTGCAAGAAGAGAAAAAAGCTGAGGGGATTTCTAAGGCATCTTCCTAACAGTCTAGGAGTCTGGAGGGGAAGGAGTTCTAAAACACAGAACGTGTTTAAAAGTATAAACAGTCCCTTGTTTGCCCTGAGAAATCATCTTCCTTATAAGGAGAGAGCAGTTCCTGTTTACATTTGCTCAGAAAATTTCTTCTCATCACAAACCCTTTCGTAACGCACATACTTCAAAACCCTACAGCTTTTCCTGGTTCCTGCCTCCTCATGCACGCTTCTTCTCTGCTTGGGTCCATGCTGAGTCTGGCCCCTGTATGTGTGTGAGTAGAAGCTGTTGCTCACTTAAAGATGGAAACAGATCAGAGAAGTTCAGGTAGGAGAGACCTCAGAGGTCATCTAGACCTACCCCCAATTTTAAACATGAGGAGACTAAGATGAAACGATTTACCTAAAGATGAAGGTAAATAGCAGAACCAAGATTCACACTCGGGTCTTCTGACTTTAGGACACATTTGTGTCCTTCTGTGGTCCTGTGGGCCTTGCCATGGAAAATATGCTGGGATTTAGAGTTAGTAGATATGGATTCAAATCCTCCCACAGCTGTTGTTGTTGAGTCATTTTTTTAGTCCTATTGGACCCTTTGTGATGCCCTTTGTGGTTTTCTTGGCAAAGATACTGGAGTGGTTTGCTATTTCCTTCTCCAGCTTATTTTACAGATGAGGAAACTGAGGCAAACAGGGTTAAGTGACTTGTCCAGGGTCATACAGCTAATAAGTGTCTGTGGCTGGAATTAGACACAGATCTTCCTGACTGAGCCCTCTGGGCTGCCTAGCATATAGCTTATAAACAGATAAAGCATAACATAATGATTTGATAACATAGTAACATAATAAAGAAGGAGAGAGAGAGAAACAGAGAGAGGGAGAGAGAGAGAGAGAGACACAGAAAGGGAGAGAGGGAGAAAGCACTAACAGCCCAGGGAGATCAGGAAAAGTTTACAAGAGACACTAACTGGCACGAGTCACTTAACTACTGTAGTCACTGGCTTCCACATAGGTGAAGTACTACGTGATGCTAGGCATGGTGGTGAATGCCTGTAATCTGTGCTCCTGGGGGAGGCTGAGCCTGGCAGATCACTTGAGTTGGGAAGGTCTGAGCTGCAGTAGGGTTAAAGCTGGTTGGGTGTCCGCCCTAAGTCCAGCACCATATGGGTTAGCCCTCAAGAGCAGGGAGCCACCAGGCTGCCTAAGGAAGGGGGCAAACAAGGCCAGGTGGAAACAGAGCAGGTCAAAGCCCCCATGCTTATTTGTAGTGACATTGGCCCATGAGTGGCCAAGACAAGTGACCTGGACAAGATGGGGAGGCCCAGAAAGAAAAGAAAAGAAAAGAAAAGAAAACTAGATGATTTCTAACACTTGCCCCTTTGAAACCTGAAACATGAGTTTTAGTCCCGTTTTGCTACTTAACTAGCTTGGTAACCCTAAGCAAGTCATTTCACCTGGGCCCCAGTTTTTTCTTCTACAAAATGAGGTTCTGAGATTAGCCGTTCTCCTAGGGTCCTTCCTACTCTAAAACTCTGATTCTATATATTCTTCATATTTTGCCTGTCATGTGGTAGAGATCCAATAAATTTGGACTAACTGACTGTCATTATCTTTGACATTTGTACAGATGTCAGGAGCATGAACAGGGGCATAATTCTGTATATGAAACAGACACATTCCTCCTTAGGAAAGGAAGTCATGTAAATCAAATCATGTTCATCCTCAGTTTTGTGTTACATAAGGGGGATTTGTTTTAAAACAGAAAAGCAAGACAGTGCTGTGTAACAACAGTAGTTATTCTCACAGCGAGAAGCGAATGTTCTAAATTAGGAAAGAGAAACTTTTCTTCTATAGAATCTCCATAAAGCCCTGGCTTTTTAAGTCTATTAAAAGCATTATGAAAATTTCATGTGTGTGTGTGTGTGTGTGTGTGTGTGTGTGTGTGTGTGTGTGTGGTGGTTATTGCTGTTGCTGTTCATTCATTTCAGTTGTGTTTGACTCTCTGTGACCCCATTTGGGGTTTTCTTGGCAAAGATACTGCAGTGGTTTGCCATTTCCTTTTCCAGCTCATTTTGCAGATGAGGAAACTGAGGCAAACGGGGTTAAGTGACTCACCCTCAAAGGTCGGTTCTATTATTATCCCTATTTTATGATGAGGAAACTGAGGAGGTCAGGACCAAATGAGATAGCACATGTAAAGTGTTTTGCAAACCTTAAAACACTATATAAATGCTAGCTATTATCTTTATTATTATTTCTTTATTTAGGAGAAACAACATGAACACACACGCATATGCAAAGCAAATACAAGATAATTTCAGAGTGTGGGAGGGGGAGGCAGGAATAGTTAGGTGGGGGAGGGGACATCAGGAAACACCTAATGTAGGAGGAGGTGTTTTGGCTGGACCTTGGAGACTTAGGATTGTAAGGGGGAGGTGGTGAAATGAGAACACATTCCAGGCATGAGGGACTGCTCGTGCTAGGCACAGAGGTTAAGGACGGAGTGTCAAATGATGGACGGCAGTAATAACTTCACAATTCAGAATACAGTCACATTCTAGTAAGGGAGCACAAAAGACTTCTGAACAGCAAAAATATCTGTTACAAAATCCTTGCCAAATGGTTCCTGCATTTTATTTATAGAAGAATCCTTCTCATCCCTACTTAAAGTTTATTTATGCTTGTACTTTGCATGCAACTCCAACAAACTTTGTTCCCTGGTTTCTAAGTCCAAAGCAGGTTAAGGGTGGGAAGGGTTGCTATGGGCAGATAGGATCACTGGAGGGACATGTGACAAACTGATAGTCTAACAATGAAGGAGGTGACAAGAAAAATATTTTTAAAAACCCCAGATATGGAGCTAAAACAACCACACACGCACACACACACACACACACACACACACACACACGTCCCAAGTTGTATGCTACAGCATCTTTAAAAAGCCCTCTATATCTCAATAGGACCTGAAGACATGATTTCTATTTATTATAGCCATATTCTCACCACTGGATACCTTCTGGCAGAGCAACCTCATTATGTCCCCAAATAAATTATCTTTCCCCTTCCACCTGATCTTTCTAATCTCACTTTTTTTCTCTTTGTGGCAACATAACACCAATTCTCCCAGCCTCTCATGTTCTAGACCTCAGTGTTAGCTTTGACTTTTTCCTGTCCCTTATCCCTCATATCCAATCTGTCACAAAATATATAAAAAGTAATTTCCATGGAATTCTAATATGAAATTTGTAAACAATAGAATGGAAGTCCAGAGGTCCAGTGGAAGGATAGGGAAGAGTGGGAAAGAGATATAAGGTAAATCGACATGGATGAGTATGAGGGAGTAAGGAGTGGGTGACTAGGATTTCAGAAACCTCAGGCATCCCAGGACTCATAATCTGAGAGAACCAGGGACACAGAATCTAATTATGAGTGGAGCCACAGGGTAGTAAATGATCACTCTTTGAAGCAGCAATAGTAATGTTGCTTTGAGTCAGGAAGACCTGAATTAAAATCTCACCACAGACACCAACTGTGTGACCCTGGACAAGTCACTTAATTCTTAAAAAGAAAATAGTAATGTTGCTTTGAATCCCTGAATAGGAAGTGGAAAAGGGGGTGTGTGTGTGTGTGATATGTATAGATTGGGAAGATGATCAATCCCTGTTCCTGACTTATGGCCAAGGCAAGATTGCCTGAGTGCTGGGCCCTGGACTATAAGACTGAGACAGGTCAGCAGCACCCCAGGGGACTCTCTCCATGGGGAAGTCAGTTCTTTGGTCCTAGACTGGAGGCAGGTTTTAAGAAAGAAGGATGGCAAGGCACATTATGAGACACCGTCCAAAGATAATGGCATCCTAGGATGTCTAAGGTTTCTGAAATCCTAGTCACCCACTCCCTACTCTCTCATATTCATCCATGTCAATTCACCTTATATCTCTTTCCCACGCTTCCCTATCCTTCCACTGGACCTCTGGACTTCCATTCTATAGTTTACAAATTTCACATTAGAATTCCACAGAAATTACTTTTTATATATTTTGTGACAGATTGGATATGAGGGATAAGGGACAGGAAAAAATCAAAGCTAGCACTGAGGTCTAGAACATGGGAAGGTTGAGAATTGGTGCTATGTTGCCACAAAAAGGTTGAGAATTGGTGCTATGTTGCCACAAAAAGAAAAAAAAAATGAAATTAGAAGGAAGATCAGGTGGAAGGGAAAAGATAATTTATTTGGGGACATAGTGAGGTTGCTTTGCCAGCAGGTACCAGGTGGTGAGGACTGCTTATTATTACTCATGGAATTTGTTTTGTGTCTCTCTACTATATCTATCAGACAGCTAGGTGGCACAGTGGATAGAGTGCCAGGCTTGGAATCAGGAAGACCTGAATTCAAATCCAGTGTCAGATACGTACTGGGCAAGTCACTTAACACTGTTTGACTCAGTTTCCTCATCTGTAAAATGAACTGGAGGAGGAAATGGCAAACCGCTCTAGTATCTTTTCCGAGAAAACCCCAAATGGGGTCATGAAGAGTTGGACACAACTGAAATAACTGAACAAGAAGTATATTTATAATGTAATATTGTATATTGTTTTGATTTTTTTAAAAAGCCACACCTGTGATTTCATAAGGAATTCCCAGGGAGGAAACTCCCTTTACCAATGCAAGTTGGCCAGCATCTGCTATACAACTTAAGAGATTCCTGGGGCACAGAGAGTCAAACAGCTAGTATGTTTCAGAGGCAAGACCTGAACACAGGTCTTTTGAACTCTGAAGCTGGCTTTCTACCTACTATAATAGGATGCCTCTGTGTAGGTATTTCCATATGTATGTTATTCTCCCTCTACTCTCTAAGATCTAAGACAGCAGCAACCATCTTTCCCAAACTTTGTGTCTCTTCCCTAGAGTCTACCATAATGTGCTGCACACAGCAGGTGTTTAATGTGTGTTTGCTGAATTGAATTAAATGCATAATTCGATAATTTATGTACATTATGATAAGCTTGTCATTAAAAAAATCCAGTTCTGGATCAGTAATCTTTGCCATAAGAAGGCAGAGAAATGCCTATCATGTTTTAGTGGGATTTCCATTCCAAAGGGTTAAAATAAAATGCAAGAATTTGGTCCTTAATGGATAACCCTCAGCTCTCCAAAATCATTTCCCCTTCCCTCTCCCTGGATGAATATAGGTGAGGTTTTACCTCGCCAATACTGTTTAGCACTAGGTAAGAAAGCAGGCTTTTACAAAGCCGATAAGAGATCTACTTTCTGCCCAGTGGGGTTTCAGTCTTAATTGTGGTTGGTGAGTGAGGAGTAGAGAGGTTTTTCCTACCACTACCTAAGGGATGAAAACCAGTCCATTTCCCCTTTCTCTCCAGAATCCTAACCTCAGCAGTACAATATTTCACAGTGTAGGTTGAGCCTTTATTAATGGCTTGGCCCAGCCTTCAAATTCCTCTGTGTTTACTATATGGAATTCAGCTTTGGTGCTGTCCAGTTAGGTAGTTTTGCAATCTTTTTCTCCATGGACGAATATCCTGTCTCTCCCTGAAATGTCCAGCACACTAGCAAAATGCAAGACTCCCATTTTTTTTCATCTAGGCTTTTAGATTTTCAGGGTGACCATCCAGGGCAGAGTGACATTCTTGTTCTGATGGAAACACCAGTGAGACTTTCAACATTCTGATTCTTCTGATACGTCTTACAGGCAGAATCATGTAATGCCAGAGCTGGAAGGGAAAATAGAGTTCATTAAGCAAAACATTTTCATTTTACAGATGAAGAAACTGAGGCTCAGAGAGATGAAAGGATTTACTCAGGGTTTTTTCTACTACTCTGTGCCCACTAAGAGTTGCAAAGCCATATACAAATTCTTTCATTTTTAGAAAAAAAAATTTTGTTTACATTTTAAGTTCCCTCCTTCCTACCCTCCCTACCTCACATTAAAGGCCACCATTTGAAATAGATTTATTAATATACGTAAAATCATACTATGTGTACTTTTATTTATCAGTTCTTTCTCTGGAGATAGCATCTTCTTTCATAACTGATTTGAGTATTCATAGTGCTCAAAATAACTTGGTTGTTCACAATTATTCTTTAGATAATACTGCTGTTACCGTATACAGCGTTCTCTTGGTTCTTCTCCCTTCACACAAATTTTGATTTCTATAAGAGGCTTCCATAATGGAAAGCATTGCCTTGTACCTTACCTCTTTCCCAGGCTGCCTGATGTAGTCGGTAGAGTGCTGGACTTTGGAATCTGTAAGACCTGGTTTCACATCTCACCTCAGATGCTGGATGAGCTGTTCGATTCCAGGCAAGTCACTTACTGTCTTTGAGACTCAGTTTCCTCATCTGTAAAGGGAGGGTAATAATGGTTGATTTGAAGATCAAATGAAATGAGCGGAAAGTGCTTTGCAAATCTTAGAGTGCTATATTAATGTGTTACTATTAAGCAGGTGACAGTTTCCTTGTCTGTCAAATGGGAGGAATTGGGCCAGTGGGGAACTTGCGGCCTCAAAGCCATGCCGGATACAGTCAAAGGGCTGAACTTGAGGCCTTGAGGCCTCGAGGCCACAGGCTCCCCACCCCTAGACTAGATGATCTCTAAAGGTTTCTTCCGGCTCTCATATTCTAAGACCCTATAATACATGTTTGCTAGGGATGCTAAGGAAGGCAAGAGTATACATACAGAGACTTAGCGTCATCGGGGCCTCTCTTTCCCTTGGCCTGCTTGGATCAATGCCACTCCGCCTGCTCCTATTTCCCATTCTCCCTTCCTAATATCTCCTACTCCCACTTCTCTTCCACTAATTCTATTTTTTTGGTCTCTACTTGGGGGTCAGAGTCAGGACTAGGGTTAGTCAAGGTGGGCATCTGACTAGGGTACAACGCTAAGGGGATACAGGCAGCTTGGAGGCACAATGGATAGAGTGCCGTGCCTGGAGTTGGGAAGACCTGAGTTTAAATTTGGACTCGGATATGTACTAGCTGTGTGACCCTGGGCAAGTCACTTAACCTCTCTGTGCCTCAGTTTCCTCATCTGTAAAAAGGGGATAATAATAGCACCTACCTCCCAGGGTTGTTGTGAGGCTCAAATGAGATCATAATGGTGACGTGCTTAGCACAGTGACTGGTACATAGTAAGACTTATATAAACATTACCTATTACTATTTTCATTATACAATGAAGAGAACTTTTAAATGTGACTTTTATAAATGAACACATATGAAATGCCAGAAAATTCTAGCTCGCAGGCTGCAAGACAGAACATATAGTGTAGCGGGGTCAAGTACTAGCCTTGGAATCGGGAAGAAGTAGCCTCAAATCCAGACAGAGATTTGCCGGCTGTGTAACTCTGGTGAAGCCATTTAATTACTTTGAACCTCAGTTTCCCCATCTCTAAAATGGGGATAATAATAACTACCTCACAAAATTGTTGAATGAATTGACAATTGAAAAATGATTTGTTGTGTTTACTATGTGTCAGTTTGTCAATCAACAAGCATTTATTAAGCACCTATTATGTGGCAGGCACATCAGTCTATCCATCCATTCACCCATCCATCCATCCATCCATCCATCCATCCATCCATCCATCCATCTATTCATCCATCTCTGTCTGTCTGTCTGTCTGTCTATTTACTGCATATGTAAGATCTGAGTTTGGGGTCCCCAGGGCTCAAATATTCTGGCCCCTCAGGTCTCTAAAGGTAGTTCTGAAGAGTTGGAAGTTTGTTTTTCTAATCATCTATAGCTTATAAACTCCCATTGGTATGCTTCCCACCATGACTATAGGTTGAATAGTAATCAGTCTACCATATTTAATTAGCTTTTAAAAGAAGAATTGACTAAGTAAGAATAGTTGTTACAAGGCATCTCCCCCAAAGTCCATGAGACACTCTCCCACCAGAACATACAGTCTAGGGAAGAGTAGCTTCAAACTTAGAGAGTGCATATGGCAAAGGGATAACTCATAGTTCCCAGTTTCTAGAAGTCCTTTTCCCCTACCCCACCTCCCACTTTGTTGAGTGTTAAATAAGTTGCCCTTAGGCACCAGATAGTTTTTTCCACTGGGCTTCTTTTGGAAGCATCCAGTCTGTTCTTGGCTCCAGTTGCAGACACTCCTACCAAGTCCTCCTTTCCTGGGGGATGATGCTGGGAAACAGATGGGAACATGGAAAATCCCAAATTCCCCAAAACAATCCAAAGGTTGCAAAGACCTCCTATGAATAAGGGGAGGGGAGAAAGGAGACCTAGGCTGAGGCCAGAATGAAAATGTTCTCCTCTCCCTCCTCTCCCGCCAAATAGTTCTTCTTTAGGGATTTGCTAGAATGCTGTCTTGGCCCATACTTGATACAATCTCTAAATTTAAAACTGGTATAATATTTGATAGACCACCCCAAGAGCATTCTAGGTTTTTTTTCCTGGACTCTTGTATTTGTGTCTCAGAACTCCAAAGAAGCTCGATTGATCTTTTCATCAGAAATGCTCCAAAGTCCTCTATTACATCAAAGATTTATTTTTTTCCTTGTAAGAGTATACTCGACTTTTTACTCAGGGTAAATTATTCTTGGTTATAAGCCTAACTCCTTTGCTTTTTGAAATATATTCCAGGACCTTCTCTCATTTAAAATAAAAGCTGCCAAGTCTTGTATAATCACAACTGTGGTTCCTTGGTAATTGAATTGTATCTTTTTGGATGCTTGCAACATTTTCCTTTTTACATAGTAGCTTTGGATTTTGGCTGTGACATTCTAGGGACTTTTCTTTTGGGGGCTTCTTTCAGGAGGTGATTGGTCCATCATTTATTTCTACCTTTACTTTTTTTCTGCTAGAACTATTCAGTTTTCATTTATGATTTCTTGAAATATTGTGTCCAGACTTCTTTTTGGTGGGGGGAAAGGGGGTGGATTGTGGTTTTCAAAGAATCCAATGATTCTTGAATTCACTCTCCTGGTTTTTTTTTTTCTAGGTTGGTTCTGTGTGATATCGTATATCTTAAATTCGCTCCAATTTTTTCAGTCTTTTGATTTTGTTATAATATTTGTTATAATATTTCTTGTTTCATGGAGTCATTGGGGGGAGAAGGGAGAGAACAACCAATTATTAAGTACTTTCTATATGCCTGGAACTGTGCTAAGCACTTTACATATATTATTTCATTTGATCCTCACAACGGCTATGGGAGGGAGGTGCTATTATTATCCCCATTTTACAGCTGAGCAAACTGAGACAGATGGGAATTAAATAACTTGCCAAGCATCATATAGATAGTGTCTGAGGCCAGATTTTAATGAAGGTCTTCCTTATTCTATGTCCAGTGCTTTATCCATTATGCCACCTAGTCTAGATCTCAGGGAGTCCATTTTTTGGATAAGGTTTACTACTTTCTCTTCTAATCTATGTCTCCTTCTAGTTCTTTCCTCCAGAGTTTTTATTTCATTTTTAAAATCTTATTTCATTTCTTCTAAGTATTCATGTAGTCCTCATAGAAAATCCATTTTTTTCCTTTGAGTCTTTTGTTGCAGTTCTTATGGAATTCCTCATTCCTTCAAAAGAAGGAATCCCCCAAAAGGGGGATCTCTAGATTTGCGATGATTTTCTTTGATTTACTTATCTCCCCAGCTTTGGTTCCTGAATATATGCTTTGTGCCAGTGCTATCCCAGGGCTGAGCTTTTGAATGGGGTGGTTCGCTCTGCTTGGTCTTGCCCTGTATCTTCAGGGTTCCTATAGTGCTGACCTACGCTTCCTAGGGTTCAACCTCCCCTGGATCTTTGAGGTTCAGAGCATAAATCATTTAATCTTTCAGTGCCCCCAAGCAATTCTAAGGCTATAAATTGTAATGCAGGCCCAGATCTGCGTTGGTGAAGGAATTTTCCTCATTGGGAATCTTTAATACCAATGAAATCACAGGTCTGGTTAAAAGAAAACTATCAAGTTACATGTGTCCCAGTGAAGGTCTAGAGCTTCTGGTCCAATAATTCACAAGAGGTGCAACTTTTGAACTGTGTCTATGGCACACGAATACCTTTTCCGAGCTCTGTTTGGGGGTACAGATAGCTAATTGTACATCGTACTCGTGTGACTTGCCACTTAGTGTAGTATTAAGTGCCTACTATGCACAGGTACCATGCTAAGTGCTTTACAAATATTACCTCATTTGATCTTCAAAACAACCCAGGGAGGGAGGTGCTGTTATTATCTCTATTTTACAGATGAGGAAACTGAGGCAAATGGAGGTTAAGTGACTTGCCCAGGGTCACACAGCTACCACATGTCTGAGGCAGGATTTGAGCTTAGGAACAGGAAACTGAGGTAGACAGAAGATAAATGATTATATCCCTCCTAAGGACTCCTCTTCAGGTCTGTGTCTCAGCAGTAACCATGTTTCCAGTTTTCTTGTTACACATCCTTAGTGCAGTGTATTCCTATTGGAATGGCCTCCTTTATGGGAAATGATGTCTGCCATATCTGGCACCTACCCAGTTTCTTATGTTAATGATGATGATTTTAAAAATTGTTATGTTTTTAAATATTTCCTCAAAACTCACTTAGCTAGCAGCTTGTGCTCATTTTGCCTGTGAGCAAAGTGGGATATGCCTAAATAAAGAGATTGTTTTCAGGCCACACCGGGTCATAACCTCCACTGGCTGCTTGCGTGAGAAACTTCCCATAGTGTGTCTCCTCTTAGGATCAAGAGCCTCTCAAGAAATTTTGCTGAGTCCAACTTGGAACATCATATCTTTGAAATGCATTCTTGTGAATTGTGTTTGCCAGGTACTTCCTTTAAAACTTCAAAGGGGTTTTCTAACCCAAGGGGGATTTCTGTTTTATCTGCTTAATACAATAATCAGGCCACAGAAAGCCATTTTCTAAGAATATACATTGAACATGAATCTTGGCTATTTATTGCAAAATATCTTTGGAGTCTCCAGGAAGATCAGCCTTTTGTCACGGTCAGGTATTGAGGGCTCATGGTTCCAAAAGCACTTGAGATAGCAAAGAAGCATTAACACTACAACTTCCATCTATGGCTGCCTGATGGAAACAAGGAAGAACCTGGTGTGGTTAGTGCCAGGTCTACACCCCTTCTCTAGGCCCTTGAGATTAGGGGTTTTGAAGGGAGCTCAAACCTTTTGGTGTGTTCAAGCCAGATTATTCTTGGAAGAACGGAACTTCCTGTTTTTTTCCAGAAATAAAGTTTTTCTTTTCTTCCCCCAACTTTGAAATAGCATTCATAAGGCTTCTTGGACATCAAACAGGTCTTGCAAAACAATATTTTGATGATTTAAGTGTAAGTGAATCAGAAGCATATGGATTAAATTTCCCTTAAAATACACATGTGTTTTCAGATTAAGGGGGAAAAGTGCTTGAAAAAAAATTCATGTTGGGTTTTAACCAGACCCAAGTGTTTAAAAAATAGTTTGGGGGCACTTAATGAACTTAATTAGATTCCACAACCATTTGTTGAGTTCCTACTATGTTCCATACACTGTGCTAGAGGCCAAATCTTCAACAAAACTAGGTTTTATTATCTTGGTCAGAAAACCATTAACCTGGGTTTCTCTGTTCTCAGGGAAACTTCTAGATTTTTTTGAAAAAAAAAAGTATGCCCCAAACAGAAAACAGTATCAATCATAGTCTTAATTTTCATTTAAGAAAAAAAAATGAGGCTAAGTTTCCAACGTCACAGTTAACATAATGGAAAGAGCCAGAAGGCCTGGGCTCAAGTCCAAGTAGGGAGAATTCTGGGCTGCTTGACACTGGACAAGTCTGTTCATTTCTTTTAGCCTCAGTTTCTTAATTTTTCTTGGGGATAATAACTCTTCTACCCTTTCTGGCACAGGGCTGCTTTGTGAGCACGGCGCTTTGCAAACCTGAAAATGAGTTATTCAGAAGGAGAGAAATAACAGACAAGCAACACGTGCTTGGAATGAAGGTGATGAATTTCTTATATACCTTTAAAAAGTACGTAACGGAGATGTGTGGGTTTACGTGCAATCCACTTTCTTGGTTCTTTCTTTGTATATAGCAATATTCATATTCACTGGTGTGTGCCAACTTCAGAATAACAAAAAAATTTTAATATGTTTACTAAAAATAAGGTGAGTTATGTATAATACTGCTGCTACTACAACTACCTTTGGTCTACAACTAGCAGTAAAGCTTTTGCGGCTGTAATTTAATAATAATAACCATAGCTAGCATTTAGATAGTGCTTAAAGGTTTGCAAAGTATTTGACATATGTTATCTGATCTGGTCTGCAAAACAACCCTGAAGGCTAAGTTCTATTATTACCCTCATTTTTACAGATAAGGAAATTGAGTCGGAGACATATTAAATACTCTCAGGGTCATACAGCTAACATGCCTGAGGCAGGATTTGAATGCAGGTCTTCCAGATGGAAAATCCAACATGGTCCACTTGAAGTGTCTACCCTGTGCCTTCCATGCATTCTGCCAGGTGTTGGGGATACAGATATAAAGAATGAAATAACCCTTACTAATAATTATTTTGGAGGCAGTTAGGCTCAGTGACTAGAATACTAGGCCAGGAATCAGGAAGACATGAGTTCAAATCCAGCCTTAGGCAGTTACTAGCTGCGTGACCCTGGGCAAGTCACTTAACCCTGTTTGCCTCAGTTTGTTTCCTCATCTGTAAAATGAGCTGGAGAAGGAAATGGCAAACCACTCCAGTATCTTTCCCAAGAAAACCCCATACAGGGTCACAAAGCGTTGGATATGACTAAAGGACTGAACAAACAACAAGGTTATATCCTGCAGTGTAACGTAAACTACAGGCAGCTGGGTGGTGCAGTGGATAGAGTGCCAGGCCTGGCATCAGGAAGATCTGAATTCAAATCCCGCCTCAGACACTTACTAGCTGTGTGACCCTGGGCAAGTCACTTAACCTCTATTTGCCTTAAACTATGGGAAAAGGAAATGGCAAATCACTCCTGCAACTTTGCCAAGAAAACCCCATGGATGGTATGGTCCATGGGAGTTACAAAGAGTCAGACATGACTCAACTACAATAACAGTCATTATTCTACTACTACAACTAGTAATAATAGTGATAATAATTAACTGATCTGCAATTGATGTGGGAACATAGCTCTCGACCTTAGGACTTCTTAGACGCCTATATTTTAATTTTTATTATTCCACAAACATATATGTATTGAAGATTTGCTGTCTGGTTTATTTTATCCACCAGGAAATTTAATATATTTTCATCTGTGCCCAAGACAGATTCCAGTCTTCTGCTTTCCCTGCTCCAGCTCTTTTCTCATTGAATTCCCTTGATGGCCAGCTCAAACGCCATCTTCTGTGATGCTTTCTCTGATGTCTCTTGTCCTTGACAACCTTCTAAGTCATTTTTTTACACTTTTCTTATAAAGGTGTGTGTGTGTGTGTGTGTGTGTGTGTGTGTGTGTGTGTGAGAGAGAGAGAGAGAGAGAGAGAGAGAGAGAGAGAATGAGTGTGTGTGTGTGTGTGTGAGAGAGAGAGAGAGAGAGAGACAGAGTTATTTCCCTCATACACTCTAAGTTCTACCAGCTTTATGTTTCTCCCTTCACCTATCACAGTGCTAAGTACACGGAAGAAATGGGGTTCAGGGAGCGGACCCGTGGACTCTGGATGAGAGAATTCCTCCTATCGATGCTGTTGAGTATACTCTTGTGAGTTGCCTAAAATCACTGGGAGATTAAGTGACTTATCCAGGGTGTCATAGTCAGTATTCATTGGAGATAAAAGACCAGTTCCCTAGCCATGATACCACATTGCCTCTGCACACGGTAACAGCAGACAAAATTCTGTTGGATTCCACATTAAGTTGAGACTGTGAAGGTATTTGTATACCTTGGGATGTACACAGGAGACAAAGATACTACCTTTTCTGGCCTGTATTTGCACACCTAAACCACACTTTGGAGGAAACCCAGGGCAAGCTAATAGGCCTCCTTAACCTTGCATCCTACAGGGCATTATTCTATTTCTATTTGTATCCCCATTATCTTTAGTAATATGTCTGCTGGATTGGGATCCTTTAATGTTTCAGAAACAGGAGATTTATTCTGTTTGGCATGGATATGGAGCCCTCTTGTTTCTCTCCTTCTACTCCCAGCTCTGGCTAATGCCTTCCAGATGAGGTGCGAGCAGCTGCTAATTGCTCCCGGATCAGTCCTGATTCGTGCTTCAGTCAGCAAGGCACCTCACTAATGGATCTGAAACTTGGCAGGAGGCCTGGGACCCGTGTCAAAAGAAACAGATCAGAAAGGCGCAAAGAGAAAGGGAGGGAGACAGAGTCAGAATGAAAAGCTTCCAAGGAAGAAAGGAGAGCAAGAGACTAAAAAATGAGGGAGAAATAGAAGGCAATGTGGGGAAAGAGAGGAGAAACAGGCATAAGCTGGGGTGGGGAGAAAGCCTAGAAACTCAGAAAAGAAAAAGAAAAAGAGAAAGGAAGGAGCCACTGTGTGTATAAATATCAGAGAGAGAGAGAGAGAGAGAGACAGAGAGACAGAGAGACAGAGAGAGACAGAGACAGAGACAGACAGAGACAGAGACAGAGATAGAGAAAGAAGAAAATGACAGAGGGGAGAGAGAGTCAGGAGAAACAGGAAGGGATGAAAGAGAAAGGAGACAGAGAGGGGAGAAAGAAAGAGAGAGATGGTGAGAGGGAGAAAGGGGAGATGTAGCAGGGTGAGAGAGAGAGAGTAGAAGAGGGGGGAGAGAGAGAAAGAGAGGGAGAGGAGAGGGGAGGAGAGAGAGGTAGAGGGGGAGAGAGAGAAAAAAGGCAAATAGAGAAAGAGGGAGAGAAGAGGGGAAGAGAGAGGGAGAGGAGAAAGCAGGGAAGAGAGGGAGAGACAGAGATAGAGAGACACAGAGAGAGGGAGGAACGGCAGGGAGGGAGGGTGAGAGAGAGAGAGAGAGAGAGAGAGAGAGAGAGAGAGAGAGAGAGAGAGAAGGGGACAAGAGGGAGGGATAGAGAGAAAGAGGAGAGGAGACAGAAAGAGAGGGAAAGAAGGAGGAACAGAGAGGAAGAGAGAAAAAGAGGAGAGAGGAAGAAAGAGAAAGAGGTGGATAGAGAAAGAGAAAAAGGGGGAGAGAAGAGGAGGAAGAGGAGGAGGAGGAGGAGGAGGAGAAGGACAGAGAGAGAGTCTCATAAGAAAAAAAATGGAAAATGATCAGGCTGAATTTCTTGATGAGATTTCGAACCCTGATAAGCCTGTGGTTACCCACAGTGAAATCGTACATGTGCAGTGTCAGACAGTGTCTCAAGACAGAAATCTGACGCCTGCTCTTGTTGGCCCTCTGCACGACTTTCCGAGTTCTTGGCAGGGAGCACACAGCTCTTTGACTGTTACTGAGGGAGGTTCATGTTCTAAGACTGACAGAGTTGTGGGGCTCTAGCACACCTGGGCTTTCTGAGCTCAGGCCCTAGGCAGGGCCTCTCCTGGCTTGAGCTCCTGGAGACGGTTTTCCTGGAGCTAAGTTGGAAGGGGCCTTGTTAGGGGAAAACTAAGGCCTGGGGTCTGAGACTTTTCTTTCTCAATTGGATGCATTCATTGTGCTTATTAAAAAAAAACCTGCCTGAGAGGGAAGAAATTCAGTTGCCAATATGAATTCCAAACTGTTTGAGTTGCTGGAGAAAGAGAAATATATGATTACATAGACACAGGGAGTGAAACAGGAATGAGAAGAAAATGGGGAAAAGAAAAGTGACAGTATTAGAAGAGGAGAAACAGGGGAGGGAATTGTGTTGAGCAGACAGAAAAGGCTGATCAAATGAAAGAGAAGAAAAGAAAGTCACTTCCCACTTTTGGCCTCAGTTTCTTCATCTGTAAAATAGGTTTAGGCTAGATCAAGGATTCTTGACCTGAGGCCCACGATTTTGGTTTGTTTTTGTTTTTTTAAATTACCTTGATAACTGTTTCCACTTAACTTGCATCTTCTGTATTCTTCTGTATTTTATCTTGTACATTTAAAAATATTCTGAGAAGGGGCCTACAGGCTTCACCAAGTTGTTAAGGGAGCCTTATGACACAGGAAAGATTAAGAAGCTCTGAAGTAGATGTTTTCTAAGGTGTCTTCCAGCTCTGTGATCCTATTCATTTTATTTTCCTCTTCCTCCCCCCTGCCCTCTTATTTCTTGATAGGAGGAGGCTTTAAAACCCTTAGTGTGGCCAGCACAAGGTGGCTAATTAGCATTGGCATTCACAGTGGGCAAAGCAAGATAGCAGGGTTTGGGAGTGATGCAAAGCTCAGCCCTTGATAAGTGATGGACAGAGTGAGGGGGAAGGAGACTGAGGCAACAGGAGGTCCAAGCTACAGCCCAAGTTGTCGGAATCTGTAGAGTCCTTCCACATGAGAGGCTCATCGGATTAGAGCTGGAAGGGACTAGAGACATCATCTGTTCTAACTCCCTCCTTTTGCAGATGGGGGTGGAGAGAGTGAAATCCAGAGAGCAGGAGGAGAGGAGCTGTTTTCTGGAAGCTGAAACAGAAAAGGGCAACATTTGCCCGGGTTTCTTACAATGACAAAAGAAAGAAGTCCTGTGAGAGGCTCAACGGACAGATTTCAGTTCAATTCCCTGGGCAGGCCTAAATCTGAAGGAAGTGAGCAAGACCAAAAGTGCAACCTTTCGGAAGCTCTGAGAACATCAGGGCTCCAGGAGAATGGGGACTTCTCGTATGAAGAAGAGACCCCAAGAGGCCTAGCAGATGGCATTTTACAGTTTGAGGCAAATGGTCATAGCAGGTGCCCTTGCAAACCTCTTAGTGGGGAGTGGGGAGTATTGGAGAAACTTAGAAGGGGGTAATTAAGGGACCTAGAATCAGCAGCTGCCTACTCCTCCTTGATCACAGCAACCACTTATATAAGCATCTGTGATGGAAACTAGACCCAAACTCACCCAGAAACAGACGGCTCCCTGGATATTTCCCCTTGTTGTGTCGGTAATATCCAGGGGAAAAGGTAGGATTGGGGAGGTCTTTCTTCGCCTTTTTCTCCTCCTCCTCCTCTCTCCCCGCTTTTCTCTTTCTCTATTCACCTCTTTTTCTGTTCCTCTTTTCCCCTCTTTTTCTCTCCCCATCTCTGTTCCTCCTTCCCTCTCCCCTCTCTGTCTCTCCTTCTCTTTCTCTCTCTCTCCCTCCCTCTTGTCCCCACCTCTCTCTCCCAGAATACATAGCCTTTCTCTTTTTATTTTATTATTTTGGTTTTCATTAGTGGGTAGAACACAGGGCTTGGAGTCAGGAAGACCTGAGTTCAAATCCAGCCTTAGACACTTCCTTGCTGTGTGACCCTGGGCAAATCACTTAACCCTGTTTGCCTCAGTTTCCTCATCTGTAAAATGAACTGGAGAAGGAAATGGTAAATCACTCCAGTATCTTTTCCAAGGAAACCCCAAATGGGGTTGCGAAGAGACTGAACAAAAACAGCAAATCCTTCTCCAACACTGTCCATGACAGTAAAGCACAATCAGCAGTTTAAAGGGCACCCACTATTTTGCCACAGACAAAAGGAGTACAGATTTTATGAAGAATGGGCTTATCGCAGGCTCATAACCTTCTGTTACTCAGTTCACCAGCCCCAGAATCAGAGAGGGGCCTTTGAGAAATCATTGAGGCCAATCTGCTCCATTTACAAATGAAGAAACTGAGGCCCCTGAGAGGTAAAGTAATATGCCCATAGTAACACGGTCTAGAATTGAACCAAGGTCTTCTAACTCAGAGTCCATTTCTGTTAAGCTTAAAACATGAAATTTCTTCTGGGCTTTCTCTGTTTTCCTTCCAGGTCAGCCCATCTATGGTCCCTTTGGGTCGCTGCTCTTTCTTACTAAACCATCCTTACCTCTACCCACTTAGGTCTAAGACCAGAGAGATTTCTTTCAGTTACCCTAGTTGCTAAAGAAGCAGAGTGCTTTTTGGTTGGGTCTCTTTGTAACTATTCAGACCCTGAATCTGTGACATTTCTGGATTTAGGCAGCTGTTACAGCAGATAGAGCATTGGACCTCGAGTCAGGAAGAATCGAGTTCAAATTTGTCCTTGGGACGCTCACGGGCTGGACAAGTTACTTAATCTCTGTCTGCCTCAGTTTAACCATCTGTGAAAAGGGGATGATAATGGCGCCTATCTCCCAGGGTTATTATGAGGAGCAAATGAGACAATATCTATATTTTGTAAACATTAAAGTGCTGTTTTTATTATTGTTGCTATTCCCCCAGAAATTCTTCTGGATCCCCTTTACCCAAATGGAAAGAAAATGGGAGCCTATCGATCAGAGAATGGCTAAAGAGACTGTGCTTTACGAATGCAATGGAATATACTTGCCCTTGTGCCCAAAACTTCTTGTCCTTTTCTGATTCCGATAAAGACCACCCCATTTATTAAGCCCTTATTATGTTGAACACTGTGGTATTTATGGGGGGAGCTTTCAGAAAGTTTAGATAATGTATCCCCAGAGCTTAGCATAGCACCTAGCACATAGTAGGTGCTTAATAAATGTTTCTTGGCTTGTTAACTTGACTCACGGAGCTCACAGTCCAATAACAGCATATAAGAGGGGCAAAAAAGACTAAAGCACAATATTAACAAAGAAATGTTTTGTAAACTTCGACAAAACAATAGCATTAAACTTGGAGGAATCAAATGTCAAGGATATCAAGGTATATAATGAAAAAAAGGAAGAAGGGCCTTGGTGCTATCAGATCTCAAACTGTACTCCAAACTAGCTACTATCTAAACTACCTGGGATTGGGTGAAAACATAGAAAAGTGGGTCAGTGGATTGGACTAGATAAGGAAGACTTAGAAAAAAATTTACATAGTAGGTTTTTTGGAGGGGAGGAGGCAGACCAGTTATTTCATAGAGACCATCCAGGGAGGAAACTCCCTTTGCCAATGCTGGGCATTGTCAGTCAGTCAATAAACATATGTTATGTCTACTATGCCCTAAGGCTAAGAAATTAAGTGAAGTCTTCCTGACTTGAATTCTCTTTCCACTATGCCGTGCCACCTTTTGAGTTCCACAAAATCAAATATACAAATTCCAGGAAAATGGACCCTTTATTTCACAAGAATTTCTGGGAAAACTGGAAAATAGTCTGGCAAAACATGAGTTTGGATCAGCAACTTCTATTTTATGCCACAAAATATTCAAAAAGGTTAAATGATCTAAATAGAAAATATTACTCCATATAAAAGTAGAGAAGGGAAAATTATGGCTTTCATAATTTCATAGAAAAAATTTATGACCAGACAATAGGTAGAACAGATCATAATAGACAAAATAGATAATCCTAATTATATAAAATTCAAAAGCTATTGCAAAAATAAAAATTAATGCAGTAAGCATCAGGAGAAAAGATAGAGACTGGAAAAAATCTTTATTAACTATCTCTGACAAAAGCATGAGATCCAGAATTCATAGAGAATTAACACTGATTTATAAAACTGAGACATTTCTCAATGGACAAATGATCAAAGATATTAATAGCTTCCCCCCCAAACCCCTGGAAATATTAAAATGCAAATTAAAATAACCCTGAGGTATTTTTTTCCCTTCAGCTGAAGAACTAGCAAAGATGTTGAAAGTGGGAAAACTCATTGTTAGAAGAATTTTGTGAAGACAGGCTCAATAATTCACTGATGGCAGAACTGTGAACTGGTTCAACTGCTCTGGAAAA
The DNA here is from genome assembly GCF_011100635.1 of Trichosurus vulpecula. NCBI lineage: Eukaryota > Metazoa > Chordata > Mammalia > Diprotodontia > Phalangeridae > Trichosurus > Trichosurus vulpecula. The sequence continues at coordinate 347,120,279 of NC_050574.1, forward strand.
TAGCTTGGAATTATGCAAAATAAAGTTACTAAATCATCCATACACTTTTATTAAGAGATCCCACAACTGGGACTATATTTCAAGGATAATTTCTTGACAGAAAGAAAAGATTCACACAAACAAAAACGTTCTTAGCAACATTATTCTGTGTTGACAAAGAAGCTGGAAACAAAACATGTTCCCAGTGGTTACAGAATGACTAAACAAATTATTGTATATGAACATAATGGAATTTTACTGCTCCTTAAGGAATGATGACTATAAAGAATGTAGAGAAACATGGGAAGACTTGAATGAACTGATACAGAGTGAGGACAGCAAAGTCTCAAATACACACAATTATTGCAACAAAGTAAATACGGAGAATAATTAAAGAGAGACAACAAAGAGCTGGTCAATGGTCAATGATATTGATGAGCTGCCCAAGTTAAAGGACTCCAGTTAATAATCAGTAATCAAACATGTCTTGGGGAATGTACTTTAGAAAGTGTTTGGAAGAGCTACTTGCTTAGAAGTGCCTGGTATATTAAAAAAATTATCACTAAATCCATTTTTAAAATATGGCAAGAAATAATATTTGATAATTTCATAAAAGAAATACAAAGTACTGCATAAAGTTGTGATGGGTAGGGGACGGGTGGGGGAAACTATTATTGACTAGGATCAGAGAAGGCTGCCCAGTGGAAGAAGTATCTGATTTGCCCCTTAAATGATAAGTAGGAGTTTAAGAGGTTGAAGGGTTAGGGGTTAGGCATTCCAGTCAGAAGACACATGTGAAAACATGGAAGCATAAAAATTTGAGGTATATATGGGAAATCTTAAGTAGCTCACTTTGGCTAAAGCATAGCAAATATGGAGAGGAGTAGGTTTAATTTTTTTTAAAAGATTAGAAATATCAACCAAAAAATGAAGTTGTTTCTTACCACACAAATATTTAGTTTTTACTGAGTGGTACTATGAATAGAATTCTAGGCTTGGAGTTAAGACCTGAGTTCAAATTTAGCCTTAGACAGCTGTGTGACCCTGGGCAAGTCACTTAACTTCTCTTAGCCTCATTTTCCTTATCAACAAAATGTGAACATTGGACTTGATGGTCCCTTCTAGTTCTAAATCTATGATCCTTTGATGTTAACTTACCTTAGTGATAATTTCATCCTTCAAAAGGTAAGGAATCACCATGGGAACTGCTATTCTGGATCTGAGTCTCACCAACAAGGAGGAACTACTTGCTTTCATGGAAATGATGGGAACTTTTGAGAGAAATGACCACTTCATTTTAGAATTTTTGATATATGTATTTGGGAAAGCAAATGTCCAGGTGTAACAACAACATTGCTAGCAGCTATTGTGGCTGTGTAAGACCAATAACACCAGCACACAGGAGGGCTGCTAGCAGAGGTTCTTTGATCTGCTTTTCTAAGGAAAGAAACTTTAAGGGGTTAACAATCTCACTTTAATTAAAAATACATATAACTATTCACTTAGTTCAGGGGGAAAAGCCAGCACTTTGAACTTCAGAGAGAATATAAGCAGAAATTGCATAAACAGAGCAAAGGCACACAGAAATCAACAGACAAGCCTCTAGCTGTCTGACCAGGGAATTGTACACATAGTTATACATAGTTACCAGAGAGAGAGGCACCAACATCTGGGTTTTCAGAAGGTGGGGGGGGGGGGGCTCCAACAGCTACCCAGAGTCTAGTCTGGCCAAATCACCAACACTCTTCCAATGAGTGTGCCCCCAAAGGCAAACCGCTAACCTCTGAGTATATATACACTTCTTCAGAGTCAAAGGGCGTCACAACCATGCGACTCAAACCCAAGTGATCTAGGCCTTACTGTGAGGTAAGCAGGTCATCAAAGATGACCAATGCAACCAAAGATTCCCAGTTGAAACAAAGGCAAGACTCACTAAAGGCATTTGACTGCCTTAGCATTCCAAAAGAGAAGACAACAAAAAAGTTCCATCCTAATCACCATTACACCAGGGGTTCAGGAAAAAAAAAGTATAAGATAACCTCCGATGGACCAGAATTCTGCTTGGAATTTTAGGAGTCTAGGAGGTAAGAGATGTTCTCTTGAATAAAATTCTGAAGTCACAAAGAGAAACAATTCTGAAGAGGAGGAAAAGGGGGAGCTCACCAAGGAACTGTTATAGATGTGTAAAAAACTCATTGACCCAGCTTAGATTTTAAAAGCCACATACAGAAGATGGAAAGACAGATAACGAGAGTGATTATAAAAGTGGAAAATGGTCCTGTCAGAATAGGCCGAAGCTCAGAACAATCTGAGGCAGGAAAGCTAAGAACATCAAGGGTGTGTGTGTGTGTGTGTGTGTGTGTGTGTGTGTGTGTGTGTGTATTTTAAAGCTATATCAGAGGGAAAAGGTGAACCAAAGCTTCCCAAGCTGGGATAAAATCTGGTAATATTTGGTAAAATCTGCTAAACTCTTTCGCTTCTGTTTTCTCTGTCAAGGAGAATGATCTTCAGACTAGAAAGGATAGAATAAAGATAGCAAACAGGAAGTCCATACCCAATAAGAAGGGCGATAGCAAGGTAACTTCTCTTGATGAGCAAGGCTCAGATAGACTCCTAGACGACTAAAACAACCAGGAGATGGGATTGTGGAGCACTGTTGATTATCCTTTATAACATCATGGAGGACAGAAGACATGCAGTAGGATCAGAGAAGGTCAAATGTTCTAATTCTCCTAAAGGGGAAGAGAAGGAAGGGTTACTGTATGGTTCCCCAATACGCACTATAAGCTAGCAAGCTTGACTTCTACTCCTGGCAAAGTTTCAGAGCATATTATTAAAGGGATTGAGCTCTATGGTCTAGCCATTCTGGCCTACTCTGAATGGACGCTTCATCTCTCACTCCCTGTATTTGCATAGCCTGTGCCCTCTACCTAGAATATAATCCCTCTTCACCTGTGCTTCTTAGAAGCTGCAATTTCCTTCAATACACAACTCAAATGAAACTTTCTGGATCCCCCTCCCCCCCAGTACCTTCTCCATCAATTACCTTGTATTTATTTTGTATATATTTTATATTAATCACTGTACAAATATTGTTTTCTACATTCAAGGCATTGTGCTTAGCCACTGAGTACACAAGTACAAAGAATGAAATAATCTCGTATTGTATATACTTAGCTGTACAGATTGTCTTCTCCCACAGAATGTAAAATCTTTGAGGGTAAAAACTACTCCATTTGTATTACAAAGCTTGGAAAATAAGAGGCACGTGGGATAATTGAATTGAGACTCCAAAAGATCTTGACAGGCTACAACACAGGGCTGAATCTAGTAAGAACATATTTAGAGGAAATAAATATAAGACCTTATACTTGGGTTAAAAAAAATCAACCTCACAGGTTAGGAATAGAGAAGCATAAAGGCAGCCAGGTGACCCAGTGGGTAGAGAATCAGCCTGGGAGTCAGGAAGACCTGAGTTCAAATATAGCTTCAGACACTTACTAATTGTGTGACTGAGTCACTTAAACCCAATTGCCTCAAAAAAAGTATAGAGAGATAGTTTGTCTGAAAAAGATTTAGGGACTCTACTGGGCTACAAGCACAACATGAGTCTGAAGGGACCACCTCCTCCTAAGTGTCACTCTTGGCCAAATACTTTAACACACACATGCATTTCACCAGCTGGAATTTCTTCTGGGTTGACAAAGCTTTTCTTTTTCTTTTCTCTTCTCTCCTTTGAGAAGCAAATATACCATGAAGAGTCCAAACCTCATAGATTTAGAGCTGGAAGGGACCTTAGATTAGAGATCCCCAAATCTAGCCTCCTCATTTTACAAATGAGAAAAGTGAGGCTGAGAAAGCTTGTATGATTTGCCCAGGTCCCATGTAAGTGTGAAGCGGAATTTCATCTCAGGTCTTCCTGACTCCAAGGCCAATGCCCTTGATCATTCACTCTTTATTATCAATTGTTTTAACAAAACCCTGATTGGATACCTTAAAACAGAGGAGAGTTCTAGAGTAGAACTGGAGGCTGGGGGTATTTGGAAACAAACAGGTCTAGTGGAGTTGAAAATTTCTGAAGGCCCATGGAGGGCGGCATGAGGCCATGAGCAAGAGACACGGAGGTTTCATAGCAGGGGAGGGAGAGCAAGGAAAGGCACATGCTGGGGAAGAACTTCACTTACTTTTCAATTTCCCCCAGGGCTCTGGAGAGCCACTGAAATGTAGCTTAGGTAGAGACTGCCAATTCCATAGCAGGGGTGTCGGGGCTTGTTTTTAAACCTCCTTAACCTACAGCAATTCAAGCCAGGATGTTCAGCTCAGGTGAGTCGTCTCCTCCAGCCCAGCCCAGTGTCTTACCATTCTATCCACTCCCGTTTTCAAAAATCAGCAAAAGGGGAGAAGGGAAGGAAGGGGGAGAGAAGGGTAAAGTAGTGGAAGATATTGACCAGCCCTTCCACGGGAAAGCAGGTCATACATACCTTCCTTTGGCCAGCTCTTCTTACATGATGTTATTATTAGAGACACTTCCTGCATTCCCCTTGCCATGGCCTGGGGTACCCTCCCTCTTCCAACTCCCATCTTTCCAGCACCCTTTTATGTTCAGGCTTCCCTTGCCAGAATGCAAACTCTTTGAGGGCAGGAACTGTCTTGTTTGCTTTCTATAGTATTTAGAGCAGGGTCTTGTACACATTAAGGCAGACCTGTAAAATTCGGCAAGTAGGTAGGGGCCAAAATTAAAATAAGCTAAACTTCTTCAAGCGGCAGATAGTTTAGACTAGAGACAGACTGAAGATTGTTGGTTGCCCTGGATCACATGACAAACAGGAAAGTGCATAGTGGCAATCCGACATTTTTCATAGGAAACGCCAAGCAAACTGCCGGCAGTGTGTTGTGCAGGCCTGCATTAAGGGTTAATAAATACCCTCCTCCTCCTCCTCCTCTTCCTCCTCTTCCTCCTCCTCCTCCTTCTCTCCCTCCTCCTCCTTCTTCCTCTCTCTCCTTCTGTCTCTGTGTCTTTCTGTCTCCCCCTCTGTCTCTCTCTGTGTCTATCTCTGCCTGTCTCTGTCTCTCCCTATCTCTGTGTCTCTCTGTCTCTCTCTGTGTCTCTGTCTCTGTCTGTCTCTCTCCCCTGTCTATCCAATATAGTGTAATGACAAACTAGCTGTTGGTTATCTGAGGCAGAGAACACAAAGGTGGGTTCCCCAAAAATTCCTCCCACCAAAGATGATACAAGAGAGCCTTCAGAGCATGTCAGTTCAAAAGGAATAAATTATCCTCATCCTCACCTCTGTCCAGGGTTTTCTAATTTAACACATCCAGATAGTCAAAAACAAAAACAAAAACCCAACTGGAAACAAAATAAGAGCCTATTGATCAGAGAACAGCTGAACAGACTATGCTTTATAAATGCAAAGGGATACTCTTGCACCATAAGAAATGACACATAGGGAAATTCGGAGAATAAGGGAAGACTTGTATGAACTGGTATAGAATGAAGAAAGCAGAACCAAGTATACACAATGACCTAAATAATATAGAGAAAAATAAATAAAAGTAGAGGACAATAGACACAGAATGCTAGAGTTAAATATAAGCAACCTATTTGTCAGTACAGCGGCTAGATGGCATAGTGGATAGAGTGAGTGCTAAGCCTAGCGCCAAGAAGACTCTTCTTCCTCAGTTCAAATCCAGCCTCAGATACTTATTAGCTGTGTGACATATGTGTCATATGTAAAATGAGCTGGAGAAGGGAATGGCAAAGCACTCCAGTATCTTTGCCAAGAAAACCCCAAATGGAGTCACAAAGAGTCAAGCAGAACTGAAAAATGACTGGGCAACAACAAATTTGTCATTACAAATAGGTTGCCTATATCTACCTGTTTTTCTTTGTTAAAAATTTTCCTCTATGGAAAGAAGGGTATATTGGGAGGCAACTGTGGTATAAAAGACAAAAAGCATCAATAAAACTTTTCAAAAATTGATTTAGACACATACAATGGTATGACGGAGATGAATCCTATAATCTTACCAAATGCATATGGAGACAACCTACAGATGTTGCAAACCACTCATTAAAATCAGATTGGAATCCATCAGAAACTATTGGAAAGATTTTTCATTATTAAACATGTGTGCCTATTTAATACATAGTGCAATATGCTTTGGGCATGTTTGAAAAAGAGGCTATAAATAAAAAGCATAGAATTTTAAAAGCATGCATGAAGCCACCCAGAGCTCAGAAATGCTATTTACGCAGCTAGTTCTTGCTAGCTAGGCACAACTACCTACCCCCACTCGGGCTTTTAATGTGGAGAAAATTTTTGATGCCAGAGCTAAATTTTAGTCTCCTGACCATCATAGAATTCTACTGTCTAGCCAAATGGCCTTCTTGTGATTCCTCATACATGATATTATATTCCTCCATCTCTCCACCTCCGTGACTATTCTCCATGCCTGGAATGTCCTTCTTCCTCTCCTCTGACTCTTAGAAGCCCTAGTTATCTCCAGACTTCAGCTCAAATGCTACCCTCTACATGAGATTTTTTTTTAATTTTTGGAATGGGGAAGGCAGGACAATTGGGGTTAAGTGACTTGCCCAAGGTCACACAGCTAGTAAGTGTGTCAAGTGTCTGAGGCTGGATTTGAACTAAGGTCCTCCTGACTTCAGGGCCGGTGCTCTACTCACTGTGCCACCTAGCTGGCCCACTACATGAGATTTTTGGGCAGCTAAATGGCACAGTACATAGAGTGCTGGGCCTAGAGTCAGGAAGACCTTAGTTCAAATGTGTGGCCTCAGACACTTACTAGCTGTGTGACCTTGGGCAAGTCACTTAACCCTACTTGTCTCAGTTTCCTCATTTGTAAAGTGAGTGGGAAAAGGGAGTGGCAAAGCGCTCCAGCATCTTTGCCAAGAAAAACCCAAATGTCACAAAGAGTCAGATTCAAATGAACAGCAATCCTGACTTTAGGTCTAACACTGTAGCTACTACATCATGCTACTTCTAAGAGAAAGCTAATACTTTGCATTGGTATAGTATATTAAGGTTACGAAGTGGTTTTGAAGTACTTACGTAGTCCTGATTCACCTAGATCTGTAGGCCTTTATAACTTTGTTGTTTTGTTGTTGATTATTGATTTCAAGCTCCCAAAAGGTTGGGATAATCATGTGTCTTCATGTAGCTTTGTGGGTGGGATCTCTTGCAGAGTATCACATGCAAATGGCCACTGAAATCATTTGTAAGCCAACTCTAATTCCAGCAAAGTTGAGAAAGGGAAGGAAATTTTTATTGAGAGAAAACTGACTCCTTCAAAACCATGAGTCTTTTAAAAAAATTAGGCTATAGTTCTAGATAAGAAATCATTTATGTAACGCTAGAAGGTTTGCAAAGTACTTTATACAAGGTATCCAAAAAGTCAGTGCAATTTTAAGCTTATTGAAGCTTTCAAAAAGCAGATTAAAACTTGGACTGCACTGACTTTACCTGGTATTCTCTCATTTATTCCTGAAAACCCTTGTGAGGTAGCTACTTGCAGCTAACATTATTTCCATTTTACAGAGAAGGAAGACATGGATGAGAGAAATTAACTATAATGATAACTAACACTTATAATGCTGCAAGATTTGCAAAACACTTTACAAATGTTTTCTCATTTCATCCTTACCTCAACACCAGGAGGTAGGTGCTATTACTGACATCACATTACAGATGAAGAAACTGAGGCTAAGAGACTTTAACTGATAGCTCCTAAGTGTCTGAGGCATATTTTGAACTCAGGTCTTCCTACTCTATCCCCTGTACCACATAACTACCCATTAAGTGACTTTCCCAAGTTCATATATTTGAACCCGGATTTTCCAGATTGGCATTCTTTTCATTATTCAGCTTTGTCTCTTAAGGTCATATTGTGACTTTTCTTTAGAAAGTCTCCCCAAGAAGTTTGGGGAAAATGCTCTAATAAATGATGAGACTGAGGATTTTGAGTTTTTGATTCCAAGAGAATTCCTTTGTGCATCACGCCAACTTCTAATCTAGTTATTCCCCCACATTTCCTAATGACAAAGTAATATTTAAAACTTATCCTAATCGCACATAGTCTCATCTCACCACCTTATCTTCAGTATGGTGAGAGTTCTATGCAAAACAAGTCATATACTATATTGTTGCCTTAAAAGCACTGATGTGGCTTACTGTGGCATCCAACTCAAAGCAATAGTTTAGACTTTGAGAAGATATGACTTTAGGACAGCTAGGTGGCACAGTGAGTAGAACACCGGCCCTGGAGTCAGGAGGACCTGAGTTCAAATCCAGCCTCAGATACTTGACATATTTACTAGCTGTATGACCTTGGGCAAGTAACTTGACCCCAATTGCCCTGCCTTCTCCTCTCCCCCCGAAAAGTGGGGAGAAGATAATGACTTTAAGTTTAGATGTTATCTAGTGAAAGCCCAACAAGATTCCCTCTGAACAAAGACTAGGACCTGGAGGGGTCAGATCTCATGTATTAAATAATCATTAAAGTTAAATAAAGGAAAATATATTATTTCTGTGGTATACTGTGGAAGGCTAGGACAGGCTTTCTCCAAAGATTTCTAAGAACAGGATAGACAAAGGTGGGTCTGTCTGGAGACAGAAGAGAGGTGAAATCGTGATAATTTTTCCATACCTAGAATTCTATGATTTCTGTTTTCATTATATGATTTGGAGATTCACTTAAGGAAAACTATAGTCTTGACAGGTCCCAGAAGAGTATACAATGTTGATTCCAAAGGAAGGAATTTATGTTGGTTCTCCTGTCCTTTTTTGAAGATGATCAGTGACATCATGGGGTGATGTCTTAACTTGCTTGTAAATTGGGTTTAAGTGAAGCAGAGCTGTGCAAAGTTGTCAGCCTTACTCTCTCTTCCAGAGTCATCAAAGGTCAGTGGCAAGACAAAAGTCAGCATTACTGGCACAGCCCAGGATGCAGTGGATGACCTTGGCATCTTTGATATCTAGCCAAACTCTAAGCTCTTCACAGTGCCTGCTTCAGCCACCTTCATGGCCATTGGAACAAATTATTTTCATCTGTTGTAACAACAATGTTGCTAGCAGCTACTGTGGCTGTGTAGGACTGATAACACCAGCACACAGAAGGGCTGCCAACATAGGTTCTTTGATCTGATTTTCTAAGGAAAGGAACTTGAAGGGGTTAACAATCTCACTTTGATTAAACATACATGCATCATTCACTTAGTTCAGGGGGAAAAGCCAGCACTCTGAACTTCAGAGCAAATGCAAACAGAAATTACAAGCATACATTATAAACAGATCAACTAACACAAACCAGTCCATCTATAGCAATACATAGTTGCCAGAGAAGCACCAACATCTGGATTATCAAGGCTGGGAGTGCTGTTTCAATGGCTTGCCCAGAGTCTTGTCACCAATACTCTTTCAATGAGTGTACCCCCAAAAGTCAAACGCTAACCTTCCAGTTCATATACGCTGTTCAGGAGCCTGAGGGCTTGAGAGTGTGGGAAAGTTAGTTCTTCAATCACTAACAGCAAGGGGTGGGAAAGTTGTTCAACCACTAGTACCACATCATATACATTGGTTCCAGTAAATGACTCCCCATTGCCTTAGTGCTGAGAAACACTCCTAGACAAAAAGATCCCACTTTACCTGCCCCATTCAAACAAAGGCCAGACTCATTAAAGGCACTTGATAGCCTTAGCATCCCCAAAGAGAAGAACGGCAAAAAAGATCCTGCCCTGTTTACTATTACATCCATCCATTCCACTGGGGAAAGTCTTCACACACTTGGGATAGACATCTGCCTAACTCACTGATGGGTCGGTTATCCTCAACCTGGTGTAGCCCATCTGTAGATATGGCTTTACTGGGGTGTGGCCATCGTACATGCTATAGCTTCTTGAGCCAAAGGTGAGAGCCCAAGGTGGATGAGCAGCCCTGAAAACGTGCTAGCCCTCCCTGAACACCCCCATACAGCCCTAGATATAAACTAGAGTCATTGTGATAGTAATGGAAAGACTATTGGATAGAGTCAGAGGGCCTGATTAAAATTCCCACTCTGCTATCTATTGTCTGTTTGACTTTGGTCAGCTACTACCCAGGTTTTAGTCTTCCTTATCTATAAAAACAAGTGTAGATGACCTCACAGTTCCCTTCCCCTGATAAATTAATGATTCCATAGCCTCTAGACTAAATGAGCCTATTTTTGAGCTCTGATCAGCCAATTAGAGAAAGGTGATGGCAGTGGAATGAACATTAATCTCATCTGGACCTTTTCCAAATAAAGACTCCTCTTTACTCCTCTTTCTCGAGTTTTTGCTTTAATTTTTATGCACTAATAATGTTCCTTTCATTGGAGAAGAGTTGCTATTTTTGTTAGGTTTTGTACTTGTATTTTAAGGCCAAAGCTATTGGTACAAAAGGGTTGTTGCTGAGCTAATAAAAAGGGGTCAACATTTTGAATGAGAAAGAAGAGCCCAAGAGAAGACAGAAGGGACAAGATGAATTTAATCCAGGACTTCAGCATTTAGATGATGTCACTGACCTTGTGAGCCATACAATAATGCAGAGTCAGCAGAAATAAGCTATTTGGTGTCATGGGTTTATTAATGAAAAAAGGGTCCACTTATTGTAGTCAGAGGGTTTGGAATAAGTTTCATCAAAATAAGAAAGGAAAACACAATTATCATTAATTAATTTATTTTAATTTTCAACATTCACTTCCACAAGATTTTGAGATCCAAATTTCCTCCCCATCTCTCCCCTCCCCCCATCCCAAGCATTCTGATTACACCTTCCCCTAGTCTGCCCTTCCTTCCATCACACCCCACATCCCTTCTTTTATACCCTTCCCTTCTATTTTCCTGTAGGGCAAGATAGATTTCTATACCTCATTGCCTGTATGTCTTATTTCCCAGTTGCATGTAAAACCAATTTTTAACATTTGGAACACACAATTGTCAAGAGAGAATCCCTGTCCTTCTGCACCGCCTCTTATGAAGTTTAACTGAATTTTGGGCAGTGGAGAGTTCAGGCAGGATGCTTCTCCAACCTTTTCAGACTTTAAATCTCTTGTGAACTTGCTGGACACTCCCAGTAACCAGAACGTGGTAGGGAGACATCCATCCAGTCATTGCATCATTTATCTATCTACACTGTAATTCCCGGAAAAGGCAGTGGACAAAGGAAGAGCTGGATTTGTAGTCAAAAGACCTGGATTTGAATCCTAGCTTGGTTGTTTGCTATCTGGGTGACCTAGGGAAAGGTTCAACCTCAGACTCCTCATCCATAAAAAAGGGAACTGTCTTAGAGGATTTCTAGGGTCCCTTTCAACTTTAATTCAATGTTCCTTGGAGTCTCTACTTTATTCTGTGGCTCACACTAGCCCTTGAATTGTCTCCAGGTTGTCTCCAGAGTTGTTAACTGGTCTCCCCTGAAATGAAAGCAACAGCTCCAGGTTCAGTTACCCATTCCCATACATGGTTATTACCCCTATCTTTATTATTATTTTAATTTTTAATAAAGATTTTTATTTTCATATAATAGTTATTTCCCAGTATAACATTCTACCACCTGCTACTACCACTGAACATAGAATATAACATAGAAATAACAGTTAAGTAGAGGCACCCAACACAGTGACCATATCTGACAGAATATTTAACATTCTATACCTTGCTACCTAGGAGAGGAAAGTATGTTTTTATCATTTCCTCCATAGTGCCAAGCCTGGTCATTGTAATTAAGCTGAGTTCAGATTCCTTTCAACATTATTTTCATTTACATTATTAGAGTCATTGTACACTGTTTCCCTGGTCCTGCTTACTTCATTCTGCATCAGTTCAGACAAGTCTTCTCATCTTTCTCTAAATCCTCATAGCCATTGTTTCCCATAGTGGAAGCAGCTAGGTGGCCCAGTGGAAAGAGTATGGGGCCTGGCGTCAAGAAGACTCATCTTCATGAGTTCAGATCTGGTCTCAGACACTTACTTAGCTATGCGACCCTGGGCAAACCACTTCACCCTGTTTGACTCAGTTTCCTCAACTGTACAATGAGCTGGAGAAGGAAATGGCAAACCACTCCAGTATCTTTTCCAAAAAACCCTGAATGGGGTCATGAGGTGTTGGACATGACTAAACAACAACAAAATAATATTCCATTATATCTGCATACCACAATCTGTTCAGTCATTCTTCAATCAATGGGCAACCCACTTTGTTTTCCAATTTCCAGTTTTTTTGCCCCCACAAAAGGTCGTGTCCCTAGCTTTAGAAGCTATTTTCTTAAGTGATGCTAATGGTCCAGAAGATTTCAGAAAACAGGAAAACACTAGTTTATGAGGAGAGCAGGACACCAAATACACAGTTGTAGATCTCTGAATTAGAGAGAGGGAAGAGACTTCAGGCCCAGCACTAACTGCAAACTCCCGCATCTCCCTCCTTTCTCTCATCCCTCTGACTTTTGCACTTTCTACCCGGCACACTCATCTCTAAATCATTTTGTGCCCCTCGTCGTCCCGTTCATTCATTCATTCCATGTCCTCCTTACAGTTTTACTCAATTTGCTCATTCTTTCCAATTACCCTGCTCTCTCACATTTATATTCTCTCCCGTATCCACTTTCCCTTTGTCAAAGCCTCCACTAATGGCCCCTTTCCAAGAGCAGCAGGTTTGAATCAGCTCCAGTTAAAAATGAAGGCAGGGGTGGGGGTGGAGAGAGGCCAAGGGGAATATCATATCTCCAATTCCTAATGCATATTGAACACGTCCCCTCCTCCATTCGCCTCAGCAATCTGCACACACTCTTTCTGCTCTGACATCCCCCTCAATAGGTAAGTTAGAAAGAGAAACCCTAAACATCTCCCCGGCAGGCAAGAGTCTTTCACTTCTCCCCTCTCCAGCCCTGGCAGCTGGTTTCCATTAGATGTGCTTATTCTCTTTTCTCAATTATCTCTATTATTATTTTCCCTTTCCCTTTCCCATTTTCTCCTTCTTTTTGCTTCCCATGGGGAAGGGGCCCAAATTGAAGAAAAAGAGGTGTGCCAAGTTTCTCACTAACCATCTCACTTCCCGTCACACTCCTAGCCAGTGAGTGCCTAGAGATTCCTGACTGTTGTTTGTTAAGTTTGCTGTTCCAAGCACAGGGGAGGTTGAACTCTTCCCAGGAGATCCCTAGGGTGGAGCTCAAATTCATGGCAGTAGAATAGTATCAGAGGTCATCTCATCTGTGTCCTCCAGCCTGCACAAAATTGTTCTGTTACAGTATACTTCTGGCTGGGTCAGTTTTAAACTCTCCCTGACACTGGGATAGAAGTCTACTTAGCTCTTTATGGTCTCTCTTGGTCTCTTATGCCTATGGTGCTTTTTATTAGAAAAGTACCACCACTTCTACCACCAAACAAACAACATGGATACCTAACTTCTCCAGAAGCCAATTACTCTATTTATGGCTTATTGAAACAATATGCTTCTCATTCAAGCTTTTAGCAAGGCATTGAGGTCTAATGGATGGGGAATTAGACTAAGAGTCAGGGAAATCTGGGTTCAAATGTTGCCTGAGTCTGTCACTAACTAGCTCTCCGACCCTGGGAAATCACTTATCCTCTCTGTGCCTCAGTTTCCTCACCTGTAAAATGAGAGGCTTGGATTTAATGGCCTCTAAGGTCATTCCCAGCTCTAAATCTGTGATCCTCCTTCCTCTGACTATAGACTTCCTGACTTTTTCTTTGTTTATGGGTATTTTCATTTGAAGAAAAGAAGAGAGAGGTAAGGAAAAGATTGTGGTTTCTAAAAGCAGTCAACTGCTCTCATTTGTTAGCTTTTGATATAGTTGGTAGCATAATAATTGCTCATATTCATACACCACTTTCAGGTTTACAAAGTTTTTACACAATCTCATCTGATCCTCTGGAAAAAAAAAACTCTGTAAGGTGGGGGCTACTAATATCCCTGTTTACAGGTGAGAAAATTGAGTCTCAGAGGGGTTAATTGACTTGCTCAGGGTTGCACATTTTGTGTCTGACATGGGATTTGAACCTAGCTATTTCTGCTTCTTGTTCAGCCTTCTACCCACAGCATGCCCATGCGCCTCATATAATTCATGTAAAGCAGGTAAAAATAAATAGGTCTGTGATGAGTCAGTGACCCAGAGGCGAAAGCATATAAAAAAAAAAAAAGATAAAATGGTTTGTCTGTCTTTCACATCTAAAGATCCGGCATCAATTGAGCGCTTTGCATACTTTCTTTAGTGGTGGGTGTGGGTTTAAGTGAATTGAGCAATCCATACACTCTGACTCAGTCTCCTGCTAAAGAATGCCAATTTCTACACTTTTCCTTCAAAACAAGGATCCTATTTTATAGCGCCTTAATAATTTTTCATTGTTCTTCTCTGGACTTTACCTAAATTATTCCAAGCTTAGATTTTGAAGCCCAAACCTAAATAAGATATCCTGATAATGGTCTGACTTGTCTTTGATATAGAGAAGGATTAAGGTCATAATTCTTTCATGCTAATGCATCCTAAGATCATTTTACCTGATTTGTTCCTTAGCTTGTGGCTCAGTAGGACCCCCATGTCTTTTTCTTTCTCAGTTGTGCTTAGCTAGCTAGTTGATTCTTCATACTGGGGTTGTCTGTTTTTCCTTCTGCAAACATACTGCTCTGAAACTACTTCTCCATCTCATTTATTGTTCTTTCACTTTGATCCAATCTCAATCAGTTTCTCTTACCGTAAAGTGAAGGGATTAATCAAAAAGCATTTTTAAGTGCCTACTACGTGCCAAGTACTAGTGTACTATGTACTAGAAAGCAGTGACACAAAAACAAAGAATAAAAAAGTCCCTATTCATAAGGACTTGAGAGTCAACAAGTACATGCATAAGGGCCTGCATGATAGATACGAAACTAGCAAACACAAAGCAACTAAATACAAGGTAGTTTGGGAGGGAAGGCACTAGCAAATGGGGTAAGAAGACAAGATATGGATAGGCTTTGTGTAGAAGGTGCTGTGTAAATTGCCTCTTGAAAGATAAGAGGAATTCTATGACACTGATGTGAGAAGGGAGAGATTCCAAGCGTGGGGCACAGCCAGGGCAAAAAGCATGGAGATGGGAGATGAAGTGGAGAGAAAATCAGTTTGTCTGGATTTCAGTGTAGGACTGAGGAATAATGACCAATGAGTCTGGAAAGATAGTTTGAGGCCAGGTTGTGAAGGGCTTTAAGTGTCAACAGAGGAGTTTGTGTTTTATTCTAGAGGCAATGGGAAGTCACTGGAGTTTATTGAGTAGGGGAGTGATATAGTCACAGCTACCAAATTAGATGATTAGAGTTGTTATACCTCCAAAAGGCTAAACAAAAATTCCATGGATAAGTATATTATTTAACCATCCCAAGATGGAAGGGGAGCATTGAATGGGGAACTGGACACATACAGAGAACTACTTATGGCTGAAACCACGATGGAGGATGAGTCCAATAAAGGAGTCTGGGAAATGGGAGAAGATTGGGCGCCAAAGACAGCTCACCCGTAGTGAAGCAGTAGGGGGGCAAGAAAGAGCCAGCGAGCTAAGGAGACAATGAAAGAAATGGTTAAAGGGGGGTGGAGGGGGAGACAATCTTTTAAGAAAAGGTACATTTTCTGGCCCTCTGAACTTTCACGACTCTATTCAGTTCCCCCATGGTGACAGTGTAGCTAATATAAGTCTAAGCTCCACTATACTCCTGCTGGGGCAGGACAGGAAATCGCCACTCAGAAAATAAATGACCTGTCCCAGAGTCTTTTGTTAATGAGTCCAGAGCATAATAAATCAAGGTGACCCAGTCTCAAGAAACACAAGGCTGCTTTAAAAGAAAGAAAGAAAGAAAATGAAATCCCTAAGCCCCAGAGGTGAAGAGGAGGAGAAGGGAGAAAGAGGGGGACCTCGGGGAGTATTTATAAATCACATGCAGCCCAAACCAGTGCAGATGTTTTCCAGTTCCAGACCCACTTAAGAAAAAGAGAATGAGAGGACGAAGGCCATAAATGGAAGTAGCTGTCTCTTTGTGAGAGCAGACAGGAGACTTCAGGCTCAGAGGAGACAAGCCTCCTGCCCACAGTTCTGTCCTCAAAACACACCTCCTCTCCCCGCCCCCACCCCACCCCACCCCCATCCAAATCTCCAGGAGACTTTTAAGGGCATAAACCTGTAGGGCCTGATGTTGAATCTTCAGCTTCACTTTTCCTTTTTTTACAGAGACTACCTTTTTCCACCCTCTAACTATGGCCGATTCCCCACTCACCATGGAAGTAGAGTGGGACAATGCCAAGAGTGCTGGGTTAGGAGGCTGAGGACCTGAGTTTGAATTGTAACTTTGCCTTTTTTTACCTACGTGATCTTGGCAAGTCACAGCTTCTCTTGCCCTGCTTCCTCATCTGTAAAAACATGAGGGTTAGACTTATTGGACTGTTAGGGCTCCTTTCAGCTTTAAATCTGTTATGATCTCTGATAATGGCAGGGCCATGGAACAAACTGATTAAGTCCACTTGTGAGGACTTAAAAATTGATATCGGATGACCAAAAAGAAAAATACTTTAAAAACAAACCAACCTGAATTCAAAGTGGCCTCAGATGCTTACTAGCTGTATAACTTTGGGTAAGTCACTTGACCTTTGTTTCACTTGGTTTTCTTGACTGTAGAATGGTGATGATAACAATGCCTACCTACCAGAACTATTGTGAGGATCAAATAAAATAATATTTGTAAAGTGTTTGGCACAGGGCCTGGAATGTAAAGGTGCTATATAAATGCTTCTTCCCTTGCCTTCCCTTCCCTTATGCAGCCTCTGGGCCACATGTGGCCCTCTAGGTCCTCAAGTGCAGTCCTTCGACTGAATCCAAACCTCACAGAACAAATCCCCTTAATAAAAGGATTTGTTCTATATAACTTGGACTCAGTCAAAAGCCTGCAC
This sequence comes from Trichosurus vulpecula, assembly GCF_011100635.1. Lineage (NCBI taxonomy): Eukaryota > Metazoa > Chordata > Mammalia > Diprotodontia > Phalangeridae > Trichosurus > Trichosurus vulpecula. Next base: position 347,137,219 of record NC_050574.1, read on the forward strand.
CCAAGGACCTAGAAAGCCACATGTGGCCTTGAGGCCACAGGTTTCCCACCCCTGACTATCCCATATCAAGATGGCTATGATATGAGGCAAGAAATCTGGATTTAAAGTCCTGGGTTCAAGTCCTGACTTTTTGTCTTTGGTAAATCACTTTACTTCACTGAATTTCAGTTTCCTCATCAGAAAAATGGAGGTAATAAGAGCTATCCTGTCTAATCCTTACAGGGTTATCGGGAGGCTAGAATAAGATAGTTTATGTAAGGTACTTTGTGAAACATAAAGCAATGTATAAGTGGAAGATAGATACATGCGCAGCATATATGTGTAAATATTTTATTACATAACACATGCTATTTTATTATATGACAGGTTTGTATATATTTGTGACATAATATTTTATTATATGTATATTAATAAATATGTATATATTTAGATATTATTTTATAATCTATAATATAATATTTTATTATATAATATGCTATTTTATTCTGTAATGTTATTTTTATTATATCATATATAATTATATGTAATATAATTATATATAATATATAATTTATTATATATTATCGGTTACATATTATTTTATCATATTATATATATGATATGTATATATATTTTTAAAAAATATTTTAAGTGTTGCCTTTCTTACTTCCTCTTAAAAGAACCAATTATAATCATGGTTTGGGATTAATGTGAGTCTAGGAGTTTATCTTTCAATACAACTGCAAAAGGAAGATGTAGCAGTGGGTTGCCTAAAATAGACCCTAGAGTAAACTCTTTAAATGAACCAAGATCCAGGTCAGTTGGACTGCTGGACAGCAGGCACACCCATGAAAATTAGAACTGTCTTGTGTATTTTCAGTCTAGCAGTAGCCCTTACCAAAACCGAGAGCCACTTAGAGGTTTCCTTGTGTCGAGGTATCCAAGTTTCAGCCCTTAGGTATCCAAGTCCCTTGTCGCTTGTCAAGCACCAGTGAAGTGAAAAGATACCTGCTGCTTAGGTTTTTCCAATATCGAATTCTGCAGTATTTTGGCTCTGACATATTAACCTTCTAATACTGAAATGGGTCATGAAAATCAGTAGTTGCCCATATGGCCTGAATTGGAGGCAAGTCACATGAGGGACGAGAAGAGTGCCTGGACTTTTCAGCACCTTACACATAGTAGGCAGAGACTAGGGGAATAGGGGATCAGGCCTAGTCAGGGACTTGAAAGAAAGTCGAATTCTCTTTTTCTTCTCTTTCATGACTGTGTGTCTGCCTGAGCGAGTTGCTACAATTCCAGACAAGGGCTTGTTTTCTCTTAACTTAGTGTTATGAGGAAGGAAGGAGAAGCAGGGGTCACGTCTTTTTTACAGCATAATAGAGTTTGTTGTAGGTTGAGTGAGTTTTGAAAAGTATTTCTTGGCTTTTTTAAAGTCACATTTCCAACGATCCCAGTTATTAACCATATATGAGGAGTTAATCAATTCATCACGGCTTAATATTTTTTAAATTCCAGCATCATTTTAGGCAATAGCGGTCAGTCTAAACTCGATGTGGAGAGTGATGAAGAGTCAATTTTATTCAGGGGAATGATAAGGTCAATATTTTTGTTTTGGGAGAGCTATGATCCAGATGGTAATTTTCTCAGTATCAGCCTCTTGAGAACAATGACTGTTTCATTTTTGTCTTTTTATATCCCCAATGCCGAGCACACTGCCCTCAACATGTTGTTTAGCTGTTTTTTTGGTCATGTCTGACTTTCTGTGATCCCTTTTGGGGTTTTCTTGGCAAAGATACAAAAGTAGTTTGCCATTTCCTCCTCCAACTCATTTTACAGATGAGGAAACTGAGGCAAACAAGATTAAATGACTTGCCCAGGGTCCCACAGCTAGTATCTGAGAACATTTGAACTCAGGTCTTTGTGACTCCAGGCCAGCATCTAGCTGCCCTGCCCAGCACATAGTAGGTGTTTGTTAAATGCTTGCTCATTGTTTGCACTATGGGAGATTTCCTTCATTAATAACTCTTCTGGAATTTGTAGTCTTGGGGCGCTAAGAGGATCCCTGACTTGCCCATGGCCACATATCTAATATGTTCCAGAGTGCCCACTTCTACTCATTGTTTTATTATGTTACCCAGGGGCTGGAGGTGATAGACACAAGCTCTGAGGGGTACTCTGGAGCCTGGCAATAAGTGCCAGGCAAAATGTCCAAACAGGCAAAAACCCACAGTGATTTTTAATTATAATGACAACAGTAATGACTAACATTTATATAATACTTTAATGCTTTACAACCCTAGGAGGTAGATGCTGTGATCATCCCCATTTTACAGATGAGGAAACTGAGGCAGACAGAGGTGAAATGCCTTAGCCAGGATTATATAGCTAGTAGGAGACTGAGGACAGATTTGAGCTCAGTTCTCCCTGACTCCAAGACCGGTGCTCTATTCGCCATACTGCCTACATGTGTGTGTATGTATGTGTGTATATGTATATATACATATATACACACATGTATGCATGTATAGATACACACACATATTTTTTCCCTTTTAACCTGTATTTAGAGGAGAAACCAGGGTGGCTAGGCTGCCAGAGTTCTGGGCCTAAAGTTAAGAAGACTCATCTTCCTGAGTTCAAATCTGGCCTCAGACACTTACTAGCTCTGTGACCCTGGGCGAGTCACTTAACCCTCTTGGCTTCAGTTTCTGCATCTGTAAAATGAGCTGTGGAGAAGGAAACGTCAAACCACTCCTGTATCTTTGCCAAGCAAACCCCAAATGGAGTCACAAAGAGTCCAGCATGACTGAAAAGACTAAACAACAATGACAGAGAAGAAATCATGTTATGGTAGAACAGACATAAAATCACCAGGGTCTAAAGAATGGATTTAGCTCTTGTGTGTGCCCCACAGCAGTGAAAATGATAGCAGGACAGAATTCCACATTCTCCCACAAATGTGATCATAGGAATTATGGTATGATTGGGCAATGCCGGTGACAGGACATAGATTCAATTGGATTCAGATCTTGACTGCTCAGAAAAGGCCTTGCTCTGGGCCTCCTCCAATAGAGGCAATATAGGGGTTGTGCTCAGTTCCTGACTGCTGGGAAATAGGCTGCAGGCATAAGCATTTTAGAATAATGCATGAAACCATTAGCTAGGATTTTTACCAAAGCAAAATGTCATCTATGCGGAATGAGTGCCCCTGAGAGACAGCCCGTGCTTTCTGTTTTCCTCCCTTCATAACTGGATAGGACTCTAGAGGTCCCCTAGACCAATTCCCTCATGGACAGTTGAGGAAAATTGCTGAAACACACTAGTAAGAAATCTGGACCTTGAAGCTAGATCTTCTAACACCATATCTCTCCTCCTTTCCACTGCTTAGTTTAAATGAGATAATGTGTGTACAAGCACTTTTATAAATTGTAAAGTGCGGATTCAAATTTAAGATCTTAGGGATTATCAGTAGTATTTGTTCCTCACAATGTCTAATACCATAGGCTCTACTTAGCAAGGATTTTAAATACTGTTACCTGGTAGATGATGTAAAATTAGTCCCCCCCATCCCTTAGGAAATTGCTGCCTTTTTAGATCTCCAAGATGGCTAATGGCCTTCACTGCTACATCTGTATGCCAAAGAGAGGAAGAAAAAGGGAAAAGAACCTATTTGTAAAAAATATATATATATTTATAGCAGTTCTTTTTGTGGTGGCTAAGAATTGGAAATTGAGGGCATGCTTAACAATTGGGGAATGGCTGAACAAGTTGTGGTATATGGTTATAATGGAATATTATTGTGCAATAAAAAAAGACAAGCAGGATGATTTCAGAAAAACTTGGACTTACATGAACAGATACAAAGTGAAGTGAGCAGAACCAGGAGAACACTATACATAGTAACAGCAACATTGTATGACGATCAATTGCAAATAACTTAGCTTTTCTTAGCAATACAATGATCCAAGACGATCCCAGAGGACTTATGATGAAAAATGCTATCCACCTCCAGAGAAAGAACTGATGCTGTCTGAATACAAACTGAAGTATACAATTTTTCACTTCTTCCCTCCTTTCCTTCCTTTCTTCCTTCCTCCTTCCCTCCTTTTCTCCTTCCTTCCTTCCTTCCTTCCTTCCTTCCTTTCTTTTTTCCTCTCCTTCTCTTCTTGCACAAAATGACTAATATGGAAATCTTTTACATGATTGCATATATATAACCTATATCAGATTGCTTACCATTTCAGAGAGAGGTGAGGGGACGAGGGAGAGAGAGAATTTGGAACACAAAACTTTAAAAAACAACAAATGTTAAAAATTGTTTTTACAAGTAATTGGGTAAAAATAAAATATTATTAAAAATAAATAAGATGGGAATGAGAATAGCACCTAAAAAAGAGACTATGGGCTTCCCTGCAGTGCTGTGAAATCCTAAAAGGCCTCAATATCTGTCATGGACATGATAATGATCTCTTCTCTCTCTCTCACATGCTATCTCTGGGTCCGAGTGTTTGAGCAAGTTCGATGGGCTTTAAAATTTTACTAAACTGTGATCTCATGAACAAAACAGTTCCAACAACTTGAGCAGTGAAGCACTTGACATGGCCAAAAGTGGGCAAATGCTTTCTCTCTTCATTCCTTATAGAAACTGAATCCTGTTAGCCTCCGAGTTTTTGAAAATAGTGCCTCTCCTCCACCTTTCTGCCTCAGGCTCTTGAATTCCTCATGGGATGGTTTTATGCCAGCTGGGTTGAGTCAAGTAAACAAGCTATTCCATGGAAAGAGAACAAGCAGAGTCTTATATTTCTAATATTTTGGCCTCCCTCGAGGAATCCAACAAAAAAAGGCCTATTTTCTCTACCCATTGACTATGTGCAATAACAACCTTCTAGAAGAGCATTCTTCCCTGAAACTTGGAAATTAGCTCATTTGACTATCCACTTGGAATCCTGGGGTTTTGGAGGACTTGTGGATAGGCAGGGAAAGGGCCCTGTTGCCAAATGTTTGTAAGAAAAGCATTGATGGGGAAAAGCTTGAGATATTGACCACAGAGAATGGTTGCATTTCTGTAGGGCAGAAATGATACACTAAAAAGCAAAATGAAATGGAATTTGCATCTAATTCTGCCTGTCTAGAGAGCGCCAAAGCCAGGATGGAACTGTGAAAAGAGCTCAAGGAGCCTGGGGATCATAACCCAGCCAGGTGTTTATTTTATTTATGCATATGAGTATCTTAGAGTGTGTCAGCAACCTGGCCTCACAAAAAGCAGAAGGAAAATAATGAATCACCTCTGATGTTCTCCAGCCCCCACCATGCTATGGAGATAGAGACGGAGATAGAGACAGAGATAGAGACTGGGTTGTGGGAGAGAGAGAGAGACAGAAAGACGGAGAGAGAAAAGTGGAGGAAAGAAGAGATGGAGAAAGTGACAAAGAAAGAGAAGGAGAGAGAGAGAGAGTTTAATGTTGGAAGAATGTTATGTGACTGTTAAATCTATTCAGTGATGCCAACCACTGAGGCCAGCAGCAATATATTTATGTTATGTTGTCTATGGAACCTTGTGCATTACATTATAACCACACCTCATATATCTGTATATCTACAGAAGTGAGTATGTTGGAGAATACAGAAAGGATCTGTGATTCCCTCGATGTGGGAGCACTTTCTCCACCTTACTAGTTAAATCCTAGAGAGTGGCTCAAGGCACATGGAGATTAGGTGATTGACCCAGGGTCAGACAGTTACCAAATGTCAGACACAGGATTTAAACCCAGATTTTATGGACTCCCAAGCTCAGCATGTCATCTACTATGATCTCACTATGCTGCCACAAGACATATATTTTTAATATAGAGGTGATAGGATGTATTGGAAAAGTCTGAGACTCAGGATCAAAAGATTTAGATTAAAATCTGGCCCATCCCTCACTGTGTGACCCAGGGCAAATCACTAAATCTCATTCTCCCCCCACCCCAATTTGTGAGGCAGCATGGTATAGTAGATAGAGAGCTGACTTCAAAGTCAGGAAGACTCGAATCCTACTTTCATCTCTGACATACTGGCTGTGTGACCCTGGGCAAGTCACTAACCTCTCTGTGCCCACAGGCAATTCCCTTAGGCTACAAGTTTCAGAGCAGGTGCCTACCTGAATTGGTTTCCTCACTAAGAGTTTTCTACATCAATGAAATTATAGGTCTTATCCAAAATATTTACACCACCATGAGATAGTATAAGGGAACTCATATTGCAATCAATCAATAGGCATTTAAGTGCCTACTATGGGTTAGGCACTGTCCTAAGTGCTGGGGACACAAAAAGAGGCAAAGGGCAGTTCCCATCCTCAAGAAGCTTACAGTCTAGTGGGCTATTGTCATTATTAATTTTTTTGAGAAAGTATCTTTCGGTCTTAGTTTGTGATTTCATTGACACAGGGAGCTCTTTGGGAAGGAAATCAGGAAAGTAGATTGGCACCTGCAATCTGAGAGAGTTGCCTGGGCACCAAGAAGTCCTGGCTTTGCCTGGATCACACATTTAATATGCTGTCAGGGGCCAGACTTGAACCTGGGTGGTCCTGACTCTGAGGTTATATCTCTATCCACTACCCCAAGGTGCCTCTCTATTATTAATGTTATCATTGTGAATTCTCAACCCTCAGAATATCCACGATTCAGATTACTTCCACAATGACAAATCACAAGTACTTTTTAGCTGATTGGGCCTTAATATAATAATATATTAAATATATAATATAATAATAGCATATTAAATAATCAAATGGTAAATATTAAATATAAAAATATTTGTATAAAAATAATATAATAAAATAACAGACTTACACCTAGCTGCTTTCTCTACCTGAAATTACCTCAGCTTCCATCATCTTAGAACTCTTAATATTAAACTGGCACAAGATAATGAGAGGAGGCTTCAAAACAGAGGGAAGAAAGCGTCTGAATTCTGGGTCTCAGTTTCCTGCTTTCTAAAACGGTGAAGGCCTGGCATTCAATGAAACTCTGATTTAAGTCACTACCCCCATGACCATCGAGAAGGGAATCTCTCTGTGTGAGGGGTTTAGTATTGGCTCTGTCATTAAAAGAATCTCAGTCTCCCTAGCTACAGAATGGAAATAAATTTCACTGGTAAAGCACTTTACCATCAGGCTGAATTTATATCTATTTAACTGGCCATCACACTCAGAGATGTTGTAAGTAGTAGTGCTAGACGCTACACTGGAACGCCAGGTGCTGTCCTAGCTACATAAAGCTATTGTTATTGTTTATTTTGAAAGGAAAAAAAGAGACTTTGGCACGAGAGGTGTTGCGAAATTCAGTATTGTTAAATAAACAGTAACATATGACAGGGACTGTGTTGGTCAGCCAACATACACACCCCTTGGGTGAATTGGGGCCTGAGGATGAGCCAAATGTGCACATGTGTGGAAGTTTGCCGCTATCCCAAGCAAAAGTGAGGACTTATGAGGAAAGATTTAGAGCCGGAAGGGTCCTTTGGGGTCCTTATGTTTAAGCCTCACATTTTACAGATGAGGAAACTGAGAAAAGCAAAGTTAAGTGACTTCTCTAAGATCACACAAGCAGCAAGTGACGAGGCTAGTATTTGAACCAAGGTCTTCTGACTGCATGGGCAGCTAGGTGGTGTAGTGGATAGAACTATGGGTCTGGAGTCAGGAGGAACGGAGTTCAAATCTGGCCTCAAATATTTACTAGCTGTATAACCCTGGGTAAGTCGCTTAACCCTGTTTGCCTCAATTTCCTCATTTGTCAAATGAACTGGAGAAGGAAATGGCAAACCACTCCAGTATCTTTGCCAGGAGAACCCCAGATGGAGTCACCAAGAGTCAGACATAATCAAAACTACTAAACAACATCTGACTACATCCAATTTCTTTTCTGCCAATTGTCTGATTGTATCATAGCACTTTGACAGGAGACCTCTCATTAGCCTGAGGACAAGGCATTTATCCTTCTGAGGACTGATTCCTCTTAGCTCAAGGACCCACCCCTGCCTCCACCATTCCAAACATAGTACCCACAGTTTCTATAGAGTCTAAAGCCCAAAGGATGGCAATAGTAGTGGCCCCAATAGCATTTCTATAGTGCTTTTTAAGTTTGAAAATCAGTCCAACAGCTCCAGAGATGGGTGCAACAGGTATTGTCACACCCATGTCAGAAGAGGTTATGCAAATGTCAGGCTAGTGGGAGAGGTTCCAGGGGACCACTGCAACTCTCTCCACTGACATTTTGGTGCACAGTGTAAGCTACTTGAGGGCAAGGGATGTTTGCACTTTGGCTTTGTATCTCCAACGCGTAGCCCGATGCCAGGCATGCAGCAGGTGCCTAATAAATACTTGTTGAGTTGAATTGAAAATAGGTAAGTTATATCATAGGCCACTGAAGGAAATACCCAATTATAATCTCTGTCCCTGTCCCCCGACTCCCGGTGGTTCCTGCATAATTCTATAACTTTAGAGGAGTTTGCCTTGGCATTCTGACCGAATTCTGATTTGGACAACTACTTTCTATTTCAACTGGTATCCCCCCTTAGATTTCATTTAGCTGTGATGGCATCTTCCTTGGTCTACCTGCTATGTCTTCCCCAAACCATCACCCATATAGCTGTCAAAATGGTTTTCCTTCAGCACCAATTTGACCATTTCAGGAATCTACTCAATAAAATCCAAGAACTCCCTATTAAATCAGGAATCAAATTAAAACTCTTCTGTTCGGTTTTTAAAAAAATTCAAAACCTGACCCCAACTTCTTGTTCTGGTCTAAATAAAGCATTTCTTAACTCTCATACTATGTGCCAGACATGTTAAGCACTGGGGATACAAATCAAAAGTAAGCAAGACTATCTCTACCCTCAAAGAGTTTCCCTTTTGATAGAGGAAGACAATACTTAGGGAAGAGCTAGAAAGGGGTGAGAAGAAGAGGGGGTGAGTACACATTCCTAAGATGGCTGAAGATGTCCAGTAAGTGCTGGAACTAAGCAAGATAAGGTCAGAGCTAGATTATCAAAACCCAGGATGTCCCAGAGTTATTGTTGTTCATCCTTTATTCAAAGAGGACCAATGACATCATAGGCAATATCTTGACTGTGTGCGTGAATTGGATTTAAGTGAGGCAGATTTGCACAAAGTCATCAGCCTCACTCTTCCTGAGTCATCATGGTCCAGTGGTGAGACAGAAGTCAATATGACTGGCTGTGGCCCGGGATGCAGAGGACAACCTTGGCTTCTTTGATGTCTTACCACAGTCTAAGCACTCCGCAGCACCTGCTTCAGCCACCTTCATGGCCTTTGGAACATACTTGAGGGAAGTCTCCGCATGCTTAGGATAGACATCTCCCTAACTCACCAACTGCCCTCAACCTGGGTTAGCCTGTCTGTGGAGATGGCTTTACTGGGACGTGAGTTTGTATTGGTCTGATCAGCCACAGCTGGATGCATTGTAACCTGACTCTAGCATAATGATGTCATTTTGGTCCTCTTCAAGAATGAAGGACAGCAACCAACCAACCAATCAACTATGACACTAAGTGGCATTCTGTACATCCCTGCCACCTTTCCAGAGCCATCACAAGTCGTTCTGGCACCTGGATCAAGCTCTACAAAACAAGGCATGTAGCAGTGTTATGGACTATAGTGTGGGAAACTTTGGACCCCATGGTTGGAATTGCATGCAGAGACCACTGCACAAGGAAAGAGCTCATTTTGGAAGTCCCACGTGTTGGATTTTTATTTTAACTAATTATTTTTTAAATAATACTTTATTTTTACAATTACACAAGAAGACAATTTTAGCATTCATTTTTAAAAATTTTGAGTTCCAAATTTTCTCTCTCCTTCCTTACCTCCCCCCTCTCTGAGATGATAAGCAATTTGATATAGGTTATACATATGCAATCATGCAAAACATATTTCCATATTTAACTAATTATTCTTGATAACCAGTTGAAGAAGCTCAGTTTGACCCAAACAACACATTGTCTGGTAGTATATACACTCTTCCATATTATAGTCTTTCACTTCTCTTCCTCTCCGGGGCCAAGCCTGATCATTGTAATTTTCCTTCCAGTTTTCCTCTTTTGGCCCTTTTTGTTTACCTTGTTGTGGTCACTACACGTATTGATCTCTTGGTTCTATTTTATTCACTCTTTATTAATTGACCCTTTTCATTCTTCTCTGAATTCTTCCTGTTCATGATTTCATATGGTGCACCAACTATATTCATTCAGCCATTTTCCAATTGATGGGTATCTACTTTGTTTCCAGTCTTTCTTACCACAAAAAGTCTTGTTATGAATATTTTGGTGTATGTGAAATCTTTCTTTCATTGACATCCTTGTCATCCACTGTGTTTGCTATCCCTCTCATTTTTGTGTCTTCCACTTACAAATTTGATATGCATGCCATCTGTGCCGTCATTCAAGTGTCTGATAAAATTTTTAAACAAAATGTGGCCAAGAGTGAAGTTCTGGGTTATTCCCAGTAGACACCGCCCTCCACAGTGACATATAACCAATAGACTTTTGTTGTTTCTGAAACAAACAAGTGGCTTCCCAATTCCAACCTTAGAGTCACAATAGTGATTGACTGGTCTGAGTCAGAATGAGGATGAAAGCGTGGTGGGAGAGGCAGCATTGATGACACTTCCCTTTGCCTTCTTGGCCCTCATTTCCCTCTTGCCTAAAATGAGAAGGCTGAACTAGCTGGCCCGTATGACCCTGGGCAAGTCACCTTGTTTTTCTTTTTCATCATTTATAAAATGAAAACCAAAAGAAAAAAAAGGGACATGGACTGGACTTGTAATTTCACTGATATAGAGAACTCCCAGGTGGGGAAACACCATTTACCAAAGCATTTTCTCTGCAACTTGAAGGAGAGGTGTCAAATGTGTGCCTGGGGCACAGTGTCCACAAAACTCCCAAGTATCTGAACCAGATTAAAATGTATTTAGGAAATTTAACAAAACTAATAAAAATACAATAAAATATAGATGATATTAATATGTGTTTTTTTCTAAGTCAATATGCCCCTCACAGGGATCTTTGTGTACAGTTTACTGGCCCTAGAGCACTGAGAAGTCCGATGTCTTGTTCATGGTCACATAGCCCACACACATTTGAGATGGGACTTGAGCTGAGTTCTACCATGGCTCTCTATCCACTATATTATTAATATTTTGTTCATTTAAGGAAAAGAGCTAGGGTGGAGGATGGTGATAGTGGGGAAGGTGAACGTAAGAAGGAGAGATATGGGAGAAGAAAGAAAAAGGGGTTGGAGTTGAAGAAGAAAGGGACAGAAGAGACAAGGAGAAAGTAGGGCATATGGAGAGAGGGAGAAGGAGTGAAGAGATGGAAGTGGTAGAGGGAGGAGAAGGTTTGCTATCTTCTTGGGTATATGTTAGTAGTTAGATAAACTGTTTGCCACACATTACTATTTTCTTAGAACAGAACTATGGCTATCTGAGCAAGTGATCTCCTTTAACTACTGCTTTTTGAAATTCTACTTGTCTATCCAGCCATTTAGAACATTCCTTTCTACATTAAAAACAGCTTGTCTATGTTTATTTTCCAACTTCAGAACTTATTTTTGAAATACAGATTTATTTACCCTAAAATTCTAGAAGTTTTCCATATGTATAAAATTCTAAGTTATAGAATGTTAGACCTTAGAGACCATCCAGACCTACTTCCTCTTTGTACAGGTTTCAAAATTTGAAACCGGCATTCATTTCAGTGTTCTGAGCCTTCCCCTCCACCCCCAATCAAGTCTATTGGGGTGGGTGTGAGTGTGGCCAGGATCATAAGGGAAGATGTGACATAGATGGGTTAACCATTCACAGTTCTTTACTTTTACTGGAACTTCATAGTTTCTCTTTTTGTTGTGGCAAAGAATTTGAAATTGAAGGGATACCTATTAGTTGGGGAATGGCTGAACAAGTTATAGCATAGCATTGTGATGGGATACTATTGTGCTACAAGAAATGATGAAGGGGATGGCTTCAGAAAAACCTGGGAAGCCTTTTATGAACTGACGCAAAGTGAAGTGAACAGAACCAGGAGAACAATTTACACAGTAATAGCAATATTGCAACAATAATCAACTGTGAAAGACTTAGCTATTCTGATCAATACAATGACCCACAACAGTTTTAAAGAAATCATGATGAAAAATGCTATCCATATCCTGATGGAGAGACCTGATAGATTCTGAGTGCAGATCAAAGCATATTTTTCCATCTTTCTTTATTTTTCTTGTCTTTTTCTGTTTTTTTGGGAACATGGCTAATGTGGAAATAAGTTTTGCATGATTTCACAGCATGGATATAGCATTTTTTGCCTTCTCAGTGGGTGGGGGAGGAATTGAAGGAAGGGAGAGAATTTGGAACTCAAAATTTTAAAAATGAAAG